>NC_064863.1:20110889-20417889 GCF_024139225.1 Suncus etruscus
AAAAATGCACAAATATTCTCATGATATTGCATATTTTGATAGTAAAGTTTGCCTTTATTTTATAGAACAAGTAAGATCTTAAATGAAATGAAAACAAAGTAACAATCAGGGTTTGACATATCAAGAACCCTTCATAACTCTAATCAAGCAGTTCTTGGAATTGCTTTCATGTTTCTTAGTCCCACATAACTGATTTCTTTAGACTTGAGCCAATGAAATCAATTCAGAGGACTGCCCAATATTTAGAAGTGTGAAGAGAGAGGCTCAGTGGGAAAAATGAGAAATAAAACATGTATTTGTTCTTCCAGGTTTAACCCTTTAAAGAAAATTCCAAAAAAGAAGAAAGAGAAAGAAAGAAAGAAAGAAAGAAAGAAAGAAAGAAAGAAAGAAAGAAAGAAAGAAAGAAAGAAAGAAAGAAAGAAAGAAAGAAAGAAAGAAAGAAAGAAAGAAAGAAAGAAAAGAAAGAAAGAGAAAGAGAGAAAGAGAGAAAGAGAGAAAGAGAGAGAAAGAGAGAAAGAGAGAAAGAAAGAAAGAAAGAGAAAGAAAGAAAGAAAGAAAGAAAGAAAGAAAGAAAGAAAGAAAGAAAGAAAGAAAGAAAGAAAGAAAGAAAGAAAGAATGAAAGAAATAAAGTAAGAAAGAAAGAAAGAAATAAAGAAAGAGAGAGAGAAAGAGAGAGAAAGAGAGAAAGAGAGAAAGAAAGAAAGAAAGAAAGAAAGAAAGAAAGAAAGAAAGAAAAGAAAGAAAGAAAGAAAGAAAGAAAGAAAGAAAGAAAGAAAGAAAGAAAGAAAGAAAGAAAGAAAGGAGGGAGTGAGGAAGGAGGAAGGAAGAAAGGAGGGAAAGAAGGAGAAAAGGGAGGGAGAAAGAGGAAGGGAGAGAGAGGGAGAGGAAGGAAAGGAAGGAGGGAGGGAGGGAGGAAAGAAGGAACGAAGGAAGGGAAGGAGGGAGGGAGGAAGGAAGGAAGAAGGAAGAAAGGAAAGAAGGAAGGGGGAGGGAGAGAGGGAGGGAAGAAAGGGAGAGGAAGGAAGGAAGGAAGGGAGAGGGAGGAAGGGAGAGAGGGAGAGAGAGGAAGAAAGGGAGGGGAAGGAAGGAAGGAAAGAAGGAGGGAGGGAGGGTGGGGAGAAGGAAGGACAGAGGTAAGGAGGGAGGGAGGGAGAAAGGGAGAAAAGGAGGGAGGGAGGGAGGGAGGAAGAAAGAAGCATTTAAGAAATTTATCTAAAGTGAACGCTATGCTGCCTCGCTTTTACTAGGCATTCAACTACACATCAAACTGCACCGTGAGGAACAAAGTACAAGGATCCATTCTGGGTCTGCTCTTCAGTAAAGACAGTTTCTATCCAAGTACTTGGACCTTCATGCAGAGCCACAGGCTACCATGAACCCAGTCTCGACAGAGGCAAGGCCAAAAGGACAGCTTCTGAACTCAGCACTTTCATTTTGACTGATGTCATTTATCTCTTCTCTTGGATTTCAGTGTGTACTCATCTGTCTTCATCTAGCCGAAAAAGCACAAATTCCCCCAATGCAAAGTGATGTTGCATTCATCAAGACAAAGGGTCTGCCGTAGCAGGTTCTGTCTTGGATGGGCAGAGACAGGAATACCAGGGCCAAAAGGAGATAGATAGATAGTTCAACCTAATGAACCAGCTACATCTCGGGAGCTGCTGAGTCAGTATGAGATACATGTCAAAGACTCCAAACTGGTTAGCACTAAGTCTAAACCCTCCCCTTCAATAGTTATTAATGGGCTGCTAGTCAATAACCTGAAGCCGTGTTGCCTACTTGAGGCAAAAATAAAAGGCAAGATGCTTTTGCTCTGAGGGCTTAGCTATAAATGAATTTGTTCCTTGAACAGTGCCTAATATTTTTTTAGATATTTTTAAAACCTTTTGTGCCAGAGCTGGAAAATAGTACAGCAGATAGGGTACGTGCTTTGCATGTGCCCAATCCAAGTTCTATCCCCAGCACCCCCAAATGTTCCCCCAAATTCCATTAAGAGTGATCACTAAGGACAAAGCCTGAAATCCCTGAGCACTGCCTGATGTGGCCCCAAAACAAACAAAAATATTTTGTGCCAGTTTTCGTAATAGTTTTTTTTTTTCAAATCAGGCAAATGGGTTGCAGGATCGAAAAAGATGAGACCTTTAACTCCACACTTAGCTCTCAATTTATTCAGCCAAAATCTTTTGCCTTAAACTTCCCTGAGCTTGCTTCATCATCTACAAAATGGGAATCATAGCATCTACCTTTTAAGGATGAAGTGAGATCACATGTAACTTTTCTGACGTATTGCTGAGATCTCTGAAAATTAAAATTCATTTTAATAGTCTTTAAATAATTCAGTTAATGAAGCATGGTCTAATTCAGCACTTTCAAGACTCCAAGTGTCCCCACCATTTCCATAACCACAAAGATCACATTCATTTCTGTTGGGCATACATGTTCTGGGGAAAATAAAAATAAAAAGTCGGGCCCGGAGAGATAGCACAACAGTGTTTGCCTTGCAAGCAGCCGATCCAGGACCAAAGGTGGTTGGTTCGAATCCCGGTGTCCCATATGGTCCCCCGTGCCTGCCAGAAGCTATTTCTGAGCAGACAGCCAGGAGTAACCCCTGAGCACCGCCGGGTGTGGCCAAAAAAACAAAAATAAATAAATAAATAAATAAATAAATAAATAAATAAATAAATAAATAAATAAAAAGTCAAAGCAACAATAGAGCAGGTAGGGTGTTTGCTCTATACACAGATAACCCAGGTTTGGGTATGGCTAACAAAGTTGGACCATACACAAAGTTGAGACCATGCACTGCTAGAGATGGTGCGAAAACAAAATTAAGAAAGGAAGAAGAATATTAATGATGATATCAAAGTGTAGCTGAGGCCTATTCTGAACTTACCTTATTGATGTGTCCTCATTATCCTCCTAAAAAGTGAACTGAACAATAAAATTATCCAACTATTAAAGTAAGGAAAACGAGTCTTACAAAGGTTAGATAAGTAGTTTACCACATCCAGTTAAATACTTTTTTTTAATTTTATTGATTGATTGATTGGTTTGGGGGCCACACTCAGCAATGCTCATGGTTTACTCCTGTCTATGCACTCAGAAATCACCCCTGGCAAGTTGGGGGACCATATGGGATGCCGGGAATTGAACCAGGTTCCTCGCAGATTGGCCACATGCAAGGCAAATGCCCTACTGCTGTGCCATCTCTCCAACCCCCATTTAAATACTTAGGTAGTTAGGTAATAGTCACACAGCTAATTAAGGAGCATGTCACTTTGGGAGTGTGGACCTACGGTGCTCAGGGTTTATTCCTATACTCCTGGTCTGCACTGGGAATTACTCTGAGTGGGCTCAGGGTACAATATGGGGTTCCAGAGATCAAACCTGGAGATTGACAATGTGCAAGTCAAGAGCCCTACTCACTGTACTATCTCATCAGCCCCAAGAGCATATCACTACCATCCCATCCATTCACCTGATCACCCATCTACTGATTTAACAAGCAGTTGCTAAATATTAGATGCAGGCTAACTTTGTGCAAAACACTAAGAATACAGAAGTCTCTTTGGAGATGTTGAGTAAGCCCTCACTGCATGTGAAACACTGGTCTTGACTTTAGTGAAAGACAGAAAAGAACAACCAGTCTGGTGTTAGGAAGTTGACTGGGAACTAAAGAGAGGCTCAAAGTACTCAAGCTCTAGGAAAGAAGCTTGTAAAAGAAACCCAGAACTGCACAATAGGAGAACTCCTTGATTTGGAGTGGAGTAGGGGAAAGGGATTGGAAAAAAAAAAAAAAGCAGAGGGGCCAAAGAGATAGCATGGAGGTAGTGCATTTGTCTTTCATGAAGAAGGTCATTGGTTCAAATCCCAGATCCCATATGGTCCCCCGAGCCTGCCAGGATTTCTGAGCATAGATTTCTGAGCATAGATCCAGGAGTAACTCCTGCGTGCTGCCGGGTGTGACTCAAAAGCCAAAATAAAGAAAAGAAGCAGAACTGTCACAAAGCTTCAGAGCACAGGAAGACACTCAACTCCATACTTAACACAGGAAGGTGAAGGAAAGCCATTTTAGGAAACCTCAAATAGAAGAGGTATGATACCAAAAGTTCTGTAGCCAAATGGACCCATGGCATCTTCTAAGAAGGAAAAACCAGATGTTTGGCTGAATGTTTTCCTTCCAAACTGGCTGCCATACTCCATACTCAGTCTTGAACAAGATAAGCATCTGTTTTTGGCATACACACAAGAACCAATTTCACAAAAAAAAAAAGGGGGGGGGGGAAGAGTTCACAGCACCTACCAAGATAAACGTGCGCTCTGGCCTGGTTCTGGGTTTGGGGAAATTGTGTGCTAAAAACAGCAGATAAAAAGGGATCTGTGGGCATAATTTATTTAGACTTTCTAAAGGCTATTGAGAAGGTCTCTCATAGGAGGCTATTAAGGCCAGGCAGGAAAGCCAGTAACTACAGGGTGAAAGGTAAAGTTCTGTCGTGATTAAAGGCTTCTTAACGGAGAGGAAACAAAGCACAGAAATAAATAGCCAATTCTCCACATGGGAAGCTAAAAATAAAGGGGCCCACTCAAAGATCAGTCCTAAGGCTGATGTTGGGCTATCTATTTTTAATGATTTGTCAAATGAAGTACAGTAAATAGAAACATGCAGCGACCTAATGACGGGAGAGGCAGAGTTGAGTAGAGAAAGCATTGAGCCAGCAGAGCACAAGGAGCCTGACACAGGCTGGTTACGTGAGTACATTTCTCTCGGCCTCAATTTCTGTATCTGGGAAATAATGGAAGGACACCAGAGATGGTCTCAGGGCACTGAACCTTTCTGGGAAAATAGTTACTCAGAAGGGATAGAAAGAATTAATCAAACAAAGTTATTCCCTTTCCGATCAAAAGGAACATCAGAAAAGGCTAAAGACATATTTCTGCCACATTATTTGTGTGTGTGTGTTGATTGGCTCAGAATAAGATGCAACTTCTTCAGAGAAAGCTATAAGTATCCCAGTGGACAGCTTCATGAGGAAGTCTATTCTTAGGCAGCATCATCAAAAGTGCCAATAAACCGTATGCAGCAATTTTTTAAAGCACTGAAAAATACATAGGGAAGTATTATTAGGCTGCAGACAAACCCTTATGTCCTGTCTTTGTCCTGCTATTGTCTGAATAGTCTCTCCTAAATCAAACAACCAACTGATTAAGTTAGGGTTATATCATTTGGGGAGTTCCTGAATCCCAGCTCTTGAAAATTTGCAATCTACTAGGTGAATTTACAGACATAGCAAAGGTACCTAAGTACTGTTGGCTTAGCTACATTAATATCTACCCAGCCAATAATGTCTGAAGAAGTTCCCAGACCAGGCAAAATATGAAATTGCCAGGGTTGAAGAGAGAGTATATGATAGAGAAGTCAGTTGCCTTGCAGGAAGCTAACCCAAGTTTCATCCCACATGTCCCCCCAAGCCTGCAGGATTGATCCCTGAGAACAGAGAGCCTGGAGTAAGACCTGATGAGCATTAACAGATGTGAAAAAAAAAGGAAGGAAGGAAGGAAGGAAGGAAGGAAGGAAGGAAGGAAGGAAGGAAGGAAGGAAGGAAGGAAGGAAGGAAGGAAGGAAGGAAGGAAGGAAGGAAGGAAGGAAGGAAGGAAGGAAGGAAGGAAGGAAGGAAGGAAAGGAGGGAGGGAGGGAGGGAGGGAGGGAGGAAAGAAAGGAAAGAAAGAAAGAAAGAAAGAAAGAAAGAAAGAAAGAAAGAAAGAAAGAAAGAAAGAAAGAAAGAAAGAAAGAAAGAAAGAAAGAAAGAAAGAAAGAAAGAAAGAAAGAAAGAAAGAAAGAAAGAAAGAAAGAAAGAAAGAAAGAAAGAAAGAAAGAAAGAGAAAGAAAGAAAGAAAGAGAAAGAAAAAAATTTGGGGGGGCCGGCGAGGTGGCACTAGAGGTAAGGTGTCTGCCTTGCAAGCGCTAGCCAAGGAAGGACAACGGTTCAATCCCCTGGCATCCCATATGATCCCCCCAAGCCAGGGGCGATTTCTGAGCGCTTAGCCAGGAGTAACCCCTGAGCATCAAATGGGTGTGGCTCCCCCTCCCCCCCCCAAAAAAGAACAGATGCGGCCCAAAATTTAAAAAAGGAACATGGACATTGTCTTCAAGGGTAAATGGTGTTTTCATGGAGGATGATGGATAGGTAAATCATTCTAGATTAAAAAGAATAAATTAATTTAAAAGCTCAATTGGGAGCAGAGAAATAAATCGGAAGAGACTAGGGATGAAGTCATTTCAAGAAAGCATTTGTCTTGAGCTGCGTTACTTCAATGTGAAAACATAAACATGTTGTAAAAATAAAATGCAAAGTACAAAATGAAGTAAAAAAGTAACTGAGGGATAACAAACATGCCCGATGGAGACCCAGTTACCTTAAACCATTATAGAAGACCAAGAAAACATCCCATTAAATTAAAAAGTAGAGAGGGGGATTAAAAAAAAAAAACACAGGTAGAGGATGTGCTTTTATAACACAATTAGTTTTGGGGACTGTGCTATAAATATGATTTTCCCAAGTAGCTTAGTGAACATTATTTTTAATAGAATTATAAGTTCATACCAGTAACAGTTCTACCTGTAATTATGGCTAATGTTATTGATACTCATAACTCAAGACAGACAAGGGGCCGAGAAGAAACCTTTTTCTCCCATTAAATTGCTGTAGAATGAGTTGAAGCCAACTGTGAAGAATATGTACTTTTTCTCTCAAGTACCTGTTTCCATTCAACAGGAGCGCCTGATTTCAGAGTAATTCTTTTATATTTTTTTGGTTACTTCTTTGTGTTTCTTGCCCAAAAAAAGCTGGCTCATCACAAAGAGAGATCATTGTTCCTGCAGATTCACTATGGCTCCAGATGTATCTCATGCTATGAAAGACAAGACCTTCCCCAAACACCAACTGACAACAATGAGAAGAACTCAAGTGATATTGGAAAATGACAAGAAAGGGTGTCAGTGAGAGAAACACTAGAGCCAAGTTCTTTTCATTTATTTGGTCAACTAAAATTTTAGTAAACCTGACTAAAAAGTGAGTTTCCATAGAAATGTTTTACTTGCTGTGAACCTCTACCACAACTGCTTCATAAACCTTCCTGAGGCATTTTGTTTCCTGCAGGCTGAAGTGATGTTTTCTAAAATTATCTCTTATCTTCTGTTACACATCATAAGAAAAGAAGAAGAAAAATAGTGTTACATTTTTACTTAATTTTAGAAGAAATAATATGGCTTCTTCACTGAAAATAAACCTAATATAGTCATGTCCCCCGTAGAATTCATTCTACTAGAGTTATATATACATGGCCAGGACCAAAGGAAAATAAACGAACATTTGATATTGGTCCTCATCAAGACATTTATTCACTCATTCCCTTTCTTTTCACCAGTAATCCATTAATTTCAAAGGAAGGCTTGGTTTTTGCTCCTTTAGACTGGCGAGGGATAGTTAGGTATTGAGAAATAGAAACTATTTTTTCAGAATGAGGAAATATAATGAAGTAAAGTAAATGTCTAGCTCACCCTTGACCCCAGAAAACAGGAAAGAGAAGGACAAAAAAAAGAAAGAAATCAAGGGGGGAAATGAAGATGAAAAAGAGAAATAGTGGAGAAGAGGGGCTAGAAACCTCAGGTAGATGGGTCATGTAGAAAAGTATATATATATATATATATATTTAATAAATATATATAAATATGTAAGTATATATTTATCCAAAGCACAGACTCAACAACATTGAAAACATGAGCTCTAAACTCTAAACTTCCTAAACTTTGAAATGGCCTGTCAAGATGGCAAACAGAGGATGGCAGGTGAGGGTGAGGCCAGGGGGGGTCAGTATGGACACACTGGTGGAGGGAAGTTGACACTGGTAGTGGAAATGGTGTTGGCATATTTTATGCCTAATACTCATCTATCAATAAACTTTGTAAATCACGTCAAAAACGCAAATAAATTAAAAACTTATTACATCCTAATAAAGTATTTACTAGATAATAACTGTCTTTTGAAAACAATAGGTATAGCCTATAAAAGCAGAATTGATTTATAGACCTACACTAGTAAACAGGTGTCTCCCTTGCAATTAAAAATAAAAAAGTCTCCAAGAAACTCCAGGGAATATATAAAAGCTTTATATAAGAACATCTTGCAATGCTATGGACGCCTTCCAGATTGGCAGATTTCAGCCAAGAGAAACACACAGAAACTATAAGCTAGGTTATAAACTTTGAAATACCTGTTTGTTGTTTTGACCAAAAGTGCACTTGTGCAAATAAGATCTTTAGCCAGAAAATAATTTCCAGAAAGCTGACCTTAACAGTCAGTCCCCCAAAATTATGAAGTTTTTTCTGCAGTACCCAGAAATCAGTCTTATCCAGGGCACAAAGGCAGCAAGCACCCCTCTTTTTATTTTTTCCCCAGTCCCAGCTGTACTAACAAAGTGACCAGACATGAGGTCTGACTCTGTCTTTGTGCAAGTCTGAATTACCCACAGAAGCTCCAAAGAAGAGGAAATTCATTTCTCTGCTAAGTCGTCATGTAGAGGTGCCCTTAGAATTAAATGTGCTGGTGTGGATTCCCTCATCCTAAACGATACCGTGTAAGAAGGATCAAGTGATTAAAATGAAGCAAAAAAGAAACAGAGGTCATTTAACACCTGGCTCTGAAAAACTTGGTAGCATCCAGGCTTCTGAATGCTTCGAAAAATAAAATGTGTGTATGATGCAGCAATCAAATCCAAAGGCCTTCGAACTTGTGTCCCATTAAAATGCATAATCCTATAATGATGAAGCTGGCAGTCCCTCACTAGTTTGACTCATTTCCCTGCTAAATATAACTGAACACAGGTTTTCCACTAGGAGCTACAGTATTCTTTTCTCCTCACTGGGAATCAGAAATTAATCTCAATATGGAAAGAAATCAAGGCAAGAAAAGACAATGGGAGTATTTTTCTGACTTTAATTTCTTTCCAGCACCCTGTTGGAATCACTTTTTCAGGACCAAAGAGGCGCTGATAGAGATGTTTATGGGTGGATAGGGAAATATTTGTCAGATGCTGTACAATGCATAATTCACTGTCTCCTGCTTCATGCAACTTGACTGAAATGATTTAGTCGTAATGTATGATGATGGACATTGGTGTATATTGTTTAGCTCTACAAAGGCCACGGCAAAGGAGACCACTGTTTCCACTGCTATTTCTTTCCGATTCAAATGAAAAGAGACTTAAGAACAGACAACACCCAGCAAGACGCTTATTAGAATTCTTGGGAAGGGCTGTACTTGGAGAAACGACTCTGGACTTGTCCGTAAAAGAGAAATAATCAGCCTCCGACCAAGGTGCTCAAATCAAAAACCTCACCGGCTGCTCGGATTGTTTTTCCTTTTAAAATAGATCATGGATTAATGGAGACAGTGACCTAATAGAAGCATCAACCAATTTTAGAACATAACGGTCCCAAGATGCCTTGCAAAGAATTATTCCAACAACTATGCTGTAGAATTCGTTACCCACCAAGTTGAAATCAGCTCAGATCCATTTGCTCTTATGCAAAATTTCCTGATTATACCCTCTACTTATTTTGTCCACATACCAAATCTGAAAAAAAAATTTTTTAACATAGGTGACTTTAGAACTAGCTTTGCTGGTAGCTGGGGTACAAAATTATTTTCTCCTCTCAGTTGAAGTGTATTAACACACACATATACACACATACACAAATACACACATACATACACACACATACACACACAGAGAGAAATGCATTTGGAAAATGAAGCCTGAGTTTAGCTTCCTACAATGGAGAAGCAGAAAATACTCAAACTGTAGCTTTTCCCTCGACAACCACGATGGCTCATTTGGTAACACTTTAGATGCTTTATTCGCAGCTGAGTTGTTCCTACATGTCATTTTAACTTCACTTTTTTGGGGAAGATGAAAAGTAGCTCTTGCGTGAATGTATATCTATGTGTACAATGCTATGCAACTGATGGATACCTTCCACAGACAGTGGTGTGCTAGAGCTGGTTGATACTGTTTGGCTTTTTGTTTGTTTTGAAAAGGCCTATTGTTAAATGGGCAGAAAGTTGGCAAGCCCATTTACATCACATTGGTGGCTTGAAACTGACCTTTATTTGAGTATTTGCACCAGAGATAGGCATGCACCAGGAGTCAGGACTTTATGGTTTGGTTCTGGGTTTTGGAGAATGTGCATACTGAGGGGGAGAGAGCTGTTAAGCATGAACCCCTCAACAACACCCCAACCAGCTCCAAACCCTCTTGGCTACTACTATAATCAGTTGTTTACATAGGCATCCAAACTGACAGTCCACTTTGATGTTACTTCCATCATCCTTCTAAATGGGTAAGCTAACAATATAGTGCGATATCCAAATTTTGTTTGGATGTTATGATAGAAAAAATATCATGTTATCTTATCTTCTACCATCAGAAATCTCTATAGGAAGAGAACATCGATTTAAATCTCAGGTACTCTGCTGAATACATTCTGGATGTATGTATCAACTAACAGATCAACTGCTGGTAGATACCAAACAGATGATTTGGAAAGGAAGAAACCATGCTGGGCCTTGGAGAAAAACAAAGTGACTCAGTTCTCACTGCAGCCCTTGGCCAGCCCAAATCCTGAAGTCATACAGCATGGGGAGCTTTTCTACTCAAAGGATTGCAAGATGAAGTCACTTATCTGCTCAAACACATCTCAAGATAAATAATGGGAGGCTATGAAAATGCTGAAGGCCACCTCTTCCTCATAAAAGGGAAATTAGCAGGCCCCCAAATCAGAGTGTTAAAACAAAGATTCACCAACCAACATGTGATTTGAGTAAACAGAGTAATTTTGGGCTTTGGGAGAGCATGGAAATTCTGTCAAGATTATAATGTCTTCTCCCACAGACCTTAATTTCTTCTGTCATGGAGAATATGATTAGACTCAGTCCCATTTGATTGTAGGGAATGTCAGTTCCCATTAACAAAAGAAAAGAGGCACTAAAAAACATGTTCCACATTTGTAATCCCTTTGGGCAAAGAGTCTTTTTTTTTTCAGCCCAAATTTCTCATTGAAAATATTTAAAACATACTTAAAATAAGCAGATTATTCAGCAGACACTAACAGAAATTTTCTATCCAAATCACCTCCCTGCCATGGAGTTTAAGAGAGATGATCTTTCTCTTTCTGTTTTCCTGTGGGCATCAAAAGGAACAAAGATCCTAAGTAGTCTGTTTGGTTTCCTTTGGGAATTGGAATGGGGTTTTCTCCCCACACCACCTACCTCAGTCTAGCCATTCCTTACTTGCGCCTTGGCTTGAATATAGTGTGTGCTTGAATGCATCCATTTCTCTGAGTGCTGTGGGAAGAAAGAATGTCCTTTGGGGCTATGGCCCAGGCATGGGAGATCGCTGATAATTTTAACGATGAAATGACAGTCCCAGACCCAAACTTGTATCAGTAAACACCACTGTTTCGACTTGGCTGCTTCAATTCCGAATCACCCTCGGCAGTTCAAACAGGCCACCAGGGTCAGTATGCAAGCTTAGCCAGGCACCATTGACCTTGGCAGCCCAGCAAACAGTTTATGTTGGGGAGCAATCTAGAGATTTCCGAAGATAAGGATGCTATTACAGGCTGACAAATGTGGAAAGGAGCAGAATGGGCAGCTTTTGTCCCAGATGACCCGAGGGTGAAGATGCTGGGATTATTGCTGATTGGGGATAAATGGCAACCGGTGATTTATTTGTGCAAGTGAAACCAGCCAAGTTCATCCCTCAACACCATCTCCCACCTTTCTAAGATTTTTTTTCTTCTTCTTCTTCTTCATCTTTGGACAAAAAGACTTCAGAGTTTTAGGAACTCTTCAAATACCACCATTCCAGTAAACACCCTTTCCCTCAAGATCAAATCTGCTCTTTTTTAAATGAGGTTAGGGGTTGACATGATGGTGTTCCATTTGTCTTGCCAGCTCCAGCTTTTGTCTGGTCCTGCCACCAACTGTTCTCAGTCCTATCAGACATCATTCGGGTTTCTTAATTCCCTGAGCCCCTGGTCCCCTCCAGGCTTTGCTTGTTCCCAGTCTTCCTCCTAGGCTCTACCTGGCAAATCCTTCTTCTCCTGCAGTTCTGAGTTGGGTGTGATCGCAGACACTTGCTAGGTTCATTGTCATGATCTTTTGAGGTTATGTGTTCATTATTTACACTCCTTAATACAATCACCAAAAAAATTAATTGTGGATGACTTTTGCTCTAAATGTGGGCAGAGTGAGAGTTCAAAGGGCTGATGTCATGCTTTGTATGCAGAAGGCCTGTATTGCAAAAATCATTCCTCCAAGTGACTCCTGAGCACAAAGGCAGTCCCTGACACTCAATGAAGATGAACCAAACCCCAAAAGTTAGTTAATAAAATTAATTTAATTTATTAATAAAATTGTCCTCCCATGGCAAGAGACCATGTCTCTTAGTCAGCCAATGGTCACTGCTAAGAATTAAATAAAGGCATGCAGTAGGTGAATAAAAAATATTAGTCACCTATGAGAGAACCTAATAAAGCATCTCAATAGAACAAATCTTTATTTGAAATGATCACGAAGAATGAGTTCTTTTTTTCCCTCCAACTCCTCCTCTGCCACCATTTCAACACAAGTATTTCATCCCATCAGGCCTGTCAAATCCCTATTACCCTTCTCAATCTTCTGACTGACTTCCCAAGATCCTCCTAATCATTAATGTCATCATCATTATGAACTGTGTTCAGTGTGCTGTGTGCATTGCTAGGTGCTCTCTACTGACCAATTATTCATTCCTCTCGATAATCCATTAAATAGTACTTTCAATAAAAGATGGCCAAAGAGGCATAAACTTGTCAGCATTCCTTCCAGTGAGATAAGAAGCCTCCACCCCTTCCCAGGACATCTGAGCTATCAAGTGACAATTTTGCTTGATTAAGTATACCAAAAATGACCCCAGGTATGCTTCCATTTCCTATCTCCAACTGCTCACCAAGGGGGAAGCCTGCAATCTCTAAGAGAGTTGACTACTCCTCAAAATGCCATGTAAGGATGAAAGCCAAGCCATAGGGAAAGAATTCAAGGAAAGAGTGTCTGGTCCACTGGAAACATCCAACTCAGCTCAGATGCCAAGCATGAAAGAAAAGACCCCACAATGCACGTCCAGCCCAGTGAAGGCCTCAGTTGATTCCAGTACCATTCATATCTGACTATTGCAACTGCATGAGAGTCCCATAGAGAACACTCAGCCAATTCCAGTTATAAAATTCTAATCATAAATAATGAACCGGTTCTTTAAGCTATTAAGTTTTGAAGAAGGTTGTAATCCAGCAATCGATAAGAACATTAGGGTACAGTTATACCCTTGCTTCACAAATGAGGACATTGAGACATAACAGAAAGCCCGGACCACAGAGTTGATAAGATGTGGATCTGTCAGCAGTCTTCAGAACCCCACCTCTCATCTTCCAGTCCAACTACATGTGACTCCTAAACATATTCAATCAGTTGCCCCCTATAGAAGTCACATCTTCATGAGACTATTGGATATATTTACTCTTCTGCCCACCTATTTAATCTCCTACCTGCATTATAATCTCCTTTCTGAACTAGCCACTGATATCTCCTTTCTTCAAATTCCTGACTGCATTTAAAGCTAGTTATGTAGACTCATCTTCAGTTGTTCTTTTTGTATTATCTCCATGCATTGTTTTTGTTTTTTGCTAGATGACCACTATATACAATCTTCTTGAAAATCAAGACTAGATAATTTGGTTTTTGCCCATCTCTCATCAGAATCTAATCCATCCTATATGACCCAACTTAAAACTACAGCCTCAATAGGTATATTTATCAATCAAACTAGCTGAGGCTTTCCTCTTCTTAGAGACTCTGAATTTATTATGCCTTTCTTTTCTTGGAAAACTCTTCTTAGGAATCAGTCTGGAATGTACCTTCACAAAGTTCTAATCTCAAACCATGCCTCCTTTTCCCACTCCTGTTCACTCATACCTCCTCTCTTGGCATTATATTATCTCAGTATTTAGTTTTTAGTGTTCCATTTGGAAACAAGCTAAATGAATAGCTCATCTACCTTGCCCAATGATCCAGTCCTAGACTTAATATAGTCTGATCTATACTAGCTTCTCCAATATAACAACAACAACAACAACACTTTGAATCACATGATAAAAAAATCCCTACTTGCTGAATAAACTAATAAACATTTCTTTGTTGTATCCTCCTGTGATACAAAATAAACTAATAAACATTTCTTTGTTGTATCCTCCTGTGATACAAAATTCGGCCACAGAGCAGGTTTCCTAAGGTATTTAAAGTTTACTCCTAAATGTCAGTTGTACACTTATTGTAGTACATAATCCTCCATTTTCACTGAAAAACTAAAACCTCCACATCTCCCTACAGTAAATTCCAGGCTTAAGCCAGTGTGACTAGAAGTAGTAGCCCACATGTTGGTTGTTGTCAAATGACCACAGACTATTCTTTATGATCAAGGTGCTCTGGAGATCAGTGATTTTAAACTAGTCCTTAGAGATGCCTCAAGGGTGAGTCCAAGGAGAACAGGAGGCTGAGCAAGCCTATTTCACAACAACTCATGCATTAATAAAGGCCACATAGCTGGAGATGATGAGATGACAATATTAAATCTACAGAAGAAAGTTGTGCTCACTCCTGTGAAAACAGAGGTTCAGCCCAATATCTGGCTGACAGTAAACCACCACTAAACATTTGCTGGAAGAATGAATGAACGTGTCTCATCACACACATTGTACCACTTCAATACATCATTTCAACATGGACAAGAAACCAGGGCACATCTCCTACTGTGTATACATGAAATCACTGATAAAGATTAGGCAAAGAATGGTAGAAACAAGTAATTGGCAGAATGAAATGGAAATGTTCCCCAATATCTATACAAGGTTGATAGAGCTAAAAGGCCATAGACTAGGGGGATACAAAAGGAGTTAATAAGTATTACTACATAAATATTAATTTTCTCTAGTGTAAACTTTAAAAATTTACTCAGCTTCACTGAGCCTTAGTTTCCTCATCTGTATACAGAAACAATCTTCTGCCCTTAATAAATCTGAAATATTCACGAGTCTTAAATAAGATAAGTGCTCATTGCTCTACCATGAGCAACCAAAATAAGTGTGGTAGGAAAAGAACAAATTGGTAATTCAGAATTTTGCTTTCCTATCTTTCTGACATTTCAAAGTCTTCAAAATCAATTAGAATATTAAATCTCTATATAGTCTATTATTTTTCAAAGTTTTATGATGTGCTCATAAATGACTGGTATATTTACATTCCAGCTGTTTAATCTGCAAGACTTTTCCTAACCCTTGTATAATTCTCCATCAATAATTTGATTCTGTTCTCTTCATTTTTCATCAAAGATCTTGTGGCAGAGAGAGTGTCTCATTCTTAGCAAAGGATAAGTTAGAATAGCAAAACAAAAATTTAAAAAGTTCTAAACATCTAGTCTTTATAAGAGAGAATCAAAACCCAATAGGTATACAAATTAGTCACTGGTAGGAAATTGGTGCAGAACATCTAGCTTAGTGAGCCTCAAATTTGAAGGGAAAAAAGAGGCATTAATCCCACGTGGAAAACTTGTTTGAAAACAAAGAGTGTTGGGGCCAGAGCAATAGTTGGGTGGGGAGGGTGTTTGCCTTGCATGAGGCAAACCAGTTTTTGATCCCCAGGATCCCACAGGACTAATGCTTGAGTACATAACCAAGAGTAACCCCTGTGCATCACTGGGCATGGCCCCAAAATGAATTACAATATAACAACAACAACAATAATAATAATAAACAGAATCTTGCCCCTACCCCAGAACTTTTAATTTAGAAGTTCTGGAATAGGAATTTGCATTCTTAACAAATTTCTGAGTATTACTGATACTATCTTCCAAAAACCATATTTTGCAAACCAAGCAATCCCTTCTCAAACATTTACCCCTTTTGATGGTTCCCAACAGCCTTGTGAGGGATACACTATTAATACTATTTTATAGAAGTGGAAACAAAAGTCCAAAGATAATCTCGGTTCTCACTTCATGGTGGTATTTAACCAAACCAGTGAAACTTTCAGAAGACCAGTAAGTAGTCTGCGACCTATTTTTTCTTAAGAACTGAATAATACTGTTAGAAATCTGAGGAGGAGGGGCCGGGAAGGTGGCGCTAGAGCTAAGGTGTCTGCCTTACAAGCGCTAGCCAAGGAACGGACCGTGGTTCGATCCCCCGGCGTCCCATATGGTCCCCCCAAGCCAGGGGCGATTTCTGAGCACATAGCCAGGAGTAACCCCTGAGCGTCAAACGGGTGTGGCCCAAAAACCAAAAAAAAAAAAAAAAAAAAGAAATCTGAGGAGGATTGAAAGGAAATGGTGTCTAAGAAATGCTTAACAAAGTCAAAAGTAGCTACAGCCTCTGAAATTGCATCTATCATGGAATGGATAGCTGGGTAATAAGTAACTAAGGCAGAATTCCAGGGATCTCATTTAGCACCTGCTTGCATTTTTGCCATTTTTATATTTGTAGGGGAAATTTTTAATCAGACTGGCAAAGCATCTCATCACCTAAGCATTACCATTTACTTTTCTTGGGATGGGAGTTAATTGCTAGGTTTGTTCTTCTCAGAAATTCCCTTAAAGCGCTAATATCTAAGATGTACAACTACTGACAGAACTTAACAAGAAAAAAAAATCTAACCCCCATCAAACAATGAGGAGAAGAAATGAACAGACACTTTCTCAAAGAAGAAATACAGATGACCAAAAAAGGCACATAAAAAAATGTTCCGCATCACTACTCATCAGGGAGATACAAATCAAAATAACAATGAGATATTATCTCATACCACAGAGACTGACACAAATCACATACAACAAGAACAACCAGTGCTGGAATGGATGAGAAGAAAAAGGAACTCTCGTTTACTACTGGTGAGAATGGTGTCTAGTCCTTTCTGGAAAACAATATGGAAATTCCTTTAAAAACTGGACATTGAGCTCCCATATGATCCAGCAATATTACTCCTAGGGATATATCCTGGAACCAGATGAGGACTGGAAGGACCAGCCATGATAAAAGCTTATCACAAAGAGAGGTAAGTACAGTTAGAGAAAATACTACACTATCAACTACCATGACAATAATAGAGAGAAATGCAATGCCTGTCTCCAATACAAACAGGGGATGGGGAGGAAGAAAATGGGGGATAGTGCAACTGCTGAGGTTGCACTGCATTTTATGGTTAAAACTCAATTACAGACATGTTTGTAACCATGGTGCTTAAATAAAGAAATTATATATTTAAAAAAAAAGGAAATTCCCTGACACTGTATAACCAATATCAGGGAGGTGGCTGAAAGACGAGTTATTAGTAAATCAAACACTTTCATTTATTACATATTTATTAACTAAATAGATAGTATACACTATGATGTGCCATGGAGTTATATTAGAAAATAGTGTGGCATATCCTCCTTTTGTTGAAGATTTTCTGATTTGGCTTTCAGAATATTCGAGATATTTTGATTTTTGCATTTAGAAACCAGGGCTTTTTGGTATGCTGCAAATCACACCCAGGCAAGACTAATTGTAAGCACTTGTACTTAAAAATTAGTTTCAAGAATAAGAACCTTCAGAGGTTTCCATATTGTATTCCACTGGAGTATCATTAAGGGAAGCAATTACTTATCAGGATATACTCAAAACAACTTTATTGCATTCGGTGAAAATAATGGGAGTTGTCTGTCTAAATTACCAGACAGGGGCCCTGGAAATCGCTTAGCATAATTCTTGGCATAAGGTAGACAGTGAAGAAATGGAACAGGGATTGTGTAAATGACCATCTAGTATGTGTTATTGCCTGTACACATGATGTCAGTCTTCATAGTAAGCCTGAATTAGGTATGATCTCTTCATTTATTGATGAGGAAACTGAGACTCATAAAAGTTAAGTGATGTTTACCAGGTGAATGAAGACGCCAGCTCACCAGTGCACAATTTCAAGAGCCATTTCTTTCCACTATGCTATTTCCTTCCTTGCTGCCATGTTTGTCCTCCATCCTCTATAAAGTCCTTCTTACAGACACCAGAAGTCTTCAGAAGTGCCAGTTAATGACAAATGTGAGGTAGGTGTTCCCATTTTATGGATCAACAAGCTGTTCCTCAAAGCCACTAGTGAAAAAATACATGGAACTTGTTTCTGAATCCAATCCCTCAGTCCTCAATTATAAGCACAAGGGCACACTTGAGGGGATCTTTATTTAGGAAAACAAAGTGTTTGTGTAGACAATAGTCCCATGACAGTCCATCACCCAGGACCCAGAGTCACAGCACAGTGGGGACCAGATGTTCCAGGTGACAGAGATACTTGGAAGGAGAAATTGCTTCTTGCTTCCCATTTGAATTACAAATGCTTCCTGGAGACAAGTTCAGTGGATATGCCCATTCATTTATTGCCTTATACTAGCACACCTACGTAGCAATCACTAAATAAATGAAGGTAAAGCATGGACATTGATGTATTCTTTTATCAGAATATAATAAAAAAAAAAGCCAAAGCAATAGAAGAAACTAATTAAGGACTTTCTTTACTTTCCCTCCCAAACTCCAATGTCTTTCTCTTCTATAAAGATTTTTCCCATCTCTGCCCTCCTATTTTTTGGGGGTGGGGCGGTGGGAGTTTCCACATCATTCCTCTCAATTCTGTTTGTCCTCTTCTCCAGAACTCGTCTTCTACACTCAAACCCAGCACCTTATTCAAAAGCACATGCCAGTGAGGTGTCGCCACATGCAATTGGCTAGAGTTTTGTGTCACTGTGTCACTTTGGACATATTGTTCTATCACCCTTTTTGCTTCTAGGAGAAGGCCTGGAAAATACAGAAACTTCCTACTGAAAAGCACATTGAGGGTTGTATAAATGAAGTCTGGAATATTGGCATTTTCTGATTACAAAATTAATATCAAAGTATAAAATAAGTTCTAAATAATGTCATAAAAATAGTACAGTGGGTAAGGTGCTTGCCTTACATATAACTTATCAGGTTCGATTCCTGGCACTCCATATAGTCTTCTAGCCCTGCCAGGAGTAATTCCTGAGCATAGTATTAGGAGTAAACCTGAGTATAGTCACGTTTGGCCCAAAAATACAAAATCAAAGCCAAAAGCATGTTTTGGGTCCAGGGTAATAGGACAATAGGTAGACCATTGCCTTGATTAGAGCCAATGTGGTTTTGATGCCTTTTATTCCATATGCTCTCCCATAGCCTGCCAGGAGTGATCACTAAATATAGAGCTAGAATAATATCTGAGTACCACTTGTGTAACCCCAAAACAAACAAAAAACAAAAAAATTAATAAATTAATCATCCCTCTTTATTACAATATAGAGATGTTTTCGAGTAAATATGTATATATTTTATCTTATTTTAACATATATCATACATTTACCTGAATCAGTAATTTTACATATATACATAGATTATCCTTGGTATTAGCATTCTTATTGATCCATTTTGATCATGACACCTTATTCAACAAGTAATCATACCAAAATACAGTGATTCAACATCAAAATCCTTTAGTTTTTCCAAAAGTAAAAAAATTATTGAAGCATAAGTTATTAACACTAGTTAAGATCCCTTGTATTATTAAACTGAGTTCCAAAAAGATGGCAACCTCTCCACATCACTTAATTAACAAAAATCTTTACAAAGCAGATAGTTAACTTCTGGTTTGTCATCTATACATATGTCCACTTAACTGAGATCTACTTTTACTCCAACTCTCCTATCTTAGCTCACAATGTACTTGTCCCTCTAAGTTTCGTTGCTTTTCTCCACAAAACATGTCAAATAGTCATTCATCCTATCAGTAGTTAGAGTTATTAAAGGACATTTCCCAGATCCTGTGTGTGTGAGGGGCAGAGCTGAACCAATATCTTTAATTTATAGGTACCCTAGTTATGAGCAGACAGATAGATATCCAAGTAAAAGACATCCCCGATGAGACCCAGAGTTTCCTGTAGATATATATCTGTGTGCTTCAAATGCAGCTAAAAGAGCCTCAGTCAGGGTATGAAGGGAGGGAGGAAAAAAGAGAGAAAAGAAAGAAAGAGTGGAGTCAGAAAGACCTCTCAACAGAAATTATTCCTGACCATTCCCCCATCAACACAATTTTACTCTTCCTGAGAATTCACTCCACACTAAGTGTAGCCTTGTTTATCTACATAAAAGCTCCATTAAGAAGCTTCACAAATGAAAAAGAAGAGCGTTTTGAGAAAGAAAGAAGTACCTTCTCCAAGACCACATATCTAATAAAGGAAGAAGTCGACTGTGGCCCCAAAATAGCTTCAAAATTTATTTCAGGCCTATTATAAAGTCTCTTCTCATGGGCACAAATGAAACTCCCACGAGGCCCCTATCTATGCAGCCCACTTCTTCCCAAGCAATCTTTCATGGTTTGTCTGCAAGGGGCAATGGTGGCTTCATTCCTGAGCTCATCACCCTGTGTGAACTTGTCTTTTCTCTGGAGGATGACATGCATCCTTTTGCCTCGTCTTGCCATTCAGGCATAAATATGTTCTCACTGCCAGAAAATTGATGAAATTCTGAAAGGAACAATGAGAAAACCAACATCTAACACTAAAGCCAGAAGATCAGAAATAATGATGTGTGACTCCTTTTGCAAGTTTCAAGGTGTAAAAAAAAAAAAAATTCAAGCCACGCCATGAGCATTTAGAGATGCTATTTGAATGCACAAGCAAGAATTTGGTTCAAAAGGGGGTGGGAGGAGGCAGACACACTATAGCCTTTTCCAATGAAGAGAAAAAGACAGGAGTACTTTAATGATGTCTTTTAAATCGGTTCTGCACTCCACTATGAAAATCTATTTGTCAGTGAATGAAAAGGAGCACAGCTTCAACTTAATGCACAAAACCCATCTAAAAACCTAAGTATTTCATTGCACATTTTTTATGAATTCTAGACTGGTAACTTTCAACATTAGGTCTCTGTATTTCTCCCAGTACATATTTTCTAAAAGCACATGGGCAAACATAATCCCTTTGGCATTGACAGCTAACACATTGTTCCAGTATGAATTAGAGTCACTTTGAGCTAACAAAATTTCACTCCTTAGTATGTGTTCCTTATTCTGTTGGTTTCTGTAGTTTCTCAAATTCATATTTGTCTATGTTAGAAATAAAGGAAGAATAAAATAAAAGAAATAAATTTGTCTATGTTAGAAATAAATACCAGCTGGTCGGCAAAAATACAAACAAACAAAAAAAAAAGAGGGATGGAAACACCAAAAAGCTTAATTCCAAAGATTTTGCTTGGATTTATACCTTCCCTCCTGTAATATCTTTCAATACCCTTTTACTGTTTACAGACATCAGTCCCACGCTTATAATTTTTTATATTGGGATAACATAACATAATACATATAACATTCCAGAAGCACTAAGATTTATATTACTGCAAATCAGAGTACCTAAATAATTATTTTTAATTGGTAAAACATGTATAATGAAATTTCACCACTTTTCACCAACTTTAAGTGTACAGTTTAATGAATTTGAGTATATTCATAACACTATACAATCATCACCATTATCCTACACTCACTTAAAAGTTACTCCTTGTCACTCCTTCCAGTCCCTGTCAGCTTCCTATCATTTTGCACTTGACAGTTCTAACTCTCACATAAGTGGAACCATACAATAGTTGCCCTTCTCTGTGACTTAGCTCATTTACTTGAAAATCCTCAAGGTTTACCCATGTCATGCATGAGTCATGATTTCTTTTCTCTTAAGATTGAAAAAAATATTCCAATGCATTCAGTCCAATACTTTTTCCATTACTCTTGAAGCCTCCTTTGAAAGAAAAAAATCTTGTCAAATTTTTCTTCCTGCACCTAATTTATTTCCCCTCCTACAGCTCTCTATGCCATATAGATTAGTCAGGAGTTTCCTGACTTTTCCCCCTGAGGATTTCAAACCTCCTCACCTTTGCTCTTGTGGATTCTCATCTCAACACACTCTCCCCTCCAGCTCTCTCTAATCTAAATCCGAGTGTTTCTGTGAGCTCCATTCAAGCCTGTTCATCACAGAGACCCACATGTGCAGGAAGAGAAATCTGGAAAGCAGTCTCTGTTGAATTCTCTCTTTAGTAATAGTCAGACCAGTAGTAAAACTAGCTGCTTTCATAGCAGCAAATAGAAGTTCAAGTGCCTCCATTCCTAAAGCAGGAGAGTTGTTTCTGAATATATCTTTCAATTTTATGGCAATCTCTGTTTCATTAAATTTTTCAAAATAGAAGTGGCTTTAATTTATTTCCAGGAAAAAATAACAATACGGGCTCATGTGTATGGAGAACACAGATATAGTAAAATATATGGCATGTATAATCTCAGTTTTAAAATGTAGCCAAGCAGAGCCTTTAGGGCATGTGGCCATTTCTAAAGTAACCATCCAGAACTAAAGACAGAGATCACTCTTGTTCAAAGAATAGTACAAATATTCTTTCTTCTTATTTTTATTTACCATTATAAATTAAGCCCATGTTAAGTAACATAAATAAAGTGACCTCCAAAAATTAAAACAAAATGCTCCTCTTTTATTATAATTGCTTACTGGGAACTGGAACTCAATATTTCTCTTTAAGATTTGCAATGGCTTAGATTTTATAGATCCTTTTTGTAGTTAAATTAGTAATAACTGCATTAAAATCTTAAGAACTGTATAGTACTATATTTAATTATCTTCTCCCATAATTACCCTGATTAAACACAGCATAAGAGGCCATAAAAATAGATAAAACATTATTGCTACAAACTTTTTTTAAAATATCCATAAAATGACTATTAAGCCCTAGGTGACTAAATTAATATCACCCATACAATTTTATGGGATTTCTGTCCACATTCAACAGTAATCATTTGCCATGATAGCAGATTTTTTCTCTAATGAAATTAAAACTTGGGTTAACTCTTTTCAAAGATATGGGAACAAATTGGAAGAACTTAATCAATTTACCTGAGTAAGAGGTTTCTGTTTGGGCAATGCTTCAAGCTAATATCAACTAAAAAATTATTTAAGGTTAATGATCTTTACTCATCCACTACCCTCCCTAGCAGGCAACCAATGGGACTCACATGTTGGGTGCATTAGCCATTGTTTGTACACATTCTCTCCAGAGATTGGGGTTTCCCCTGATAGCATACAAACAAGGGAGCAGAAGTATACTTTTCCTCTGAAGAATGAGGTTCTGAAACTGCCAAGGACTTTCATACTGAGTGGCCCTGTGCTATTATAAAGATTAAAGAACATGACAAAACCCCAAGAAGAATTTATTCTCAAAGCTAGTCTTGTGTTGAGGGAAAGAAAATGATCAGAATGCCTTTCCAAAAACGAATACTTTCCCAGAATCATAATTTAGTTATTATAAAATTACACAGATAAATATATACACATACAGTCATAGCCAAGTACAAATTAATCATCAATATAATTGTTTTATCATCTGAAAACTACAAAATTTTCATAAGATCTTGTAAATTAACAATATATTTTAGGCCTGGAGAGATAGCACAGCGGTGTTTGCCTTGCAAGCAGCTGATCCAGGACCAAAGGTGGTTGGTTCGAATCCCGGTGTCCCATATGGTCCCCCGTGCCTGCCAGGAGCTATTTCTAAGCAGACAGCCAGGAGTAATTAACCCTTGAGCAAGGCCGGGTGTGCCCCCCGCCAAAAAAAGAGTAGAACAATATATTTTAATACTAGATCAACCTTCAAGCACATTTTATGTATCTATTATGGAGACAAAAGCAATGTACAGCAAGTAGGGCACTTGTCTTGCATGTAGTTGACCCTAGTTCAATCTCCAGCATCCCATATGATAAGTCCACTAAGCTCCATTAGGAGTGTTCCCAGAGTACAGAGCCAGGAATAAGCCCTGAGCAGAGCTCAGTCTGGCCCCAAACCAAACAACAAACAAAATAATCAATTAATAAGTAAAATCAAAGATTATGACAACACGGATTCTACAATACCATTCACCTCATGTGGGATGCATTAAACAATTTGATACAAATAACTTGGCCTAAGCATTTTAAAATAAAATTTTAAAATAAAATTTGAGTTTAGACTTTATCATCCAAAATGTCTGAGAATGCACCAGTTAGAACGTAAGTGGTATGTGCAAGTTAGTGTGAAGAAGCTCTCAAATAAAACCATTCTAAGTAGAAAGAACGCATGATTAAAGGTCCTGAGGTAAGATAGCAGATAGTAAGTCTGTGACAACAACCTAAACATGCAGCATAGGAGACCATGCCTTAAGAAATAGGATTCTGATCTGTACATTTGCTCACCATCTTTTGCTCCTGTAAAGGGCTGACTAAAATTCTAAATGGTTGTTGAGGGAGTGTTTTGTAATCAACAGAGCTGAAATTGAGTGACTAAAGTGGAGAACAACCTAATATGAAGATGCTCACAGGAGCAGAAGCTGCATTATGGAGGCCCCTGCCACCATCTTAGAAATAGTAACATCTTAAAAAATAGTTACCACAACTATCTATAAACTCACAGTAGTCAATGACTAAGCCCACAGAATTCCTATTTATTGCATTGTCATTGCAAGAATCTTAAAGGCAGAGGTCTTTTCCTTTTCTTGCCCAATTTTTTATGGCACCTGCGCCTTTCAAATGCAGAGAAAATATTGCTGAGTATTTATTGTCTACACTTTCATTCACTTTGATCTTTGTAAGGACCAGGCAGTGTCCTAAGCACTTTACATAATTCATTCAAGTTAAAAAAAAAAAAAACCTGCAGGCCCGGAGAGATAGCACAGCAGTGTTTGCCTAGCAAGCAGCCGATCCAGGACCAAAGGTGGTTGGTTCGAATCCCGGTGTCCCATATGGTCCCCCGGGCCTGCCAGGAGCTATTTCTGAGCAGACAGCCAGGAGTCACTCCTGAGCACCACCGGGTGTGCCCCCCCCCCCAAAAAAAACTGCAAGGAGACACTGAAATGAAATCTCACTGGGGTTGGTGCTTGCCTTGCATGCAGCTGAGCTGAGGTTTGATCCTCAGTATCCCATATGGTCCCCAGAGCCCTCTGTTTGATCTATGAGTACAGAGCCAGGAGTAAGCACTGAGCAACACTAGATCTGGAAGAAAGGAAGGAAGGAAGGAAGGAAGGAAGGAAGGAAGGAAGGAAGGAAGGAAGGAAGGAAGGAAGGAAGGAAGGAAGGAAGGAAGGAAGGAAGGAAGGAAGGAAGGAAGGAAGGAAGGAAGGAAGGAAGGAAGGAAGGAAGGAAGGAAAAATGATGTGTGTATCTTTGAGAGAGAATGTATATAATTTTATATTTGTTTTTCTTAACAAATAAAAAGTAAGGCATAAGGAAGTTAAGAACTTCCTCGTGATCATATTGCTGACAATTATCAAATTTTTTATCCCTAGAATCTATTCTCTTATCTATTACACAGTGCTGCTTCTCAACTTATCTTTACAGATAAGAACCCCATTGATTTACCTCTCAGAGATAAAATACATTTAATGGTTGCCAGAGGGTATATGTCTTTTCTTTATATTTAAAATGGAAGATAATGATAAAGATTGTATTTTCTTCTTTAAGGTATAGAACAATAAAATGATTAATATTTTTAAAGAATAAATAAGTGGAGCTGGAGTACATGGGGTAGGACATTTGCCTTGCATGTCGCCAATCCAGGTTCAATTCCTGTTTCCTTAAATGGTTCCCTAAGCCCACTAGAAATTATCTCTGAATGTATAGCCAGTAGTAAGTCCTATGCATTGCTGGGTGTGGCCCCAAAAATCTAAAAAATAAAAGAATAAATGAGTGGGGTGAAGAGATAGTACAGAGGTTAAGGCACTTGCCTTGCTTTCAGCCAGCCCCAATTCAATTCCCAGCACTCCATGTAACCCTGCAAACAAAAGCTATCTAGCATGCCCAAGAATGCTTCCTGAGTATCCCAGGTATAGCAAAGAAAAAAATAATAATAAATGAGTAAAATGATCAGAAACAAAATTTTCTTTTAATTAAACTATATTTAGGGACAATTCAAACACTTTATAAATGAAATTTGATTCTCTTATTTTTCCTTTAAATTGTAACATGAACTGTCACCCCAAAATTTGGCCTATTTGGATACCTTACTTGACGAGCTGACACAGCCAGTTACAGACTTTTAAAGATATTTTATTTTATTGAAAGTCTTGTGATCTATCAAGTCCTTTATAGCTGAACTTTAGATATACAGTGAGTCAGGGTCATTCTCACCACCAGTGTCAACCTCCCTCTAACCAGTGAACCCAGAGTGCTTTAAAGATCATTCTTGACTTGTTTTTATACCAACACACACACACACACACACAAACACACACATAAACATATACACACAATTTCACATTGTATACGGAAAACTGGACTCAAGAACTGGACTGAAAAACTGGACTCCACATATGAGCCAGTATAGCATTCTCCTTTTCTGATGTTCTAAATGAGCTTTAAACTAAGCTCTGAAGGTCATTTGACTTGTGGGATCTATTTGAAGGGAGGGGACAGGAAAACCAAAATAGAACATTTCAAAATAGCAAAACCACCATTAAAACTCTCTGCTTCCACAGTCCCCTGAATCAAATCAATTCCTTATTCACACATAAATTACCCTGTCCCCATACCTCACAAGCTAATCTCAGTGATATGGCAATTAATACAAGAAAAGTGATCCAAATCGAAACTTCATTTGACTTTCTGGATTAACACTTATGCCATGTATGCACATAAAAATGGTGAAGGTAGAGCGTAAAGATTTTGTATGTGTAAAGATTTTCTTACTTTTAGGAAAAGTCTTTTCTTGCTACATTCTAAACCAGTAGGGCTGCCCTGAAATCTGCCCTGTATCTGGAGAGAAAAAACTAAATGTTCCAAATGGTAGTGTGTTGCATTAAGCCCATAGGATGGACTTGGATGGTGGATGGAGGTCTTTGTCCTTAGGCTCAGAACCACGTGGCTCCATCCTCCATTAATCGTCAGGTCATCATCTTTAGGTGGTCGTGGTGGGTATTGAACTCACTCACAGGCAGGCTTCATGAGAGATAACAGCTGTATTGCCCTGGCCAACAGATGTGGCTGCTAACCAATTATGCATGCCATTCTTAGCTTGCCCTGCGTCTTAACTCCTTTCAGCCATCTTCCCTCTGACCTCCATGCTGGCAAAGACCCAAAAGCCTTAATCCTCTCCGGTGAAAGCCTTACCTACTCTTTCCAAGTCCCCTCCCCGAAATGGGCGGGCTCTTGCAGGTGAGATCAGGTTACACAGGAAGAATGGGAGGATGGGGCCACATCACAATGAAATTCCAGGTCAAATCTAGTATTGGATAGCTACACTGAGGTATGAGGAAGGGATGAAAGAATATTTCCTTTGCACAAATCATAATCCCTTCATGAGAAGTCTCACACATACTGGACACTTACTGTGCACTAGAAAGCCTGCTTTCATACAAACATATCTAGTCCTAGTCCTTAAGACTGAGATAGGCCACATTATTATTTAGTTTTATAGCTATGAAAAAGGAAACAGACAAGCTGTGCAATTTCCCTGAGCCACACAGCTCATGTAAACGACCTGGACTCAGGAAGGTTGACATCAAGGTCTTTTAGAGAAACAATAACACTTTTATTATGACTATTACTCAGTCATTCTGAGGAAGGACAACCAAAACCTTATGTTGGACTATAAAGGGTCAGGCAGGGTGAGGGACTGGCAGACCTGAAGTCAGATGCTCACATTTGGGTCGGAAGAAAAAAAGATTAGGCAGCAACCCAAATTGTCTGAACAGAGTTGTGATATGCTGAAAACAGTGTTTACGACAGATTGTTTTGACTACAGATGTTTTTGCTTGAAGTGGGGTGCTCATAAAAAACCATTACAGAACACATTAAAGAATTCAATATTATAAAGGAACAAAGCAAAGGAACAGACAGAATCAAAACAAAACAAACCCTTGGCTTCTGAATGCAGAATAGAGGTTATCAGAGGTGGAGGAAGGTTGGGGGGAATCACAGCGAAGAGGAATGAATATTGATACTTGAGTTGTAGGTAAATAGTGTGGTGACATGCCCTTCAAGATGAATGAGGATATACTTCTAAAATATATCTAGAGTTGAAAACAAACATCAATAAAAATTTCAAACTAAAGTTAGGAATGCTTGCTCAGTGATAAAGCACCTGCCTTGCACATACCTATGGTCTGACTTGTTCTCAATGCCACCAAGTGTGCAAGCATTGCACTGAATGCCCAATCTCTGTGCTCCACGGCCAGCAGGAACTCAATACCACACCCATGATGCTTACAATTAAAATCCTATTTTTTTTTTTTTTTTTTTGGTTTTTGGGCCATACCCGGCGGTGCTCAGGGGTTACTCCTGGCTATCTGCTCAGAAATAGCTCCTGGCAGGCACGGGGGACCATATGGGACACCGGGATTCGAACCAACCACCTTTGGTCCTGGATCGGCTGCTTGCAAGGCAAACACCACTGTGCTATCTCTCCGGGCCCTAAAATCCTATTTTTTAAATCCTATTTTTAATTAACTACATTAGTTCAATATTAAAATTTAGTTTCAAAAATCAAACCAATTACAACCCCAAAAGTGAATAGCCACCCAATGTTAAAAAAAAAAAAAAAGATCAGACATGGGGTCCGAGAGATAGTACAACAGGAGGGTGTTGCCTTGCATGTGACCCATCTGGAACGGACCTGGGTTTGATTCCCGGCATCCCTATATGGTCCCCAGAGCATGATAGGGGCAATTTCTGAATGCAGAGCTATGAGTAACTCCTGAGCGCCACCAGATATGAACACTCCAAAATGGTTAGACAAAAAGATAATATGGGGATTAAGACAGAGATAATATGGGAGTTAAGACACTTGCCTTGCAAATAGCTGAGCCCATTTGTAACCTGATTATACCATATGGTTCCCCCAAGCACTGTTGGGTCACTCCTGAGCACAAAGGCAGAAATAGCCTTTAAGCACTACTGGTTGTGGTCCAAAAACACAAAATTTAAAAAATAAAAATAAAACAGAAATGGTAAGTCTTAGGTATTTTTTATAATTATCTTTATTTAAACACCGTGATTACAAATATGATTATAGTTGTATGATTACAGTCATGTAAAGAACACCCCCCTTCACCAGTGCAACATTCCCACCACCAATTTCCCAGATCTCCCTCCTCCCCACTGCCCCCATACCTGTACTCGAGACAGGCTTTCTACTTCCCTCATTCATTCACATTGTTATGATAGTTTTCAGTGTAGTCATCTCTCCAACTGCATTCATCACTCTATGTGATGAGCTTCATGTCATGAGCTGGCCCTACCAGCCCTCATCTCTCTTGTCTCTGAGATACTGTTAAAAATGTCTTTCATTTTTCTTAAAGCCCATAGATGAGTGAAAACATTCTGTGTCTTTCTCTCTCCCTCTGACTTACTTCACTCAGCATAATAGATTCCATGTACATCCATGTATAGGAAAATTTCATGACTTCATCTCCCCTGACAGCTGCATAGTATTCCATTGTGTATATGTACCACAGTTTCTTTAACCACTCATCTGTTGAAGGGCATCTTGGTTGTTTCCAGAGTCTGGCTATTGTAAATAGTGCCGCAATGAATATAGGTGTAAGGAAGGGATTTTTGTATTGTATTTTTGTGCTCCTCGGGTATATTCCTAGGAGTGGTATGGCTGGATCGTATGGAAGCTCAATTTCCAGTTTGTGAAGGAATTCAGGTATTAGGTATTAGGTATTTTTAATTACTTAAAAAAGTTAAACTGAGAACAGGAAATATCCTGGTACAGAAAACATACAGCATTCTGACTTGGGGCATAGTATACTCTGGGTCTATTTTCTAACCAAAAATATCATAGCTGGTTTTTTTTTTTTTTCTCTCAAGTGTGGTCTTCTATAAAAAGGCCTCCTATAGTCAACAAAGAAAAAGGTTTCACTTTTATTTCAGTAAGGTTTTTATTCAACCTCATGGTCATGTCTGTGGAAAGCTGAAGAGCAGAGTACTATGTTCTTTGGGTTCCAGGGTCACTGCTGAAGCCTCAGAAGGGACTTATAAACCTTATAAACCTGATAGGTGTAAACCAAGAAAGATCCATAAAATTGAATTTGAGCTTCATTCTGTTACTATTTCACTCTTGAGTTTGACAGCTGGGACTTTGTCAATAGAGAGACTCCAGAGAGTGGGGCAAGAAACCAGGAGATCCATGGGATATGAGAGGCCTACAGAGAGATAGGAGACGGAAACTGGCCCAGAAGTAGAAAAAGAGAGAGGTGTGAGTGATTAAGTCTTTTGAGCAAAGTTGTTCAAAGCCATCAATCCAACACAAAGGAAGTTCCTTTGGGCTTTAGGTCCTGGGCCCAGCTTGAAGCTAGATGAGAACCAATTAGATAGGATGGGATGGTATGACAAGAGAACAGAACTCTAACTACTTGTCAAGAAAGTTCTAGAAATATGACTGAGCTCAAGAGCAGGGAATTCTACAAAGGCTGGCTAACATTCAAAGTTCTGTGGTTGGCATTATCCAGAGAGCTGAGTTGACCTGCCAGATCTCATGGGAAGAGTCTCTCTAAGAAACAGGCCATCAAGACCTGGCCTGGGTCAAAATAACTGATAGTCAAGCAACAAGGGTATGGGGACTGCTTTAGACATCCAAGGCCACCCAGTCATTAGCAAATCCAAGCAGCTAATATCCAACAACCTGCTCCCAACCAGAGCATGTGCCCAGGTGACCTTCGAGCTTCTTTCTTGCTGGCAGAGCACAGGACCATTTGTTTCTCTCAACCTGTTCCTCTTTGGAAACAACCTTCTCACTTCCTCTGGACCAGTTGCTCCCTCAGAAGCACATAGCACTTGGCATGCTCTCCTGAAACTCAGTCTGCGGAGAAAGTGCTTTAAACCCACCCATTAAACAAATCCTATCTGGAGGTCTCGGGCAGCATTACAGCTGAATTTAAAGTAGCGCGGTTCCTCACAGGGGCCTGGGGTTCATTAGTTGAGAGCTGTTCACTCTGACGACACAGAGGACTGTTTAATGGCTAGCAGAGGATCCTGGTATGTTAGGGAGCTTTTTGCTCATCTCTAATCCAATCGGCATTGCCAGCCATCGAACCAAAATGTGACTTAATGCAGCAGGATCTGCGAAGTCAGTCCCAAGTGACCCTTTAAAAGAATCAATCACTTTTTCAAATCCTCCTTCATCTTAAATACCAACCTGATTTCTTTGCTAACAAACTAGGTGCTTATTCTGCAAGCTACAAAGCACCGCTGATTAGTAATCACGGAAGCCAAACATAGAAGGAAACTTTAATGGAGACTAAGAGCTTGAGCCTATCTGGCCAGGTCCCACCATTGGTTTGGGGTCAAAAGTGGGGGGGATGACAATAAGAAGGCAAGGCCCACGTCCTCTAACTGTATCAGTTTTATCAACTGAAGAAACATTTAGGAGAGACCGGTGAGTCCAGGTTCTTATTCTTCACAGCAGATTGTCACTAAACTTTTGATGTCCTGACTATAAAGGTTTGTTAAGAAGGATCGAAGAACAAGGATTTAGACACCACCACCCCCCCAAAAATAAGACATTCTTTGAAGGTTTCAAAGCTAACTATATTTATTATTACTTCTGTAAGATTGGGGTAGTCAGCTAACCCCTCAGAAACAGAGCCTCCAAAATAAAATGTGATAATTATCATAGGGCTAAATAACATAGTTGCTCTTATCCCTCAGAGCAGAGGGATACTCCATTAATCCTTCCTCTTGATTCTTCATTGCTCAATATTTCTCACTATCTTCAGTCCAGGACATCAGGTTGTATCCTTTGAAACACTGGAGCCAGAGCTTTTGCTTTTGAGAGGAAATAATTCAGCCTTTCTGGATTGTTGGGATACACTGGGTTCAGAAACCACTTTATTGTTTCTAAAATTCTAGGCCAGAGACACTGAGATGGATTGGCTGGCCATTTCTGCTACTCAGAATCTGTGGATAAAAGCAACACAAATGTCTTATCTTGGCATTCCCTTGGTCTGAATTCCATTAAGGACTTCATTGGGCTAAACTCAAGGCTCTGCTACTCTGACTTTCTGTCTGGGAGCTTCAGGAGAAAACTGGAGAAAACTGCATGAGGTTGCAGCCAGAACAGAATGTCTTGCACACAGTCCCCTCTATGGCAAAACCAGCAATGAGATAGCAAATCCTCTTCTGTCTTTTCTCTCCCTTTAACCCTACCAGGAAGCTCTTCCAATTTAAGGATGCTAGCGATTGAGCTGGGTCCACTGAGTCATCCAAAAGATCTTCCTTTTCTCAGGAATTTTTGGCACCTGAAACATATCTGCAAAGTGACAGCTGTTCCATTTGGTACCATGAAGTAAGTTGTGGTGGGGGGGATCAGGGCAGAGGTATTTTAGAGTGGTAAAGGCATGATTCTTCCTGCTACCTAAGAATACTTGTTGAACAATAATAATTTATAAGAATTCATTCATAAGAGCAATTTACCACAGTAAAGCTGGCACCCAGAAATTTGCTTGTAGGCTTTTTCCCTCATTTAGTTTTCTTTAATGTTATTAAAATTGAGTTTATGTTGAGAAAAAATAATGGTGGTCTATCTTTGAAAACCATTCCCCCTTTTGTGTCATCTGTGAATTGTCCTAGGAGGCACTTATTTTGCAGAATTTGTTTTAACCAAAACATGAGGCATGTTCAAGTCGTCAAAGTTAGACAAGATTTTTGTAACCCTGGATCAGCTTCCATCAGAAAAGCTGGAGTAACTTGCCAAAGGTACATTTGTCACGAACTCATCGCCAGTCCTGTTTTGCAAAAAACAAAAAAAAAACTCACTCTTACCCTTCATGACTGATGGTATGAGAAACCAGAGTCAAGCAGATTTTAAAAGCCTTGCCCATCATCCTTCCTATACTTCTGAGGCATGACCAAAACTTTACCTGATTAGCCAAGAGATATGCTAAGTAACATTCCAACAGAGCTAAGCAGAAGCTGATGTCCAAAAAATTTTATTTAACTTTTAAAAGAAAAAAGGCAAGAGGGACTGGAGTGAGAAGACAAACTCTGACACGATGAACCCCAAGCCCTTTATTGCCAAAAGGAGGAGCTGCCACTCATGTCTTCATCCATTGCAAGATGCCCCTTCAATCCCTGCCCTCACCCCGGCACTAAATTGGATTTATAATCTCCAGTCCCTTAGATAGAATGCCAGATACAGGTCAATGGCTATCACTGTGAAAAGTAAAGGAAAAAAAAAAATAAATGCTTACCACTTCCTAAAAAGCTTTTTACCGCCAAAGCACTAGTACCCTGGATGATATGTTTGGTTTTTTCTCATCCCATGCCTTAAATGAAATGATAATATTAATGAATCTGAGATTTTTGGCTAGAAATGTGTATGTGTAGATATAAACCAGTGAAGTTACACTGGAGGAGGAGTTTTGGGGAGCACTGAGAAGGACATTAGAATCCTACTTCGCTTTCAGACACCCACTTAATAAAACAGGCTGCCTAAAGTCAGTTCTCTTCAACTTTGGGCTATCCTCACCACTATCTCTGTAAGAGATAGTGAATTTCTCAAGCAGGTATGAATCATTCAGGGGAAGCTATAGGAAGTGTCTCTCAGTCAACATTTTCATAGAAAGTCACTTCACAGGGAAACCCCAGGTCTGACCTAAGCTAATAAATGATTACCCTTCGCTACTAAAAACCAGGACCCTAATTAACTTGCTAATTGTTGGTCTCTGTTCACGGACATTAACCTGAGTTATCCCACCATATACACCTGTAAGTAAATTACAGGCTCTATACTCAGGATGAACCTTCTGTCCAAGTGGATAAATGTGACTTCAATGTCTCAGCCACACATAATTCTTTTCAGTGACCAAGTATATAAGACTCTATTATGGGCATTTCTCCAAGCAAATTAAATGGACACAACTCCCTCTAATAATTTATTTCCTGAGTAGCATTTATGGTCGCTACTCTTTGAAAGACACTGTCTCCTTCCTCATACAGTTCTCTTTTATAACAATAATAGCTATTCTAGCTGGCTTCCCATATGTCAAGCACTAGAAGCTTAAACACTACCTGGTCTATTATCTCTCTTGATCCCCCCCACCAAAGATCTATGAGTTATCTGTATTAATCTTCCGATTTTAGAGAGGAGGTTTAGAGAATGACATGTTTTAACAGATACTGTCGGCACCAATTCATTACCTCTCTACAATAAACCAAATATGTGTGTGTTTATCACCTATCGCCTGTAGGAGGTGATGAAGCCATAATGATGAGGTGGTCCTTAAGAATGATCCCATAAAAAGGGACTTCCAGAGATTGGAGAGAGGTTAAGGTACTTGCAAGAAAATAACCCCAGTTCCATCCCAGTTACTGCAATCAGGACCACCTTGGGTCACACTTGAGCAAGAGCTAGGAGCAGCCACTAAGCACCATCAGGTGTGGCAAAAACAAGAAAAAAAATTAAACTACAGGAGGATTCAGAAAACTGACTCACCATCTTCCCAACCCACAGGATGAGTCAAGAATAGGCCAAAATTTTGGAAGAGGGCCCAAACACACACCAACCACATGGGCATCCTGAAATTCCAAGTTTCAGAACCATGAGAAATAAACGTTTATTTAAAAAAAAAAAAAAAAAAAAAAAAAAAAAAACCATCTCTGTTACTCTGTTATTTCATCCCAAACCAGCTAAGAGACCCTACACCCTTATGAATGAGCACACTTGATTTCATCATCTAAACTAAAACTCTGCCTGAGGTGTTGGTGCTCTTGGAGGCACCCAGACTCAGGCCAAAGAGCTGTATTAAGAGAAAGCATCAGGGGCTGGAGAGCACAGCAGTAGGGCGTTGGCCTTGCATGCAGCCAACCAGAGAGAGACCTGATTCGATTCCTGGCATCCCATATGGTCCCCCAGTCTGCCAGTAGAGATTTCTGAGTGCAGATTCAGAAGAAGCCTCTGAGCACTGCTGGGTGTGGCCCAACAACCAATAAATAAATAAATAAAGTTAAAAAAAAAAGTGAGAGAAAGCATCAAATAAAGAACTGATTGACCCTCATAGCCACACTTCTTTGAATGGGTCAAGACTAAAGAAAGTCTACAATTTACTGAAAAGAATCCAACAGCTGCACACAATCAGCTCATTCACACATCTTGTATGATTATTTTCTCGACATCTGACCTGGTAGCATTCCAAAAAATTTGCCCTGAAATCAATAACCACAAAGGTCTAAATGTTGGCTTAAACTTCTAGGAGATCCCAATCTGCAATACTTGCCATCTGAAAACCAAGTGGCACATCCGAAACCAAACCTATGGTAAAGTCAATACTTTTACTTTCATATCATATGGACTCTTCGATATGAACTTCCTCAACAGACATTCACCACCCCTACATGAAATCAGGTGATGAATTGAAAAGACAAATTTTCATAGTTTTGTTCCATTTCCATTTTGTCAACCCATGTTGCTTCTAGTAATTCTATATGCTAAAATAGTAAGAGTTCAAGATTGTAAAAATATTAACTGTGACCTTCTCATTTAACTATTTCATTGCTGTCTTTTTGCCACACAGCCAACTTATTCATTGTTTGAGCCTTCTTTTAGAATGACTGAGTCCTCCCTTTTAGTAAAGTATTAAAATTCACAAGTGTTCAATGATATATCAATTGTTCCAGGGAGAGCATTCATATTATCTCTCTAATGCTAACAAAAACCTATTGGTAAAATATTATCTGTATTTTACAAAAAGCGTAAACTGGGCCGGAGAGATAGCACAGTGGTAGGTTGTTTGACTTGCACACAGCCATTCCAGGACAGGCCTCAGTTTGGTTCCTGACATCCTCTATGGTCCCCCAAGCTTACCAAAGCAATTTCTGAGTGCAGAGCCAGGAGTAACCCCTGAGGGCCAGCAGGTGTGCCCCAAAACAAAACAAAACAAAAAGGGTAATTGAGATCAGCATCCAGCACAAGTCATGCAATTAACATGTGACCAAGAATCACAAACCATATCTCTCCAATCCAGAGTCCAGGCTCTTTTTATATAGCAAATTCTGCATACATGTGCCAGGTCCTATTCTGAGCTCCCTAAATACTAACTTACTTTTAGTCTTTAAATTAATTCTATAAAATAGGTACTGCCATCTTCATTTTAAGAATGTGATAACCAGAGAAGAAAAAAAGAACGTGATAACTGAGGCACAAAGCACTTTAGTAACTTGCCAAGGTCACCCAGTAAATAGCAGAGTGTCCAGATTCAAACCCAATCACTCTGACGTCTAATCCCGGCTCTTCAACAATACCTTGTGTTAATTATCATAACCCTGGTACTGGATATTAATACAAATTCTTTTTCTACTTTTAAATGTCGTCAGCATCACTTCTGCCCATTGTTCTTAGTTTCACCTTCCAGCGCACAAAACCAGTCTCATCCCTTTCTACTTGATAAATCAATTAATATTCAAAGAATAGCCAAGATGATAATCCTTTTTCTATGTAGTCGCCCTTAGACAATGGCTGACTTTGAAATGCTTTGCTGCATCATATGGGACCTTTGGAAACTCCGACTCGGTTGCCAACGTCTCAGAACCAAGTCTTCCGGGTTTGGCTGGACCACTACACAGCAAGAAGCTGGTTGCTTAGCCTGGATTTAATAGATGATGGGTTAGTGAGCACCGAGAGTGACTTGGCTGGTTTTTGACAATTTGGGTTCCAAGGAGAAGCTCAACACAGAAGAGAAACCTTGACAGGCCTCCCACTACTGCCCCACCACCCTTAGTTGATAGCTATGCCCCTCCAGCCTAGGGAGATGATGGGGACTGCTGAAACACACTGTTGTGCTACAAACAGCCCATCTCTGTTGGCACTGTCTCACCACTGAATCTGAATACTTATTCAAAGTTTAATGCTGTGGAGATATTTCTCTGTCTACTCCCTTCACATACATCTTGGAGGTCTTTGTTCATTTTCATGCTGGAATCAAGAAATATAACAGGGGCCAGAGCAATAGCCCTGTGGAAAGGTGTTTGTCTTGCATGCAGCCAATCCAGGATGGACCCGGTTTGATTCCCGGCATCCCATATGGTCCCCCGATTCTGGCAGGAGCGATTTCTGAGTGCAGAGCCAGGAGTTACCCCTGAGCAGTGCCAGCTGTGACCCAAATAATACAAATTTAAAAAGAAAAAAAAAGAAATATGAAAATTGCTCCTGGTAGAGGGAAAAGCTAGTAGAACAGACACAAAACTAAATCACCTCATCCAGATCCTCCTTCTTTTTCTCTTATAACCTCTAACCACTGAGACTCAGTCTGTGAACTTCTTTAGTGGTCCATCTAGTCCTGATTGTGTCTCTGTGAAATGCCCCTTTTTGGTATCTGTAGCCCAGACTGCCCTGACCCCACAATTCTAGATCCAACTGCTCACATGCTATCTCTCCTGGGGTGTTTAATAGCATCTTAAACTTACTTGCCTAAACATATCACATTCTTGGTCCTCGCTGTTGTGGCCCTAAAAGTCACAACCCTCAGTAGTTTTTAACAATAATATGCTCGCATTCACCTAGAACGGACCGCAGTTTGATCCCCCAGCATCCCATATGGTCCCCCAAGCCAGGAGAGATTTCTGAGCGCATAACCAGATGTAACCCCTGAGAGTCACCAGGTGTGACCCAAAAACTAATACTACTACTACTACTACTACTACTACTACTACTAATAATAATAATAATAATAATAAAATCAAGCTCAGAAGAGGTCCTGTTAGATTTGAATAGACTGCATTCCAAGTGTCAACAAAAAGAAGGAAATTAGACATAGACACAGGACTAATGTCACATAAAAGAAAAGCAGAGATTGATGTGAGAACCTACAAATAAAGAACGCAAGGACCATTACCACTGGGAGAAAGCAAGAAATGGAACAGGTTTATTCTCCCATTAGAAATTTCAGAGCAAGCATGGCCTTGATTGTGAACTTGAAGCTTCCAGATCTGTAAGACAATACTATTTTTTTGGTATTAAACCATCCAAGTTTGTGTCATTTGTCACAGAAGTCTTAGGAAATTAACACATCTGCAACCCCATACCTTCCATCTGCATAGACAGTAAATCCATTCTCCCCGTTGAAGAAGTCAATTCTCTACTTCTTTTTTTTTTAACAGATTAGATTATTCAAGACTTTGCCCAAGCATCCCAACTTCAGAATCAAATACAAGTCCTTCATAAGTCCTCCATTTTTCCTAAACTCTTCCCTCACTTCATTCCCTTTCTCAGTCCAGTCATAATATCTGTCTGATTAGAGGTTCTCCAAAAGATCCTCCTCATGCTCTGTCACTCGCCCTGTTTATTTGTCCTCCTTGGATTTACCACCAACATTGCCTGCACCTGAGGACTGTCCCCTCCCAGGAATAGGACTCCACGAGGACAGGAGAGTGTCAGCTTCACTGATAGCCTAGCTTTCTGCAGTATCTAAAAGTAGAACATTCACAGGGAGCTAAAATGGCATAAAGCAAAGAGACAATTACTATTTCTATGTATAAGATTTTGTTATTGTTTGGGGACCACACTCCTGAAAGGGCTCAGGGAACCATATGGGATGCTAGAGATTGAACCCAGATATGCTACATGCAAGGCAAGCACCCTACCTGCCTTATTATTGTGGCCCAACATAAGATGATGTTTGAGCACTCTCAGACATAAAAAAAAAACAAAAACAAAAACCTCATGTCCACAAAAACACTAACAAGTCATAGCAGTGATTATGATAGGTGCCACTCCTCAAGTTTGGGGTGCATATACCCTCTAGCAAGATCAGAGTCACAAGACAAATTCAGGATTCCATTTTCTTTCTCCATCTTTTGTCAAAAAAAATCTGCTTTGGATTTCTTTCAATTAGCCAAAACAGGAATTTATGTTGTTTTTTTGTAAAAGCTAAGTGGTCAGATGAGAACTTTTGATAAGCAGAGCATAACATTCTTATTCTAGTCATCCAAAGCCTTCCAAGGGTTTGTTGGATTTAGGAACGCCGAAGCAAGCATGTACAGAGCCGTTGTGATGATGACGGGGCAGTGCTTTATTCAGCCTCAGAGCTCAGTTTCTCTTCCCATCTTTAAAAGTGGAATAGTAGAGGCTGCAGAGATGGTATGGTAAGGCATTTGCCTTGCACACTGCTGACCTTGGTGCAGCTCCCAGCACTGCATCTGGTCCCCCAAGCATTGCCAGGAGTGACTCCTGAGGAGTGAGTCACAAATAGCCCTGAGCACGACCAGATTTAGCCCAAATCATCCCCCCCCCAAAATAAACTTAAATGAATTTATAAAAGGCGAATAATATCTGTATCCTGGGATAAATCAGTATTTGTATATAGCATAAACTATAAGCATCCTTTAAATCATATTTCCATTACATTATGTGTCATAGAAATTAACTATGAATATACATTTGGATTTTTTTATATAAATAGCTCTTATATGTAACACTCCAAATTTGACCGTCTACTGTTGGAATACCTCCATTTTAGCTTTTTTGTTTGTTTGTTTTCTGGCTACAACCAGCTGTGCTGAAGGCTTACTCTAGGCACTAAGTTTGAGGATCACTCCTGGCAGGCTTAGGGGGACAATATGCATTGCCACAAACAGAACACAGGTCAGTCACATGCAAGAAGAGAGTCCTACCTGCAGTCCTATCACTCCTACTCTTATTTTAGCTTTTGAACTTAAAAAAAAAAAAATAGAAAGGATCCAGAACAATAGTACAGTGTGTAGGGTGCTTGCTTTGTACACAGAAAACCCGGGTTTGTTTCCCTGCCATTCAGGCGGTCCCCCGAGCTCCATCACAAGTGCTCACTGAGCAGAACTGTGAGAGAAAGAGAGAGAAAGTGGAGGAAAAGAGAGAGACACACAAGAGAGAAACCTGGTGATGTTTTAAGTGTGGGATGATCGGATGAAGACTACACCAATTTATACCCAGGGCTCTGAGACAATGAAGTATGGGCATCCATAGGCCACATGACAATGTATGCATTCTGTAGGTGAACCAACAAAGATTATGATAGCCAGGCATTCTGATATCTAGAAAGTTCAAGGAGGCAGCAGAGAGAAAGGGGCAGGGGCAGGCAGGAACATATAAAGCATGTGCCTTGGCTGAACCCTAACAGTGTCTTCACAATATGCCATCTGCAAGGGTGTTCCACATGGGAGGGGGGGGGGAGACAGAGAAATAAACTAGACTTCAGTCCAATCCTGACACATTCTGGAGCTGTTCTGGCATAATAAAACTTTAAGGATCACAAGAGCGAGTCCCATGCAAAGCTCAGATTCTTTTATGTGGTAATTTATCCACAATATTGTTCACATTCCTGTCCCTGGAGTCCTATTCTGAAGAGACTCCAGTCAAAGGTCTCCATTCCCCAGTGCCTGGTTTGTCAGAAGCTCACCCACTTCAGATACTGACTGTGATCTCTCTCCTCTCTCTCTCTCTCGTTCTCTTTTTATTTTTTTAAAATATAGATCTCCTGCTTTCTTTTGTTGCACCCAAATGAAACTTTCAGATGCCTGGGCTAATTCCTATATCAAGCACAACTCCTGAGACGTGGGAAACAATCAATAAAAGTTTCTTGAATATATGAGTGAGTGAATTAATTAATTAATAGATGGATGCATGTATGTATGAATGAATGAGTGCCTTTATTAAAAGATCAGAGATCTACCCTTGGGCTTAAAAGAAGAAGTAAATGTACTTGGAGATGTTTTTGAAAAGCAAGGAGCAGGGGGAGAGAGAATGATTGGGTTTTCTCCTTCCACAAATTAAATTCCACAGCCAAGCAGTAGCCAATTACAAGTCGCATTGCCTTAAAGCAAATAGAAGTATTTATTGGTCTGTTCTCCTCACTTTCAGAAAAGGAATGAGATTCTTGCTTTTAACTTTCCAAGAAATGTCTAGAGGTTGTTTGCAAGTCTGTTCATCCAGTTACACTAATCTCCATTAGCTGACACAGTCAGGCACAACTTGTTCCCAAGAATCCTGGTTTAAACCCTGCCATTGACTTCTACACTTGGGTTTAAGTGAAATGATCTCAGGAATGCAATAACCTTCCTTTTTGAGACAGAGAAAAAACATTCGGAGGTCCCATTGAAATATCAATTGTGCAAAACAGCAAAACAAAAAACAACAGTTCTAAAGCTCATTGAGAAAGAATCATTATAAAGCCCTTATTCCAAAGGGCCCTCTATTCATTAGGAATTTACATTCAGTAACTTCCAAGCACAGATCCTAAGGCACCTCTTCAATTTGATGTCTTGCTTCCAAACTCACTTCCAGCTTTCTCAAACACTGGGTTCTTTTCAGAAAAATTATTCAGCGATGCTTCATTTACCTGTTTCCTTAAGATAATGTGACCTTCAAGAAACAGCGGAAGTCAGCCTCCATCATACACTGAGAGCACTTACACACCTCATGTACGCTCCAGTTAGAGAATACATTCCACCAAAGAAAATTTGGGTTGACAACACTAGGCCCCATTTTTTTTTAATTCAGAGTTTGGGCTCACTTATATGTGGAGACAAGCATTCATGTTGGTTCAATATAAACATTTGGTGGCAGTTTGAAGTAATTGTATCACTAATTACTATTGAATTATAGTGGAAATCATATAGAAGCACTTATAACATTCAGGCTAGGACAAGAATGAGTGCGTGTGATTAATGTTATTAACATAGCATTCAGTTTCAGTAATATACCATAATGATCTGGCTATTATATTAAAGTGTTACTAAATATTCACTTAGTTCCAAAAAACACAGTGGGTGTGAGGTTTCTTTGTCGGATGTGGAATTTAAACAGCCCTCTTTGTCAGATTTAAGCCTGGTATGAAGCCCCAACAAACAAAGTCAGCCTACTAAAGGAATGTTTACAAAGACACTGAAAATATCCACAGAAGGATTCGGTTGATCATAAACAATACAAATATTTACTTGATTATTTAATGGGTGCCCAGCATGTCTATCCTGAATGTGGCATTAGCTGACATCAGGAACACACCATATGTGCAAATAATTAATTCAAATTATGCTTTTCTTCCAGTGAGTTTTCTTATAAAGGAGTAGAATTAATGCCGAAGCATATTTGGGGACAGGGAATTCAAGGCTGTCTCTCCATGTCTGCCTTCATGGGCACCTAGCTTTTAATACTTCATCCTCATTGGCATTCTGCTGTCAAGAGCTGATGGCATTTGAACTGCTCTGACAGTGTTCCTTATGTAATCAGTAAGATGACTAACACGGCAATTAAAAACCTGACTTGGCTAAAGTATGTTTCCTATGAGATTGAGCCTTACATGCCCAAGATGACCGAGTAAATCCACCACTTTAAGCACCAATCAGTCCTGCAGAGGTACAGAGCAAATATCAATAGCAGATGATCCATCATCCCTCACTTTTAGAAATGGAAAGAGAGCAAGCCATTCAGATGAATATAAAGTGTGTTTCCAGTGAGGGTGTTTGAGGATGATTTGTAATAAAGATGTCCAAAGGCTTTAAAGGGATTTCCTGTGGGTAATTAGACCATTTGAGAAATGAATCTATGGCAAAATTTGGGTTGTGTGACACTACAAACAGCAACCTTCTTAGCAGAAGTGATGTCCAGATGCAAAGTGTCACATGGAAAGCTGTCATCATCTAGTGCTGCCATGTGTCTTTTAGGGAAAATGACCCTGGGCCCAGCTTACAATTCATTGAAAGTTGAAGGCCATCGTGATGTTATGTTCCTACTATTTTCCCTCTATTTTTTCAGATTAGCATCACTTAAAATCTTAGTCAATTAAATATTAGCTACAATTACAATCATTCTAATACATTCAAAGCCTTTAGTACCTACAGTATAACTGTAGGTACTCAATACTTATACATGGAGGAATGACTACTAACCTTTACATGTGCCCAGCCCTAACAAGAAGTCTCAGGCTCGCCCAGACTCAGCCTTCTGACCAACACTGAAAACAGGATGGGAACAAGTTTTCTCATCCTAAAACCTTTTCACTACGTCCTGCTGATTCTCAACTAACTATATGAATAAACTAAAGAGATGACATGGGATTATCAAGAAACTAACTGATTTGTTTTGGATCTCAAAATTGCGCTTCTAAAATTAAAAAGAAACTCCCACCAAAATGAAGGGGGAAAAACTTTCAAATTATTTTAAAATAGCTTCACAAGATGTCTCAATATTTTATAGCTTAGTGAAAAGTTAACATTCTAAATCATAAACGGATGCCTTGCCCAGTGATATTTTCTTTTTCTCTAATGAATCTGTACTTAAGAGGAAAATTCCAAAATTGAAACAATAGCAATGATTGAGTAATTCATGGCTCACTGCTATATTAACAATTAATTAAATTTGTCCAGAAATACACAAAAAACCATCCTCTGCCCTGTATTTATTTTATTCCCTTTCATTTCCTGTACCTTGTATATTCCCCAAAGCAATTCTTTATAGTAATTTTACCTTCCATGCACAAATCTAATAATCTCTCTTGTTCTTAAATATTATGGGTGCAGCTGTATTGTTATTCGATTATTAAATGTACATCAGATAAATTCTAGTTGTGCGGCATTCTTCAAAATATCTTTTTCTCCCTGATCACTCATTTTCTATTTTTCATAAGTAAACATCAAGGTTTTTATTAGCAATAGTTTTACTGTTTTGGGAACATATGCTTCACTTTTTTTTCCTCATAAATGTTGTTGCTAATCACAGAATTTAGTCCATCTCCTATGCACATTCACGACTCTATAATCTTAACAAGCTATATGCAGATGATTGACAGATAATACTTGACAGGTTCAAAATTAGAGAATATACAATGAAAAATTCAGAACAGCCAGCTCACTTAGCATGCTACACTTTTCCAATTTTGGCTTATCTCATCATCATCAACTTGGGAAAGGGTGAAGGGAGGGAAAGGGGACCTCAGCATTTTCTCACTTTCTGATCTCTAGGATAAAACCCACCAGACATGAAGCAATCGGAAAGAGTCATCGGTCAGGAATTACCTAAGCAAAAGGTTTTTCTACCATCAAAATATTAAGTCCAAAGTATGATTCTTTAGCACTTATACCAAAACTCCAGTCTCTTCTTTCTAGAGCCAGACAAAATATTCTTTTCACATATTTTATTTCATTTCATTCACTGAAGAGTATTATAGTTTATGTAGCCTTAGTCCTTAAATCTTTAATGAGAAACAAAATCACATCATGTTTATTGAAATGATTAGGCCACTTTTTATTGACTCTGCACAATTTATGGGAGAGCTGATATTTACCTGACGCCTTTTCCTTCAAGAAAAGATTGATTTATTACTCTCTTTTATAATATTTGACCCAATTATTAGCAAAGGGGAAAAATGTGCATTTGGGGTTGTCCTGGGTGTTTTTTTTTAATTTTTACTTGTCTTTAGCTTCTGTTTTAAGTTCTCCTCACACCATACTGAAGGCAAATATTTTGCTACAATTTGATGGAAACTGAGAAACACCAAACTTAAACCAATTAATCAGCAGCATTCTTTAATCTGGAAAGTGTCAAAGGCCAGATCTACTCAAACAGATGTTATTCAAAGGTTTGGCCCTTGTTCAAGGCAGGCTACTCTGCCCTCCCAAATCTCAACTCTTGTGCTATTTTCAGTCCCATCCCACCATGATGAGTTAAGATCCAGCAAGATCTAACCAGGACAAGCCCTTCTTTTGAAGTCACTGACAGAATTCCACAGATCCTGACCATGGGTAGGACTTTTTGTTCTCTGCAACAAAAATAAGCATTTTCTTCCCTTTTCTGCTACCTTCCAGCTCTGATCATGTTCACATGATGACAACTACACTGGGATTCCATCCAGGAACATTTTAGGAGGGGAGAAATAAATGCCTGAGGAATCATTATTTGATGTACGCACTTATGGAGAAGCCATAGGGCCTTATGTTTTGAGATTCCTGATCTCTTCTGGTGTGTGCCTTCAAAATAGGACGTAATGGATAAAATTGCTGAAATGTGACTTTTGTCCTTTTAGAAAGCAATTGCTGTCAACAGAGCCATTTGTGTGAATAGTTGATTATCACCAGTAGGAGCCTAAGGATTAGTAAACACACCTTGAAAGGAAAAGTGGACACCCAATAAGGAAAGGGGAGAGGGGAGTAAGTGGGGAGGATCTCAAAAAAATCACAAGGTAAGAGCACCCTCTTGACAGAAGGTCTGTCACTGGGGAAACAAACACTAATAATTTAGCAGAAGCAGACTTTCGGGTTGTGGTCCTCAAGTCATCAAAATGGAAAGCAAGGGACTTAAAAGTGACAGAATTTAGGAAAGATTGTCTTTAAGAGAAGAAAAGAAGAAGGCACAGAAGCTTCCTGATTGTAGGTGGGGCTTCTTCAGCTTTTCCAGAGAAAAAGCAGAAACCTTTCTCCTCTTATATCTTCTTTTATACGTTTTGTAAGAGAAGGATGAGCACTTTGCATTGAGTTTATATCAAGTAGACCAGATAAGTAGGGGTGAAGATGTTGAAATGAGGGCTAGAGAGATACTGGCAACCCTAGAGGCTGCCAAAAAGTGATCGCTGAGTAGAGAGCCAGAAGTAAGCACTGAGCACTGCCACATATAGCCCAAAAACAGAACAAGGAGAGATCAGGATGATTTACTGTTTAGTGTCCATTCACCTGGGTTATTTAGGTTATCCTCCACATCCTTGGGACACTCTGTAGCAGTCGTGTCTTGCAGAAGGCATACTCCCTGTCTCATCCTGTCTATTCCACTTTGTCCCTATCACTAAGTACCATAATTGGGTCAAATTAGTCACAAGAATCAAATTATTCTGTTTGAAATAAAGTTTGAAAGAGCAGACACAGAAAGTTCTAGTCTTCAACATCCATCTTGACTTAATAAGCACTTATCCAAAAACTGAAGTATAGGGCTGGAAAGAGAGCTCGCAAGGCAAGTGCATTGGCTTTCCCTACGGGAGATCAGGCTGAGTCCTCCTCTCTGCTCCTTTTGCCTTCCAGCACCATTAAAGCAGGCTTCCAGCACAGCTGGATGTGACCCCTCAAGTTTTTTTTTTAATAAAGTAAATAATAAAATTAAAATAAGTCTAATAGGTTCACCTATTATACAGTTCCAAATAAAATGGGCTTTTGCAGTGAGAAAATATATTTAGAAAATATATTTAGAATCCGGTGGCAAAGTTATCATGAGACTTTAACTCCAGGGCCTTTGATTAGGAAGTGGGGAAAACAACATACAAATAGGATAAGACAAGTAATAAGAAATTTAGAAGGACTAGTTAGATGTTAGAAACATCTTTAAGTATCTTTTTTCTTCGTGCTGGCTTTAACATAAAAATTGATTTCTCTAAAAATCCTTACTGAGAAATCATGTCTTAATGCCCAAGTGCTTGTTATTTCTTACTGCTAAGGTGAAGGGGGTAAGGGAACAATTTGGGCCATTTTCAGGCTCCTTTTATGTTTGAAGAGGTAGTTGGTGCTTTGTAATCAACCACTCTGAGCAGAAATTGTAAAATATCCCGGGCCGGGCGGTGGCGCTAAAGGTAAGGTGCCTGCCTTGCCTGCGCTAACCTTGGACGGACCGCGGGTTCGATCCCCCGGTGTCCCATATGGTCCCCCAAGCCAGGAGCAACTTCTGAGCACATAGCCAGGAGTAACCCCTGAGCGTTACTGGGTGTGGCCCAAAAAAAAAAAAAAAAAAAAGAAAGAAATTGTAAAATATCCCAACAGGACCAGACTGATAATACAGTAAGGTAGGGCATTTGCCTTGCATGCAGCTAACTCAGGTTCGATCCCCAGGCTTCCATATGGTCCCCCAAGCATCATCAGAAATGATTCCTGAGGACAGAGCCTGGAATATCCCTGAGCACCAGGTGTGGCCAAAAGAAAAAGATAGATAGATAGATAGATAGATAGATAGATAGATAGATAGATAGATAGATAGATAGATAGATAGATAGATAGAGAGAGAGAGAGAGAGAGATAGATAGATAGATAGATAGATAGATAGATAGATAGATAGATAGATAGATAGATAGATGATAGATAGATAGATAGATAGATAGATAGATAGATAGATAGATAGATAGATAGATAGATAGATAGATAGATAGATAGATAGATAGATAATGTCCCAAAAAACTGGGGCGATCACTGTGGTCAGACTCTAGCCTCCACCAGGCACCTCAGCCCTGTTATTCAAGGGACATAGTTATCTCCACCTTCCCAAAGTCCCTTTTGGACTTCACCAATGGTTTTGACGTGAAGAAGGAAGAAGGGAAAAGACATCCAAATTATATAAGCAACAGTTTCTAAAAATACCTCAGCACAACTTGCCAAAATAACTGAGATACTTCTAATTCACTTTCAAGTCACAGAAACTTCAGTTAAGATGTCAGGCACACAGCATCTTAACCAGCTGGGCCCAATGGGAAGCAGAGACTGCAGTGAGGAGTTAGCTCTGAGATCTATCTGCATAAAAACTGGACCATTCCAATTCGGACTAAGGGATCTCTCTTGTCAAGGGGCAAGTTGCAAGTACTGTGCAATTTGAGGAGAAAATTCCTGAAATACATCGGTGAATGGGCTAGGCCCAAAATATTAACAGATATAGTTTCAATAAGTGTTAGATATTTGGTAGTCAGTAATCGGTACACAAATTGAAAAATAGATAAATAAACTCATACTTTGAATCTTTGCTCCCCTTTGTTACAGTATGACTTTTCTTTATTTTTCCTGAACACGTATCAGAAGCTAGGTAGCTTCAATTCCAATAATAATGGAATCTAATTAGAAAGGGGGAGTCCATCTAACAGATGAACTAAGTATATTTAAGGAATTTCCCCTGAACTGGGATATTTAAGGTATCTGTAAATGACATTTGTATTACATCATCTATACCACCCGAAATCTACAACAGCTTTGTCTCCTGTTCCCAAGAGTCTGTGCAATAAACTGATTCCGATTTTAATTAATTTCTTAAGCACTGTGCTAAAGAGAGGTTGTTAAAACCTAACATGCATGAAAGGCAAAACTTCTCCAGAACAACAACTAGCATAAGGCCTATCCTGCAGGAGACACACAGGAAACAGGGAAGAAATGGTCAGTAGATACCAATTTTCTTGTGACCTGTTAGTTAACTCAGTTTCTTGCAGAGTTTCATTCTCACTGTTAAAATGAGAAAGCAATGCCCTGCCAAAGGAACGGAGATAGGCTAATATCCCAGGCCCTCACTCTGCCCTGCCACCCCCTGCTGGCACCCCAGCTGGCTCAGACCACTTTTGGAGACTGTGGTCTGGGAAGCTTATCATCTCTTTCAAAGGACACCGGATTCAAATATCAATGGCTCTCAATCTCTTATTAATGGAGATAATAAATGGAAGAGCATTTATGATTTTTTTGTATATCTTATAATTCTTTTTTTTGTTTTTGTTTTTGGGCCACACCCAGCAATGCTCAGGGGTTCCTCCTGGCTGTCTGCTCAGAAATAGCTCCTGGCAGGTACGGGGGACCATATGGGACACCGGGATTCGAACCAACCACCTTTGGTCCTGGATCGGCTGCTTGCAAGGCAAACGCCGTTGTGCTATCTCTCCGGGCCCATATCTTATTATTCTTATAAATATGGGAAGGTGGTTGAGGTCACACCCAGCTAACCTCAGGACTTACTCCTGGCTTTGCACTCAGGAATTACTCCTGGTAGGTCACAAGGGACCTTATGGAGTGCCAGGAACTAAACCTGGTCAAACGCCGGCAAGGCAAGCACTCTACCCACTGTACTATCTATCTAGCCCCCATCATTGTTTTAATTAAACATGGATACAAAGGGGCCAAAGAGATAGCATGGAAGTAAGGTGTTTGCCTTGCATGCAGAAAGATGGCAGTTCGAATCCCAGCATCCCATATGGTCCCCTGAGCCTGCCAGGAGCGATTTCTAAGCATAGAGCAAGGAGTAGCCCTGAGCGCTGCCGGGTGTGACCCCCCCACTCAAAAAAATAAAAACAACAACAACATGCATATATCATTTTAATACTCAAAGTGATTAGTGATTTAGTCATCAAAGTGATTAAAAAAGAAATGAATACACATCTCATACTGTCCTACCTTATGTTCAATTCTAAGATCAGGAATAAAGTAAATATTTTCCCTCTCACAGTTCAAATTCATTGGTATGGGCAAGGAATGAGAGCCATCATCTCAACTGAGTATATTACAAGAATATTCCAATTGGAAGTTAAAAGTGAATTATTCACTTACATTCAAATCAGAGCGATATTTTCTATCCCGAATGCACCTTCTAATCATAATCTCATTTCTCCACATTCTTATCCTATCTGGTAGGCAAGAGAAACAGTACAATCTCCCAATTCATACAGGAGAAAACTGAAGCTCAGAGGGGGGAAGAAAAAATGAGTTCAGGGTCACACAGAGAAAGAAATAGAAAACGTCTAACTGATTCACTTTTTTAAAAACATCATAACTGGTAGCAGGCCATGCTTGTTTAACACCCTGCAGAGCTGTAGCTATAAATGCAGCAAGAAAAATCTTGGCATCTTTGTTGTTGCATAATTATTCAAGAAGGCACAAGTGCCCCCATCAACACATTTGACTTCATCACAGTGAAGAGAGGCGGCCAAGACTTTCGTGACTCCCACCCACTAAATTATCAGAGGGTACCACATACCCCGTCATGTCGTGTGACTTGGCAGTAAATGTCACTATGAGATGGTGTCACCAACAGAAGGTAATGACATTAGATGCCCAGGTCCAACACTACCCAACATGCCACCTCTGTTTCCATCCTGTTCTCAATCCTGGTGCTTCCATGCAAGAGGAAGTCTTGGCTGAAGGTAATAATAAGCCTTTGCTACTTCCTTTCCCAATTTGAAGACTTGTTCAGACCCTTTTTAATAAAAGAAAAACGTGTTTCAGATTCATAGCATCCCACAAGCAATAGTGTCCAGTTAAAAACATTAGTGCTTTGAGTTCTTTTTAAAAGGATTTCTTCTAGTGATAAAGGTTTAATGATTTTTCATTGAAAAATGGTACCACCACAAGATTTCATTTACGAATATGTTTTTGGGCATTTAAAAAATTAGAAGCATAAATATGTAAGGCTGGACTATAAGAAACAACTGATTTTTATGGGGCTGGAGCAATAGCACAGCAGTAGGGTGTTTGCCTTGCACGAGGCTGACCTAGGAAGAACCTCGGTTCAATACCCCAGTGTCCCATATGGTCCCCCAAGCCAGGAGCAATTTCTGAGTGCATAGCTAGGATTAATCCCTGAGCATCATGGGGGGGGGGCCAAAATGGCACTTTTGTGAGATTTGGCCCAATATATCTCAATATCCCAATATATATATTACACTTATTACATTATTACATTATAATATATGTTAATCATAACATATATTATATATGTAATATATATGTAATATATATATTATATATATATTATATATAAGGCAATATAAGTGTAATATATGTTAATCATATAATCATCATTAACAGTATTGTACATCATAGGCCCTCAGTAAAAGAAATAGATACTAGAGAGACATATATATGTTATATAAATATGTAACAACATGATAATCTAGATGCAAGAGTGTTAGTACAGTAACTAGGGTACATGATTTGCATGTGGACAACCTGAGTTCTATCCCTGTCGCCATGTATGATGCCCTGAGTCCTTTCCCCCACTGAAGAAGTGATCTCTTAGCACAGAGTCAGAATTAAATCCAGAGCACCACCAGGTATGGTCCAAAAACAAACCAAAAAAAAATAAATAAATAAAGTGGTACATATACAAATGGAATATTATGCAGCTGTCAGGAGAGATAAAGTCATGAAATTTTCCTATACATGGATGTACATGGACTCTATTATGCTGACTGAAATAAATCAGAAAGAGAGAGAAAATGCAGAATAGTCTCACTCATCTATGGGTTTTAAGAAAAATGAAAGACATTCTTCAATAATAACTTTCAGACACAAAAGAGAAAAGAGCTGGAAGTTACAGCTCACCTCATAAAGCTCACCACAAACAGGGATGAGTTCAGTTAGAGAAATAACTACATTTTGAACTATCCTAATAATGAGAATGTATGAGGTAAATAGAAAGCCTGTCTAGAGTATAGGGGAGGAGGGAGATTTGGGACATTGGTGATGGGAATGTTGCACTGGTGATGGGAGGTGTTCTTTACATGACTGAAACCCAAACACAATCATGTATGTAATCAAGGTGTTTAAATAAAATATATATTAAAAAAGAATAAACCCTTTAATTCACACAAAAAAAGTGACAACATATAAATGGCTTCAGTTTAAGAAGTTTGATTAGGACCATTGTAGTAATAGTAAGTTAGGATCTCACTGTTCAAAAATAAGATCTATAAACCATGATAATTCAACTCTCAAATAAGGAGAAGGCATTCTGATTTCACAGTAGACTGGCCCTTAGCATGGCAACAGTCCAGCTCCAAAGGACATGATGTACATAGATCAACTGGACAAAAGCCAAACTCCTGGACACACACACACACACACACACACACACACACACACACACACACACAATCTCTCACTCTCGCTCTCTCTCCCCATCATCATTCTCCTTTCTCCACTCATCTCCGGTATCAATCAATATCACACATGAACTGTGCAAGCTGTTGTTATTCCATCAGAAGGCATTTCCCCCGGCCTCAAAGCCTATACACCTTCCTTCCCTAACACACTTCTTCCAAAATAATGAGGTTTGCCGAGTGGCCTGAAAAGGGCTTTGATTCATGCTATATCACCCTTCACTGCACTGTCTGCAGTTCCATCCATTATCTTCTCCAAAGGAGAGAAAACTGAACATCTCCAGAGAAAACAAAACAAAACAAAAAAGGCCTATGAGGAAAAGGAGGAGGCTAAGGAGAGAAGAGTATTCATGAGCCTGTACACAGAACTAGTTGATTGAATGTGGTCATGTTTACACCTTTCCTTAAAAAACAAGCTGGTCGGGGCCAGAGGAGAGATAGCATGGAGGTAAGACGTTTGCCTTGCATACAGAAGGACAAGGACGGCATCCCATATGGTCCTCCGAACCTGCCAGCACTGATTTTTGAGCAGAGAGCCAGGAGTGACCCCTGAATGCTGCCGGGTGTGACCCAAAAAAACAAAAACAAACTAACAAAAGAAAAAGTTGGTGTGCTACTTACAGAAGGGACATCTCAGAAGGTCATGTCTCTCTCATCTACTCCAGGGTCTGGGAAGAGTGAGCTCCTTCAACACTAAGTTTTCATACAGAGCCCCAAGCTCATTTCACTCACCCCCAGAAGTTACATGAGGATGACAAGCTGCATTTTATATCCTCTTCTCTTCTTACCCAACTTTGTGACTGTGGGCAAGTCACTTAATTTACAAGCTATGGTAGCTATGGGTTGTTCACTACAATGCAAATTATGCAAAGCCAAGTCCCCAACCCTAAAGAGCTTTCAAAACATACTTGGCCTAGCCCTCCTCTAGAAATTATTGAATAAACTCACATAGACCAGACATTTGTCATTTGGTTTGTTTTTGAGCCATACCAAGTAGTGCCCAGGGTTCACATTGTGTTCTGCACTCAGGGATCACTCCTGGAGGACTTGGGGGACTATATGTAATACAAAGGATCAAAACTGGGCTGGTTTCATACAAAGCAAGCAACCCACCTTCTGTACTATCACTCCAGATTCTTGCTTGTTTTAAAACATCATGGTGGCTCTAATATGTGGCCAAGTTTAAGACTTGCTGGTTTCCAAGATCCTGTCAGTTCTCACCTTCTTGGAACTTCTGAGCCTCTCTGAGGGGCTGGAGACCTTTCTATTTCCATTTGCTCTTCCCAGTGTTTACTCCTAAACATATTTGCCTTTGTTATCTTTGCCAGTCTAAGGCTATTGCACAGATAAGCTATCTCTAAACATGGAAAGCTGATCTTCAAGAAACACAGGCCTTGTCACTATATAGATGACAAGTGTTAAATTCCAGTCTATGGTTTGAAGCCAGCTTCTGCATATCTCAAAATCTCCGTTTTTCACCCCTATTTCGCACCTAGTGCCTGGGTCATTCTGAGGAGCACTTGCTTGCAAATAGCGCTGAATGTAAAAGCTGGATAAATCTTAGTTATCACTCTCTCCCTTTCTAGAGTGTGGAGGTGGCAAGGTTTCTGCGCTCACAGTGGAAAATAGCTGCAGGAAGGCCAGTCTGAGCTTATGGCATTCCAGGAGCAGAGAATTGCCTGAACAGCCCCCACCAGTGTGAGACACACATAGAACTTCAAAGCTCTGCCTCCCCCTTGACAAGCAGGAGCTTCCTCCCTCCAGGTCCACTGCAAAGATGCAGAAATACAATCCAGTTTTCTGCCCGGGGAAGGTTGAAGATACAAGTATGAACTAACAGAACTTGCCTGAGATAAGTAGGCCAACCCTGGACTCCTGCAGCCAAAAGAGCAGGAAGAGGTAGACGCACGGTCAAAGGGACCTAATGAGGAAACAGTGGAGTCCAGTGAGACTGGAGCACAGAGCCGCCTGCTGTAGACGGCAGAGGGAAAGATGAGAGGAATCAAAGATATTTGCCCTTTTCAGCTTTGCAAGGGCCATGGCATGAATTTCTCAAACCACTGAGCAAGGGCAGCAAGAAATACCTGAATACTTGGCTGTAACTCCAATCACTGAACAATTAACTTTACTATATATATATATATGTGTGTGTGTGTGTGTGTGTGTGTGTGTGTGTGTGTGTGTGCATACATATATGCATGTATGTATGTATATATATATATATATACATATATATATATATATATATATATATATATATATATATATATATATATATATATATATATATATATATATATATATATATGCATGGGTAGGGTGAAGAAAATGTCTGCTAAAGTATGAAATGATAGTCTTCCAAAAAAGCAAAGTGGCAGATCTTTTCAGGTTTCCCTCACTAGGTGAAAGTAGAAATTTGAAAAAAAGTTTCCTAAGCTCAAATGTTATAAATGGAAGAAATAATTTTCATTAATTTCTTTTTCTGTTTGTTAGGGGTTTTGGGGGACCACACCCGGTGATGCTCAGGGGTTACTCTTAGCTTTGCATTCAAAAATCGATCCTGGCTTGGGAGATCATATGGGATGCCTGGGATCGAACCGAGGTCCATCCTGGGTCAGCCTCATGCAAGGCAAACACCCTACTGCTGTGCCACCACTCTGGCCCCTGATGCCTAAGCAATCTCAAATCCCCCAAAATAACAATCTATTGCAATCATACAAAATAATACATAACACTAAAAATGGCATCCACAGCATAGAAAGCAAGAATGCTATGGTGCTACCTCTGGGCCAGGGAGCCTAGAGACAACAGTGCCCAGAAAAGGGCTTGTCAGGGACACTGCTGTGGCTAGGCTGAGCCCTGCCTCCAGAAACATTGAGACAACCCCAGTTCCAAACGCAGGTCAGACTTTTTCACCCTTGGTCATCAAAGTGAAATGCTCTTTGGATTTCTTTTCATTAGCAAAATCAGTTACTCCTATACGTATTTCATGTAAGAGGCCAGGGAGATAGCTCAGGTCAGAAACTTATGCCAAGCATTTGCAGGGAACCCAGTTCAAATTCCAGCACCACTTTGTCCCCAGAGTATGCTGGAAGTTTCCCACTACTAACCAGAAAAGTCTCAGTTCCATTTCACCAGGAGAGTGCTTGAGCCCCTTCAGCACTATGTGAGAGATTGCAAAGTAATTAAAATTCAAGAAGTAGCATAATGTCACCATTCGAGGGAGGGCCACACCCAGCGAAACGCAAGGCTTTTTCCCAGCTCTGAATTCAGGGATCACTCCTGGCAGAGCTCAGGGGCCATATGGAATGCTGGGGATTAGACCCAAGTCAGCCACTGGTAAAGCAAGTGCCTTATGTACTGTACTATCACACCAGCCCCCGTAATGTCAACTTTAAAAACACAGAGGAGATCTATATGTGTTTGCAGTCTGCAAATCCATAATGCATAAAAATAATAATCTTTTATTATCAGAAAACCCAAGCGATAAAATGTATCCTATAAGTTTGTGTAAATGGATGAAGAGGATGGAAAAATAAAGATGTAAAAGTAGGTTAGGACAGAGATGACAATATAAAAACAGAAGCTGTGTTTTTAAGAACAGCTCAAATAAAACTTTGGTGAGTCAATCATTCAGGAGACCATATTTTCTAGGTGACTAGGGTCAGAATTTGCTACTGCAAATAGCAAATATGTCTGTAGTCCATATTTTAACCTTTTTTTGCTTGCAATGTTGACAATGGTTTTTCCAATGTTTTGGAACCTGGGAATTGCTATGTGAGTGCAAACACAGAAAAATCACTTGAGGAATGCTGATGCAAATTGTCTAGCAAAAGAAGCTCTCACAAAGCATGGGCCATGGAGACCACGACCACACCTAAGAGGTGCCTGTATCTGTGAAGCATCACCTGTTAGTGATTTCTAATCTAAAAGAGCTTGCAACCTCCCATAGGATGTCATGGGTTTCTGACAACATATAGATGTCAGGGTTCAAATTGTCCTGCAGAGTTTAAAATGCTTCCTATGGCAAAATTATGAGGTTTAACATTCATGAGGTGGGATATATTCTCCATGTGGGAAGGCTTCATTCTTGTCGAAACCAAGGTGAGTTTTTCTTTTCTTTTACCTGGATCTTAAAAGCTTGAAAACAATCTCTCCCTGTTATTCTATCTTTAGAGACCATCCTGTATGGCCTGGCTGCCAGAAGCTATGATAGACCATGTGTCTATCATCAGCCTGTTCAAAGAAAACAACTAAATATCCACCATAAATACTCCTTGTGGATTTTCACCTCCCAAGATACTTTTAACCTAGCTGCAAGTGTTAGGTTTGGAAGAAAGCAGTACCATTAAAAAGGAAAATAGATTTAGGGTAGGTTAAGGTTAGGATTAAGGGTTTGTGAAATTCAGACTCCACACATTTTGATTAAATGGTACATTGACCCATGTACCAAATTGTACTGAAATCTGCTCTGAGTTCCATTTGTCAAGTTTTATCTGCCACCGTTTGGATTCAAGATGACAGACTGAGTTATAAATCCAATTCAAGATGAGACTTACACTGAGCCTTGTACCAAGTTTTATCAAAATCAGTTTCTGTAAGAGTTGAACGTCGGATAGAACAAAAGACAGTTAAATAGGAAAATGGCAGGTCAACTCGAGTTTCTGAACTTTATGGACACCCATAATATTTCAAGGGGATATAGCTAAAAAAAATATTACACAAATGAGAATTACAACATATAACTAGGGGACCAACCAGTAGGACAGAAGGGCCACAGGAAAGAAACCATGTTAAAAGGGGGCCATGTTTAAAAAGATTGAGAAACACTGGTCTAGTGAAAACAGGATTCATGCATAAACTGACAGTTTATATTGAGCAGCTGGTCATTTGTTTATTCTACTTTCAAATTCTATATGAAAAACTAATAACATGCAGATCAGAAGGCCAAGTTTTTTTTCTTTTTAGTTGTTGTTGTTGTTGGGGTGTTTTGGCAGAGAACCACATCCTCACAATGCTCAAGCTCTGCACTCTGGAATTACTCCTAGTAGTTTTGGAGGGACAAAGAGGATGCTGGGTATGAAACTTGGATCAGTCACATGCAAGGCAAAAACCCTACCATCTTTCTATCCCCCAATTTTTTGTCCTTAAAGCCTATATGATATTAAAGAGATAATCAAAGAATCATCATGAGAATAAAAAAGGAAGTCATGACAATGGAAAAAATAAAGAAGTTTTATTTGAGAAGGGTTACAGATAAGTCGTTTCCAAAGGGGCATAATATATTGATATGGAAGAATGGGCTGGAACCAGTCATGCAAAGCTCAAACTCATAGGTTCTAAGTGGGACAAGTCAAAGTCATGGACAGACAGGACACCCACCAATGAGAAGAGACAATAAAACTGATGATTTGTGGGGCTGGAGCTACAGCACAGTGAGAAGGGCATTTGCCTTGCATGAGACCCACCCAGGCTCAGTCTCCAGCATCCCATATGGTCCCTCAAGTCTGCCAGGAGCAATTTCTAGCACAGAGCCAGGAGTAGCCACTAAGTGCTGCCAGGTGTGGCCCAAAAACAACAACAGCAACAACAACAAAAGCCTCCAATGATTTGCAAAACCAATGCATTTTTGTTGATATTAAAGGCAACTGTGTCAGGAATGATCTGTGTAGATTGTACAAAATGGGAGGCATTTTCCCTGAAAGAAAAGCGCACATTTTGTCTTTGTTCATTTTGAAGAGCTTGCCATTCACACATTAATAATACCTAACCACTCATACAATTTACTCTCCTCTGAATTATGAGTATTAAATATTATCATCAGCCTCACTATGGAACTTTGAAGAGAGATACATAAGCATATAAACTTCCCACCATAAACCATGTAAGAGCCCTCCATCAAATCCCTTAACTCCAAAGCAATCAGCTATTTACTGCATGTCCTATGGAGTAAATGGCACTCTGGCACTTCAGGCCTGTAGGGGGTGAAGCAAAGGGATTGCAAAATGGTCAGTGTTCCATGAAAGCTTGTCACACTCAAGAGTCAATAGGTCCCGTGGTTGAAAATCAAGCCTCAGACTGGCCAGGCGTGCCTGACTGTCGAAGCAACCTTCTATGTCCCAGTCACCAGAAAAGTTGCGAATTTTATCAAATTCCCATTGGAAAGTTCTTTTGATCACTTGTAAGCTATCTAGGACATAAAATGAATTGTAAGAGAGTTTTCCAAATTAGCTCACTGATCTTCCCTTGTCAAGACAGGAAGAAAGAATTCACCATTTGACTAAAGGTCAATGTTCTGGAAATATTTATGGGAGACTAAAAGGGGAAGACTATTAGGGAAATATTCATTGCTTTCCTATTACATGGTTAGCAGCATGAAGTACTAGGCATACCTACATACCTCTGCAACATTCCAGCACACTTTTCCACGTTCACATGCCCATCTTTTAACTAAGTTAGGAATGGTATCTTCTTGTGAATTTAAGGATACCCCTTTCAAAGAAATGACTAACTGCTGGTTACATTTTTAATTGTACATGATTTTAGTTCTCTCAGAGAAATGTTTGATGGATAAGTCTTTTTTAAAAAATGATCAAATGGCCTAACCTTTTAGCAATAAAATTGTGTGCAATAAAAATGCTGGAGGGCACCAGCTACTGAACTGTCATAGGTTGAAGAATTATTAAACCTCATAATTTTGTACTGCAAAACCAAATTTGTAGGTTTTTTTTTCAAGTGAAATTTTTAAGAAATTAAATGGAAAGACTTGTGGTAATGAAATATTAAATGCAATTTAAAGTGCACAAAAAGGTCAGAAGTCAAAATAATATTTCTGGAACAACATTAATTTTCTCAGACTTTCATGTATGTCAAGGCTTAAATAACCCTGGAGATCGACCAGTCAAGATTCTGAGATGGAAATATAGGAAAAAATATCAAGAAGGTGCAGTTCAAGATAGGTAGAAATAGAGGTCAGAGCAATTGTACAGTAAATAGGGCATTTGCCTTACACTCAGCCAACCCAGGTTTGGTCTTCAGCACCTAATATGATCCCCCCTAATATGAGCATTGCCAAGACTGATCCCTAACACAGAACTAAGAGCAACTCTTCAGTCATCCAGGTATGATGCCCTAAAACTAAGAAGAAATAAACTGAGTAAAAAGAAAAGAAAAAGTATCTCATAGGCTTTCAATTTCCAATGCTGAATTCAAAGTGCACAAATCTACATCCATCCCAGCAGAAACACTGAAAATATGTAGCTTCAGTTTCAGGACCAAGAGTCATGCTTTATTTTAGTAATAGTTGTGTCTGGGAAGGAAGGGAAGGACCCAAAGAAATTTCTAAAATAAATACCACCATATGAATAAGCAGGTCAACTATTAATGCCTGTATGCCATTAGCTTAGGCACAACTGGAAAGTATACGTTCAGAACTGTACAAAGGGAACATCTGGTTTGAAGATGTGTCTCAGACCCCAGATCCATTACGTACAGTCAGTACAAGCTTTCTTTACATATGCTACAGAAATAAGAGGACCAGGACTTTACGATTGCTGCAAGCTTAAAATCCAAACCACCCATGATGAATTCTTTTTTATTTAAAATACCAGTCGGTGTGGTGATAATGTGGGGGTGTGGCAGAAAGAAATATTTATACGTAGGGCCCATTTTTATTTATCCTCGCCCATTTATAAATTGTGCTACAACTTCAATAACCATGTTTTAAAAGGACAGCATCATTCCTAACCACTACCTCTGCCTATAAAAACAATTTCGCTATAACAGATAACACTAAAAGACTCCAAGAATAATCTAGAAATGAATCCTAAATTACTAGCCTAAATATGGTGGTTATAAATGATTACATGAAAGAGTTGATGTGACTTTGAAAATCCTTACGCCTGTCTATGGATTTTCGTATTTTATATGTAACATTTTTATGAAGTGATTTTTTTTGCCCTTACATAATAGCTTTCATCTTCAAAGCACTTCACAAATATGAACTAGTTACATAAAAAGCGATGTTACTGCAAAATCAGAAAATGGGAAAGCTGAAGTTCTCTCAGCAAGTCAGTCTCACACATTCTAGATCTTACACTACAACAAAGAGTCATTTTTTAAAGCCTGTTTAATGTCAATATTGTTCACAAGACTTCCAAAGGGTTAATCGAGCTTTTAATATACCTTCAATTGTTACAACTAATAAAAATCTCCCTTTAAATCTAGAGAGTATCATGCTGAGTGAAGTTAGTCAGAAAGAGAGAAACAGATCCAGAATGATCTCTCTCATATATAGGATTTAAAAAATTAAACATAGCAGGGGATTAACAAATGCTCAAAGACAACAAAGCCTGACTAGTAGTCTTGGGCAGGAAATTTATCACAGGGTAGGGGGGTGGAGTTGGGGTTGGGAGACAACGTTGGGCCAGTAGCAGGGTGGAGTGGACATTCTAGGGAAGGGGAAGGTGAGGGATCGTGTTATGCATAAAATCCTACCACTAATATTAGTGCAAAACAGATGCCCAAAATTTTTTTAATAAATGTTAATCTTCCTTTAAGTCAATTTATAAAAATTTAGAAGTAATTAGACTTTATAGATCTCCATTTCATTAATTTTTTCCAATGAATAGTGAAATATCAAAAAGGAGGAGTCAGAAGACTTTTATCATATATAAATTGATAAAAATCAAACATGCCTCAGGCTGGAGTAATAGTACAATAGGTAGAGCATTCACCTTGCACAAGACCAACTAGGGTTCAATTTCTGGCACCGCATCTGATCCCCTGAGGACCCCCAAGAGTAATTCCTGACTGCAGAACCAGGACTACCCTTGAATACTACCGAGTGTGACCCAAAATCTATAAAAAAAAAGAAAAGAAAAGAAAAATAAAAACCTTGTCTAATGGTTATAGTTAATGATTGCTGAACAAATGACAATATTTAAATATATTATAGCATAACTGACATGTTATCAAATTGTGTCATTATTAAATTGTGGTTTTGAATAATTTTTAAATATAAGGGAAATTGTTTACAACATGAGAATTTGAGGTGTTGAAGGACCATCTTACTATTACTCTTGGATTCAGGAGTTCCAGGAGTCCAGCCAGTGATTCTCAGACCACTAGGTTCATTAGTTCAGCAGAAGGCTCTGAGGTACCAAGTAGCAGAGATAAAGCAAACATATAAGGCCAAGATTCATCATTTAGGTTTATCAATAAGAATACTTATTTGAGGGGCCGGAGAGATAGCATGGAGATAAGGTGTTTGCCTTGCATGTAGAAGGTCGGTGGTTCAAATCCCAGTATCCCATATGGTCCCCTGTGCCTGCCAAGGGCGATTACTGAGCACAGAGCCAGGAGTAACCCCTGATCACCACTAAGTGTGACCCCAAAACCAAAATAAATTCTCATTTGACCATTGTTAGAGCATTTTACATCAAATTTAAAAATAATTCATTTTTATAAAGGTGAGTGTAATTATATCCACAAGTATATCCACAAATTTAGTTATGAAACATAAAGCATCAAAATGAGAGATAAATACAATACTAGAAAAGAGGGTGCAAATGATTGTTAATAGGATGGTCAACTATGACTGTAGTAATAATTACCAAAGAAATAGTCACCTTTTTCATCTAAAGAAATAATAATCATATGGCAATAAACAATTATGTGCCAACACATGTCCAAAAACTTAGAACACCATTATTCAGTTAAACTGCACACTTTTAAGGTCTTTTGTTAGTGAAGAAAAACTCAATAATCCTTTTCCTAAGTTTCACCTTAATTTTTTATGCTCCACAGGTAACTGAAAGAGTTGGCTAATATTGATAGCTATAGATAATTTTGAACTAGGAATGAATTAATTCTGGGAAAATTATCTGCTGGATGGCCAAAATGTTTTAAATTAACTAAATAACTTTCAACATGATGTAGACTTGAGGTTGATTAGATAAAAATCTATTTGTGCAGTATAAACTAATTAAAGAAATTTGCATAGAAACTTCATTTTGTTGCACATTATTCCATGTTAGGGTCAAAGGTCATTTATTTCCCTAAACTCACCTAGAAATATCAAATACTCACACACCAAAAAAAAAAAAAAAAAAGATTCATTATGTCTAACTTAGTAGCTCTACTTTAGGAATTTGTCTTATCTGTAATAGGAGAAAAATGCTACAGGCACAGATGTATTCACGAGGGTGTTTGCTAGAAGAACAAAAACATGGAAACAATCTAAATATTCAGGAATGGAAAGAAAATACATAAATTACAGACATCCACTTAATGAAATAATATAGTCATTGAAAGATATAGTCATAAAACATAGCTGAATATAAATGTTCACTTTGGCTGCAATAACATGATAATAAATTATGTGTGTGCAAATCAGAAAACTTATAAAAGTAAGGTAAATGCACAAAACATAAAAAAAGAAAAGAAATTGCCTTGCAGGAATAAAAATTTCTTTTTTAAAATATTCTTGTAAAAACTTTTTTAGCATTGGACAGAGGATGGAGGAAAGAAAAGATGGATAAAAGAAAAAAAAGGAAGAGAAAAGTGGAAATCAAAAATGGAAGAAAACTGGGGTCAGAACAATTATACAGTTGGTAAAATGTCTGCCTTGCACGTAGTGACCCAAGTTTGATCCCCAGCATGCTATAGAGTTCCTGAATGCAGAGCGAGGAGTAAACCCTGTAAAATGCTGAGTGTGACCCAAATACAAAGAAAAAAAGAAGAAAGAAAATAGTCTAACAGTTCTAAGGAAGAAAAAAAAGAATTTTAAATTGCATTTTAATATGTTTGTGAACTCTGTAGATTGTGACATTTTTCTAGACCCAGAGGCATGTCTAGAACTGACAAAAAGTTCAAAGTTAAATGGTCATTTGCAACTATGGCTCCTTTAAAGCTTGTCAAGAGGTACCATTCTCTCTAGTGAAGATATTAAAAAAAATAGTTTTTAAACATTTTTACTGAAAACAAAGAAACGGTGGCAGACTGCCAAATAAGTACTAAAGTTACCAAGTTCTCCCTGCACTTAATTGAATACAAATTACAACAAAATTAATTTTAAAACCACTTTCACTAAAATCTTGAATATGCTTCATAACAATACTTGAGTTGGCAGAATTGGGTCCACGAATTGTTAAGAGAACTTGCTTCTCCATTACATTATTTATACTATCAAATGTTATTTCCCAGTGTTTACACAAGCACAAACCTTCTTGCCACTTACAACAATGCTTCATGTAATCATGATTTTTTTATTATTATTTCAAAGCTCTATAAAAGTTAGAAGAATGTGCTCCAGAGTCGAAGGGGTTGGAATCAGAGCTCCAACATTATTAGCTTGGAGACCCTCTGTGAGTTTCCTGGAAATCTCTGTGCTAGCAACTCCTCATTTGCAAAATGGGGATGACAGTGGCATCTATCTCATGAGGTCCTGTGAATATTAAGTGAGATTAATGTAGGGTAGAGTACGTAGAGATGTGCTTGGAACATAAAAGCACACAGATAATGCTAGCCATTATTATTGGTATTAGAGGTTGCAAAGATACACAAAGCATCAGATCTCTGGCCTTGAGGGAACCTGCATTTATTACGATTAATAATGGTGACATAAATAAGGATAATGGTGAGTATTATTATGCCTTTAGCATGCATGCCATCATTTCCCAATATTAACTCTTTTGATTCTACTGCAAGTTTGTGAGATAAGTCTTAGGCCCATCATATCGCTCAGGAGACTGAGATTTGAGATGGCAACACAATTGAAAGGAACTGCTCACAAAATAGGGATGAGTTAAGGGTTGCAGATTAGAGGAAAGAGTATAAGCATCAAGTACCAATATCAGTCAGGAGGGCGGAGAAAAGAGTTAAAACTCAACCATTCTCCTTCTTGTGGACTAAGTAACTTTAAGAGGTTTGGTATTTTAAATGGGAGAGCCAAACATAATCAATAATGTGTCAGAGCAGGAATTGCAAGAAACTTTTCTTTTAAAAATTATTGCAAGAGATAGCATGGAGGTAAAGCATTTGCCTTGCATACAGAAGAACGGTGGTTCAAATCCCAGCATCCCATATGGTCCCCGAGCCTGCCAGGAGTGATTTCTGAGTGTTGAGCCAGGAGTAGCCCCTGAGGCTGCCGGGTGTGACCCAAAAACAAACAAAAAAAATTTATTGCAAGTAGACAAAGAGATAGTACAGTTGGTAAGGCACCTGCACTGTATGCAGTTAGCCTAAATTCAATCCGCAGCACCCCATGTGGTCAGTCTCCAGAATGATCCCTGAGTACAGAAGAAACCCACAGCTGGGTGTGTCCCCAATTCCCCCCCAAAAAGAAAAATGACTGAAAGTTCCATAAAGTATCTTTATAAAAACTATTTTAGCAGTAATAGCCTAAAAGTTCATGGGCCTGAGAGATAGTTAAGGTTAAGGCATTTGCCTTGAAAGCAGCTAATCCCAGTTTAATACTTGGCACCATAACTGTTCTATAACTACCACTAGAAGTAATCCCTGAGCACAAACCTACTACCAAGTTTGAGCATCACTGGTCCAGACACTTCCCTAAAAGACAGTTCGTGGAACATGATTACTCCACAGACAACATGTTTCCTGTTTCAAAATTAATTTGAGGGAATACCTTTTCCATGTCAGTATTGCAAATCACAGTGCCTAAAGGAAAGAGGAGGAGGGGGCCGGAGAGATAGCACAGCAGTAAGGCGTTTGCCTTAGATGCAGAAGGACAGTGGTTTGAATCCCTGCATCCCATATGGTCCCCCGGGCTTGCCAGGAGCAATTTCTGAGCATAGAGCCAGGAGTAACCCCTGAACGCTGCCAGGTGTGACCCAAAAACCAATATATATATAAAGGAGGAAAGGAAAATAAAAGTATCTGCCATACTAAAGAAACTGTGATTCATAAACACAATGGAATATTATGCAGCTGTCAGGAAAAATGAAGTCATGTAATTTTCCTATACATGGATGGACATGGAAACTGTTATGCTGAGTGAAATAAGTCAGAGGGAATGAAACAGACACAACATAGTCTCATTCATCTGTGGGATTTAAGAAAAATAAAGACAGTGTGGTAATAATACCCAGAGACAATAGAGATGAGGGCTGGAAAGATCAACCCATATGAAGCTTACCAGAAAGAGTCATAGGTACAGTTAGAGAAATACTTACACTAAAAACTACCATGACAATGATAGTGAGTGAGAGAAATAGAATGCTGTCTCAAAGATAGGCAGGGGGTGGGAGACGAGTGAGATGAAGGGCATTGGTGGTGAGAAGGTTGCACTGATTAAAGGGAGTGTTCTTCTTTATGACTGAAACCCAACTACAAACATGTTTATAATCATGGTGCCCAAATAAAGATATTACTTAAAAATAAAAAACACATCTGCCACAGGGGCAGACTGAGAGGATGGTGAAATAGGAGTAGGGGAAGAAAGGAAGAGAAACTGGGGTCATTGGTGACAGAAAATATACACTGGTGAAGAGATGGGTGGTAGAACACTGTATGTCTGAAACTCGGCTATCAACAACTTTTTAATTCTGTATCATCTAGTGGTTCAATAAAAATAAATTAATAATAAAGTTCCTATGGAATCATTAAAAATCAATTAGAGACCAAAGATAGTACAGAGGGTAGGGGTAATTGCTTTGCACAAAGTCAACTCATGTTCAATTCCTGGCACCCCAAATGATCCCCTGAACACTGCCATGACCAATCCCTGAATACAGAGAACCAGGAGTAAGGAAGGAGAACAGCTGGGTATGACCCAAAACAAAAATAAAAACAAAAGAAAATCCAATTAGAGACAAGAAGGTAATACTTCCCTCTCAAATACAAATTTAGAGGACACCATTTCAAAACACTTACGCTTGCAGAAAATCAGAATTTTTAGAAAAATATATAAATTTTAAATCTCTATGAATTACTTTATGCATCCAATATATATTTTTTTTAGTTTTGGAAACCATAAAAAAGCAGATGTTATGGAAAATTATGAAAAAGGTGAAAAATCATCTCAGATTCCTCTACTCTGAAACCAATGCTCTTAATGCTTTAATACTTTGCATGTGTATGATATGCATAAGTATACATCTATTTATTTATACCCCCTGTATAGAATTTTATTTCTAGGGGCCTGGAGTGATAACACAGCAATAGGGCACTTGCCTTGCACGCGGAAAACCCTGGATGGACCTGGGTTCAATCCCCAGCATCCTCTAAGATCCCGTGAGCCTGCCAAGCACGATTTCTGATGCAGTCAGGAGTAACCCCTGAGCACTGCCGAGTGTACCCCCAAGTCCCCTCCAATAAAATTAAAAATAAAGAGAAGAAATCCAAGAAAAAAAAGAATTTGATTTCCAAATTCTTGTATCTTATCTTATAACACTGTTTTGTATATGTGAAAACTGATTCTTCTCATTATTGGGAAACAATCCATGCAATTTTATCTTTCTTGCTTTTCATTAAATAATTAGAGTTTTTCCCAAGCTATCAAACATTTTTAAACAATATTTTTTACTGATATTTTGGGGTTGGACATCTTACCCTTTTAAAATTGCAAATACAAGAATTTTCTGCACTTCAAATATTTCTTACAAAATACAAAAATTTAAGTTTCATGACCCTCTGAGAACTCCATTAACATGTAAAGTTGTAGAGTTGTGTAAAGCAATTTAGAAATGAAATTAATTTTGCCTAAAATATCAGGTGAAAGACTTGAGTTAGAGTTAATTCTTTGTGTCTGCATTTTAATGAATCTGTTTTTGAGTACTTAAAATATTTTTGCTAAACTCACTCAACCACAGAGCTCTGCAGAGTTGCCAAACAAACCAAAACTCCAGGAATGCTGGTACTTGAGCTGACATCACCAGAACTTTTTTGTAATGAGTGTGGAAACCCTCCCCCTACTTTCTTATACTTCCGGAAGCCCTGGAAGCCAAAACCATGCCCCACAAAAATAGCAATATTAGCCAGAGTTTGTAATTCCTGGACCCCTATAGCCACATTTGTAGCCAGGCAATACTCCAATTGTTTTCAGTACAACCCCAATAGGAACACACTAATCTATATGTCAACATAAATTCAAAGCCACCTAATATTCAGAAAAAAAAATAATAGAAAATCAGCTAGCAACAAATCATTTAGCAAATTTTCTGAAATGATTTAATGACCTCATTGCAAAATACATTAATTTTCACAAATTTTCTTTTTTTTTTTTTTTTAGTTCTTTGGTTTTTGGGCCACACCCTGTGACACTCAGGAGTTACTCCTGGCTATGCGTTCAGAAATTGATCCTGGCTTGGGGGACCATATAGGACACCGAGGATCGAACTGAGGTCCATTCTGGGTCAGCTGTGTGCAAGGCAAGGACCCTACTGCTGGGCTACCTCTCTGGCCCTCACAAATTTTCTTATTGTGTTACTTTTAAAAATAATTTTATCACCACATTCCTGTAAACCATCAATATAAAACACATTTTGTTGTGTCTGCCAAAAGGGTGGGCTTGTGTGGGAGACAATGGTGTAAAGAATTATATATTGGGTGGTGGAATTGGAACAAATGTATTATGATATATTGTGCAATGCATGATCTTTAAATAAAGTAATTTATAAAAACATCTTTTGGCCAAAGGCTCAAAGAGAGATAGTATAAGAGGTATGACACTTGCCTGCAACTATAATAATCCTGTCCTGTGTTTGAATCCTGGGCACCACATAGAGTAACCTAAGCAAAGCCAGGAGTCACTGCTGAGCACAAAAAATGAGACAGGAAAAGTCCCTGGGTACTACGTGATATGGCCAGTCCCACTTGCTCCCCAAAAATATTTTGGCTGTAATAAATTTCCTTAAATTTCTGGTTTTCTCTTCTTCAAAAGTAAAGGTACAATTAAAATAATATTTTGAAGTTTATCTGGTGTTATTGGAAGTCTTTTACAAGCAGAAAAACTCAGTGTATCTCTATGACTTCTTCAATGTCTTTTTAAAAACTAATTGTTTCAAAGTAAGAATCGTCATTTATTTTAAGATAACTACAACTTTTCTAAAAACACTTCTGGGTCAATATTGTCTATAAACTCACATATACAGGCAAAAAAACTATTTTCTTTAAAATTGTATTTGAGTTGGTCATACTTCATTCACAAGTGATGTATTACATATACATTCAATCCACATGTATTTCTGAATTCTCATCCAAAGGCATCTCAGCCATCTTTATTAAGAATCTTTTCCCTGAGGCCAGAGAGATGGCATATTGAAATAGGATTCTTACTTTGCATGCAGCTGACCTTGGGTAGATATCTAGCCTACGAGGAATTAATTCTGAGCTCAGAGCCAGGAGTAACCCCTGAGTATTACATAGTGTGCCCCTCCCAAAAAATATTTTCCTCACTGGAGATAAATAACACCTAAATAATAACTCCCCTAGCATCATCATCATCATCACTATAACAATAATTTTATTAGCACAATGACGAACATCTTTTATTCAAACTTTCTGACTCTTCACTAAAGAAAGAAAGAGTACCCAGTCAGGTTAGCAATTGAGCTGTAGGTAGGTAATTTGAAAATTAATTTTTTTTTAATTTTCAAGATCTACAATAATGGTGTGATCTCCTGAGAATACATTTATTTCTGCCATATAAAACAAAATTAAACTCTTCAATCTCAAAATACTATTTAAAAGATTGTATTTAAAATGCATGACACATTAAAAAGACATCAAAATTAAAAGAATCTCATAAATTTCTTCATTTAAAAGACTTATTAGAATACAGATAGAGGCAGAAAACAGCTGCCCAGCACTTCAGAGCAGTAAATTATGAGTATTGAAACTATTCTTTTATTTTTATCATTGAACATTCTTTACTGAACTAATCGTATTGCTTCAGAAAGACCAACTGTCCCTTTATATTAGTGTGTGAACAGTAAATTGCATCCAGTGAAATCCAAAACAGATCTACTATTCATTCTCTTAAAAGATCAACACACCACAAGGTTGCACCCTGACAAAAAATAGGGAAGATACAAGTAGAAATTTTTTCATGTAAATCTGACTGATTTATTACTCCAGCGCACTAGAAAGATCAAAAAAAAAAAACCTGCTGTTACTTAGAGTTTGATCACCATTCTCTTCTTCTCTAGATTAACTAAAAATCAAGAGAACATTCACCCAAGAAGTTTGATGTGTTCAATTGCCATCGATCATTAAAACTGGATGCTTTTTTTTGTAAATGACTGACAATGAGGGGGAGAGTTCTTTTTAATATTCTCACTCCACAGACCATCATGCGTTAGTCTTGATTGTACTAGAACATTCCTTGGAGTACAATTAAACTGTAGTGTTGATTGCACCTCAATGCAGCGGAATCTTAAATGGCAGAAAAGAAAAACCAGATGGTGAACCGTTGAGTCCTCAAGCCACTTACCCTCTCATCAGACACTTTAAGAATATCCAGTAACTTGAACTATCTATTCCCGCCTCCCAATTAGAGGGAGAAGTAATAGAGGTACCAAGATCAAACAGTTATAAGATCACTAAGTAGTAAACTAGACACAGAGGGGACCACTCATAACAGCCCCTGGGGTGAGGGTGGAGGATATGGGAGGCAGGATGGGAACAGAGGTGGAGAGAGGACAATTCGGTGATGGGAATTCCCCTGATTCAATGTTAATATGTACCTAAAATATTACTGTGAATGATATGTAAGCCACTATGATTAAAATAAAAATTATGTTTAAAAATAAATAAAAAATAAAAATTATTTAAAAAAATAAAGAATATCCCATTCTTTCTACAATAATGATATTATACTTTATATTTCTGCATATCACTTATCCCTTACAGAATTGTTTCTATTTCTATTACTACATGCTCACATTAATCTAAACTTTAGATGCTAACGGTATAATTTAATTTTTCAAGATTCAAAATCATTTCTTTTTCTTGTTTCATATAAATTAATATTTTATATAAAATCTTTATTTAAGCACCATGATTACAAACATGATTGTAGTTGGGTTTCAGTCATATACAGAACAACCCCCTTCACCAGTGCAACATTCCCTCCCCTCTCCTTCCCAACTCTTGCCTGTATTAAAGACAGGCATTCTACTTCTCTCAATCATTAAGATTGTCATGATAGTTGTTAGTATAGTTATTCCCCTAACTGCACCACTACTCTTTTATTTTTTTAATTTTTCTTGGGTTTTGTACCATAAGCAGTGACTCTCGGGGGTTACTCCTGGCTCTGTCTATGCTCAGAAATCGCTCCTGGCTTGGGGGGACCATGTGGGACACCAGGGATCAAACCCAGGTTCGTCCTGGGTCAGCCATATGCAAGGCAAATGCCCTACCACTGAGCACTTGTTTTTTTAATTTTTATTAATTTTTATTTAAAGAAAATACATCACATAGTTGACATAACTAATCATAATACCTTTGTTTCAAGATGACAGAAGCAGTTATATAAAAAAATAGAGAGGGAGGCCAGAGAGATAGCATGGAAGTAAGGCCTTTGCCTTGCATTCAGAAGTATGGTGGTTCGAATCCTGGCATCCCATAGGGTCCCCGAGCCTGCCAGGAGCGATTTCTGAGCGTAGAGCCGGGAGTAACCCCTGAGTGCTGCTAGTGTGACCCAAAACCCAAAATAATAACAATAATAATAATAATTAGAAAGAAACTAAAAAAATAAAATGGAAGAGAAGAAAAAAGAAAGAAGAAAAAGTTCAGTAGAAGTATATTTGTGAAAATTATTGTATCTCCAATAAAGTCATTAATACAATTAAAAAAGAATATACAATTAAAAAAATAAAATATATGATAACCTGGGCATAGTTGTTTCCTTATAGAAAGCAGCTAGATACGCTTGAAAGAAGATAAAAGGTGCATTGCCATAAAGCTGCCTCCCATTTTTATCACCTCCCCTTCCTCAGTAGCAGTGGAACATCATTCCTCCTGAGCCGAGATAAGGGTAGTAACCAACCAGTGGGCTTTATTAGGAGTTCTCTAAAACACTGTTAATTCCATCCGATTGATGGACGAGCAATGCCAGGCCTTGCTCTGCTTTCTCTCCCAAGGAGACACGGGTAGGCACAACAGGCTTCTTCCCCCCAAACAGCACCTATCTTTGAAATTCTGTACACTTGTGCATTGCCTCTGCACAAGCAGGCGAAGCAAAGCTCCTTATCTAAGTCTCTGAGAAGGATAACAGGACTGCTCAAGTATAAAAACTGCAAGTATTTTATTTATCTCTCTTTCTTTCTGCTTAGATTACCATTATCTTTGGTCACTGAATTTTGTCTTTCAGGCTTCAAATGAAGAGAGAAGTCAACCAGAAGGTTCAGCTCTAAGTCCAAATGGATTACTGCTCCATCAATGAGCGTGTACAAACACACACACACACACACACACACACACACACACACACACACACACACCTACTTCTGGCCTTTCTTGAGCATTATGTGAGGGTTAACTTCCTCATGAATAGCTTCAGATGATTCTATGATCTTCCTTACAAAATATTTATGTTGAAGAACAAGGCCGGTGCAACACATGCCAAGAACTACTTACACCAAAGATAATAATGTAAGACCCACAAATGAACACCCTAAAATTAAGCTCAAAACAGTGTTCAATACATTTCAACCCAACTATCACTTCCTTCTTTAAAGCCACATCTAAGTCATTTGAAGAGACAATGGAGGGCTGGAGGAATAAACCAAAGAGCCGGAGCTCAAACCTAGCATGTGACAATGAGTTTATCCTCTGCACATTACCCCTAAGCACCACCAGTTGAGAGTGCACCCACAACTGTGAGGGAACTGTGTTATCCCTCAAAAAGAAAGAAAAATCAAGGAGATAAATTGTCCCTACCAACAAAAGTTTACCATCACAACAACTGTGTTATGCAAGCCAATAGCAATCATAAGACTAGAATTAACCCAAGGTTCTGCATCAGGTTGTTAGCCAGATCCCATGGGCATATATGATTATCTCAGACATGCATAATTAATTGAAAAATCTAGGGAGGCTTCAAGGGAGAGAAAAGTGAAAAGCTCCATTATTAGAGTAGATGGAAAAGTGCCTCAGATTCAGGAATGGTCTGGACAAATACACAGAGATTTGGAGTCCTCAGAACAGAGAACTGCTGTCCACATTTTGGATTCCTTGCATTTGTTGTATTGTTATTGCCATATCTGGTGTTGTTTAAGTATGAATAAGAGGGTAGGGAACCCAGGGCAGAGAAGCCATGCATACCAGGAAACCAAGCCAGAATATGATACACAAAAGGGTTTAATACCGGAGCTACATCCCCAGTGTGCTGCCCACATTTTGGTAACATGAGTATTATTTTCATAATTCTTGCCATGTCTACATGTTAGGTATATGTTGTTTGCTTAACATCCTTTCTTGTAGAATTGGTGAACACACTGAGCTATGCTCAGAGGCTATTTCCACTCTGTATTCACGAGTGACCCTACCTGTGCCCAAATCAGCTTTGGCAGGATGCAAAGCAAGAGATTTAAGCCCTGTATTATCTTCCTGGCCCAATATTCTTTATAATTGACTTTTTTGTTGAAATACATTTATCTTTTAAAGTAAAATGCTGCATCATCCTTTTCAATGAAAATCTAAAGTCCCTTGCCCCAAGTATAAGAAAAATGCTACTACCCCAAGAGTACAGAAACTATAAATAAGCAAATACAAGTAAATGAAGATGAAACAATTAAATTATAGTAAATGTTGTTGTCTAAGTCTGTCCTCTGTTTCAAAGGAAAGCTATTTCAGTGAGATTCTCAAATTTTCCTAGCATGCAACTAAAACTTTTTTCTTTTCAGTTTTTCTGAAGGATTGAACTTATTCTAAGCTATAAAAATCACTTGTTATCACTCAGTGTTACTCAATGCCATGTAAGTGGACAGACTAAAGTTATTTTGAATCATCATCCTACACTATGGAAAACACCAAAAAATACATCAGAGACCCTCAGGAACTGGCTAAGAGAAGGATGCAATGAGGAAAAAAAAGAGGAAAAGTGGAGAGCAAACTTAGGACTCTGGTGGATCTTGAACTTCATGACTCATCTTCCAAGGAGATTCTAAGAAATCAAAATGGGAAGTAGTTCCCTAAGAAAATATTCTGAGGGGGGTGGTGATACTACAGGTAGGGTGCTCGTCTTGTTTTCTGTCAACCCAGATTAGATTCACAGCACCTCATATAGTTACCCAAATCTACCAGGAATAAACCCTGAGTGCAGAGCCAAAAGTATGCCCATAGTACCATTGGGTTTGGTTCAAAAACAATTTTTTTAAAATAAAATACTCTCTTGGGGCTAGAGAGATAGTAAAGCTGGTAGAGCACTTGCCTTGCACATGTTCAATCCCCAGCACCCCATATGTTCCCTCAAGCCCACCAGGAGTGATTCCAGGAGTGGTGCTAGGAGCAACCTCCCCCCAAAAATAATAAAAGAAAACATTCTATTTGTGAATACAAAAGAGAAGAAAAGATGATCTGTCTGCTTAGTGAGAGAAGGACTTTAATAATAAAAGAGAGGAAAAATAGGTGACTCAGTTCCCCAATGGCACGCATGCCCCAGAGTGATCCATGGTCATTTGTTTATTTCTCCAAACAGCTCTATCTTTTATAGAAACCAAGTCATTAGTATTTCAGTTCTTCAAATCTAAGATACTATCAATTGTGAGATGAACCATTATTTAATATGCCACTAAGAAAGAAAAATGCTGCCAATTAAACAATGAGGCACCATCACTTGCAAGACACATCCAATTTTAGAAATGTTAAAATGAGGGGGGGGGTTCTTGTCTTGAAATCAGTTAGACATGCTATTAATCACTATTGCTTCAAAAGCAAATAATATAGAGCTTTGGAGTTAATTGTTTTTCAGAAAACAATGAAAAACCATATCTGGTACAATGTCTGGCTTAATGGAACTAGAATGGTAAATTGTCATTCTTTAGAGACAAGACAATATAGAACATTGATTCAGAGCAGATCCTGGTTCAGGTCCTATTTCCACAGCTAACTAGATGTGGCATATTAAATGAGTAACAAATTTGGAAAGCTTTAATGTGTTCATTCGTATTTTTCAATAATCAAACACACACATACACGTCCCCAATGGAAAACTTGAAAGAACCCCTGAGCATTTACTAGTTTGGATTTGGCAGAACCAATTTTCAACAAACACTAATCATTTGTGATCAGATAGTTAGTACTTTAGTTTTCCTCTTTCATTTATTAGACCCACCAAGCCTCTGTACTGACTAATTTTAAATTATCATCGCAGGTTTCATTGATGCCCATAAGGGGCACAAAGACTAGACAAGTCTCAAAGAACTAGGTCACAAGTAGTGCAATTGTTTGGTCACGCCCCCAACCCAGATTTTATCTCTTACTGATTTCCTGTTCTGATACCACTCCTGGGAAAGTCCTGAAAAGGAATCGAGGAAATTATCTACTGAGTACAACTCCTGGGAAGAAACTGCTTCCCATCTCTTGAATTCGTGGGTTGCTTTGTCCTTGGACTTGCAAAGCTATGACACAACGTGTGCCTCAGACCAAGGCCAGGTGTTGCTGTTGCAACCAAAGGAAAAGAAAACTTAGATTCAGATAAATCAGATTGGAATGAGTCTAGGGGTTCACCATAAGTGATGGGGTCTGGAAGAAAACTCAAATCTCTCCCAAATGTAGAACTCCTCCAACCCACTCCTTCTTCCACATCAGAAAACACTTAAGAAAATAATTATACGGGATAGAGCAAATAGTACAGTGGGTAGAGCAGTTGCCTTGCACATGTCCTACCCAGGTTTAATTTCCAGCACCCTCTATGGTTTCCTTGAACCTGCCAGTAGTAATTTTTAAGTGCAGAGCCAGGAGCAAAATTTGAGCACTGCCAAGTGAAGCCCATAAACAACAACCACCGCAAAAAAGACACCATTCGGCACATCATTTACATATTAACATTCGACCATCTCATTTGTGGCTCGAGGATTTTATCGGTCCACCAAGCCATTGCACCAGCTCTCAATCTCTCACTCACCTCTTCTCAGTATTCTTGGCCTGCAACAAGATTGTGTAAGACTAAATATGTCATCCTTGCAGATCTTTCTGGAACACAACCTAGGTCCTTGGCCAAGAGGGTGCAGGACAGTGCTGTACTCTGGGAGAGTCACAAGGGGGCAGGGTGACTTGGAACGCGGCCATCCCCAAATTCCCAGGTGATCCCTCCAGGGCAAACTGCCATACAAACCCTTCAGGCCCGTATAGTATGAGAGTAATGGCAGCGAGGCAACCAGGCATACAAAATGAGGTACTTCATGTGTTTAAGGCAAGAGTCCCTGTGGCTAGCAAGCTAGAGAATGTTGAGCAAGTTGCTTCCCTTTTAGAAGAGGGATTCGATCTAGTCATTTCTAAAAGCAGACCCCTCTTATAAGAGAAGTTGACTTCCAACTTTTATATCTGGTGCTAAAATGCTTTGTGATTATGCCTATCATGGGTAGAGTAACTGAGCAGATTAAATAAAACAGTGTTTCACTTGTTCAATTCCTGTGGAAGGAAGGAAGGAAGGAAGGAAGGAAGGAAGGAAGGAAGGAAGGAAGGAAGGAAGGAAGGAAGGAAGGAAGGAAGGAAGGAAGGAAGGAAGGAAGGAAGGAAGGAAGGAAGGAAGGAAGGAAGGAAGGAAGGAAGGAAGGAGAAGGAAGGAAGGAAGGAGGGAAGGAAGAAGGAAGGAGGGAAGGAAGGAAGGGAAGGAAGGAAGGAAGGGAAGGAAGGAAGAAAGGAAGGAGAAGGAAGGAAGGAAGGAAGGAAGGAAGGAAGGAAGGAAGGAAGGAAGGAAGGAAGGAAGAAGGAAGGGAAGGAAGGAAGGAAGGAAGGAAGGAGAAGGAAGGAAGGAGAAGGAAGGAAGGAAGAAAGGAAGGAAGAAAGGAAGGAAGGAAGGAAGGAAGGAAGGAAGGAGAAGGAAGGAAGGAGAAGGAAGGAAGGAAGAAGGAAGGAAGGAAGGAAGGAAGGAAGGAAGGAAGGAAGGAAGGAAGGAAGGAAGGAAGGAAGGAAGGAAGGAAGAAAGAAAGGAAGGAGAAGGAAGGAAGGAAGGAGAAGGAAGGAAGGAAGAAGGAAGGAAGGAGGGAAGAAGGAAGGAAGGAAGGAAGGAAGGAAGGAAGGAAGGAAGGAAGGAAGAAAGGAAGGAGAAGGAAGGAAGGAAGGAAGGAAGGAAGGAAGGAAGGAAGGAAGGAGGGAGGGAGGGAGGAAGAAAGAAGGAAAGGAAGGAAGGAAGGAAGGAAGGAAGGAAGGAAGGAAGGAAGGAGGGAGGGAGGGAGGGAGGAAAAAAGAAGGAAGGGAAGGAAGGAAGGAAGGAAGGAAGGAAGGAAGGAAGGAAGGAAGGAAGGAAGGAAGGAAGGAAGGAAGGAGGGAGGGAAGGAGGGAAGGAAGGAAGGAAGGAAGGAAGGAAGGAAGGAAGGAAGGAAGCAAGGAAGGAAGGAAGGAAGGAGGGAAGGAAGGAAGGAAGGAAGGAAGAAGGAAGGAAGGAAGGAAGGAAGGAAGGAAGGAAGGAAGGAAGGAAGGAAGGAAGGAAGGAAGGAAGGAAGGAAGGAAGGAAGCAAACAAGCAAGGAAGGAAGGAGGGAGGGAGGGAGGGAGGGAGGGAAGGAGGGAAGGAAGGAAGGAGGGAAGGAAGGAAGGAGGGAGGAAGGGAAGAAGGGAAGGAAGGAAGGAAGGAAAAGGAAGGAAATTTAAAATGTTTTAAAAGTATAAAAATAAACTTGTATGCAATGTTTATTGCAATGCTGGCTACAATAGCCAAGATGTGAGAACAATGTACCAAACTAAAATACTAGTGTGTAAAAATGTGGGATCTGGGGCCAGAGAGATAGTAAAGGAGATAAAGTGCTTGACTTTCAGGCAACCATTCCTGATTCAATCCCTGGCATCACATACAATTCTCCAGCCACAGCCAGGAGTGATCCCCAAACCTCAGGAGTAAACCTTAAATACAACTAGGTAGAGCCCAAAATAGCCCAAAAATGTGAATTTGCACAATAATATACATAGAGGACTCTAAGGGTTTTATTTTATAAGAAAACTTTTGAAATAGCAAACTAGTACTGCAAAGTAGCAGGCTACAAAATCAATATCTAAAAATCTATTGCATTTCTATATGCAAATAATGGACAAGATGAGAATGATTAAAAAAAAAAAAGATGATGGCATTCAAAACAGTGTCCCAAAACACATCATGTATTTAGAAATCAACCTAACAAAAGACCTGAGAATCCTCCACCTGGAGAACTTCAAGTCACTAAGAAAGAAAGAGTAAGATCTTTTTTCTTTCTTTCTTTCTTTCTTTCTTTTTTTTTTTTTTTTGTTTTTGGGCCACACCCGGCGGTACTCAGGGGTTACTCCTGGCTTTCTGCTCAGAAATAGCTCCTGGCAGGCACGGGGGACCATATGGGACACCGGGATTCCAACCAACCACCTTTGGTCCTGGATTGGCTGCTTGCAAAGCAAACACCGCTGTGCTATCTCTCCAGGCCCAAGAGTAAGATCTTAAAAAATAGGAAAATATTCCATGATCAGGGATTGGAAGAATCAACATTTCCAAAATAACCATTCTGCAATTAAACAAACAAAAAATAAATAAAAAGAGGGGATGCTTGTGGCATGTGAGCACTTCCCACTAGAACAAAGGCCTTGTGAAGAATATTGGAAGAAGACCACTAGTTGCTACACATTCTCCTCTTTAGCAAGCACCCTAGCAACAGACTGCAGGAGTAGGGCTTTTTTTGAAAATACTATATCAACTGTAAATAAACTAACTTCTCAAAGGAAGAAGTGCTCACACACCACGAGCATTCCCTCCCTTTTTATTTTTGTTTGTTTGATTGCTTTATTTAAACACCATGGTTACAAGATTGTTCATAATACAGTTGTTTCATTGTTTTTTGTTTTGTTTTAGTTATAAAGTTGTTCATGATTGAGTTTCAGTCACACAATGAACAACACCCTTCACCAGGGCATAGCTCCCTCCACCGTATGTCCCCAGTTTCCCTCCTGGCTTCCCCCGTACTCTCTCTTACCAGCCATTTGGACAGAAATTTTTCTTTTCTCTTTCTTTTTTCCTTTTAGACACTATGGTTTGCAATATTGTTACTGAACGGGGATCACGCCTGTGACTTAACCCCCTTCCACCACCCAGTTCTTGTCCAGAGTGATCATTTCCAACTCTCATTGTCATAGTGGTCCTTCCTCTGTCCTAACTGAACTGCTCCACTATTTTTGGCAAGCTTCTTACCATGGACTGGTCCTCCTTGCCCTCATCTCTATTCTCTCTAGATATTATTACCATACTATTTTTTTAATATTTCCTATAAATGGAGCATCTCTTGAAATGCATACTTGCATACTTTCAGGTACACATGCCACCCACATTTCCTCCTAAGTACTTTTACCCCTGGATGCCCATCTGCCCCTTCTGGGAACTTGGGGTGTGTACTAGCACTCTCCATTTTGGAGAAACTCAGATTCACTTTTGGACACATAGCTAAGTCTACCTCTCTCCTACCCACCCTGTTTCCCCAGTAAACTTTACGATTCGTGTCCTTCTAAAATTCTTTGCTGTGAAGAAAAGGCAGAGGACTGGGAAAGCCTGGACAATATATAGGACTGACTGTCATTTCCTAAAATCAAAAATTCTTTGTTCCAGCTAGAGTCCAGGGCTCCCCAAAGAATTTTCCCCCAAATGGTGCAGAACAAGTGGTCTTCAGGCACAGCACACATTTATGTTATACATAAATATTATGTTATATGTTATATATTGTGTTTTATATATTATGTTATAAATTATATTATTTACATACATATATATGATATTATATAATAACCGTAAGGTAACTTGAGGTCATTAGTGGAAAAATGAGGACACATATTGGGGTTACTGGAGTGTGCCTGAAACCCTATTATAAACAACATTTTAAATTACATTGTATAAATTAAAATTTTTAACATGGAACTTATACATAATAGATTATTATGCAGCTCTATGAAAAGATGAAGTCATGCCTTTTGGTAAACTCTTAAAAGATGTATCAAGAATCAAAGAGGGGCCAGAGCGATAGCACAGTGGGTAGGGTGTTTGCCTTCCTTGTGTCTGACCTGGGTTCTATCTCCAGCACCCTAGATGGTCCCCCAAGTTCACCAGGAGTGCTTTCTGAGTATAGAGCCAGGAGTAATGGCTGAGCACTGCCAGGTGTGCCCCCACCCACCCGGAAAAAAAAAGGAATCAAAGAAAGAAAGAAATAATATCTACTGAAAAGAATGAGGAGAGTCTGGTCACAGAATTTTAGGTTGCCAGAGTGGATGGGTGGTGTTGAAAAGATTGAGGGGGCCAATGGGATAGTATTGAGATGATAATAAGTACTTGGGCAGTGGTGGATTGTGGCAACATACGTAGTGTAAAGGTGTAAAATTGTTATTGCTTACAAGTGGTAACAAAGCATCTAGAGCAGACAGGTGGTATTATAACCCTGTTCTATATTGAGAGAATTCCTATCCTAATGTATCTTTTATTTTTCTTCTGAGATTTGACAATAAGATTTGAAAACTCTAGCAATAGTCTAGTGACCTAAAAGAACTTGCCTTGATTCCCATAGCTCATTTTTAAAACAAACTCAATGTAAGTCTTTCCAGGATATTCTTTCCCATAATTTTTCTAATACCATCATAGGAGATACTCTATTTGCAACTGAAACACTGCAGAAGTCAGTTCATTGAAAATGGGATTTGTACAGATCTTTGGCCCCTTGACATATGAAGAAAGTTCTTTACTACATTGATGAAAATGCCACTCATATCATCTATCCCAAGATTCTCAAAGCATTATTTGTGCTTAGTCAATTCACATGATAAAGGGTCAATAACCTAATATAAAGTTATTAGTAAACAGTTAAGAAAAACAAATGATTATTCCATGTATGTGGGAATTGGATAAAAAGTTCAGAAAAGATATAAAGAAATAGCTAACAAACAATGGAATAAAATGTCAATCCACATTAGTAACCAAAGAAAAGTAAATTAAAATATGATATAATCTGGGCCCGGAGAGATAGCACAGCGGCGTTTGCCTTGCAAGCAGCCAATCCAGGACCAAAGGTGGTTGGTTCAAATCCCGGTGTCCCATATAGTCCCCCGTGCCTGCCAGGAGCTATTTCTGAGCAGACAGCCAGGAGTAACCCCCGAGCACCACCGGGTGTTACCCAAAAACTAAAAAAAAAAAAAAAATATATATATATATATATATATGATATAATCTTAACTAACTAAGAGTATTGTAAAATTCATTATAATGCTGATGAGAGTGACTAAGAGGCATCTGAGTATACTCAAAAAATAAAAGAACATAGGGCCGGAGTGATAGCATAGTGGTGGGGCATTTGTCTTGTACACGGCCAACCCAGGATGGATCCTGCTTCTATCCCCAGCATCCACAAAACTGCCAGGAATGATTACTTTTTTTTTTTTTGGTTTTTCGGGCCACACCGTTTGATGCTTAGGGGTTACTCCTGGCTAAGCGCTCAGAAATTGCCCCTGGCTTGGGAGGACCAAATGGGACGCCGGGGGATCGAATGGTGGTCCTTGCTTGGCTAGCGCTTGCAAGGCAGACACTTTACCTCTAGCGCCACCTCACCGACCCCCAGGAATAATTTCTGAGTGCAGAGCCAGAAGTAAAGAAAACAAAAAGATGAGAGAATTCATGCAAATGGAACTAAGAGAACTAAAAAAAAGTTAGCAAGCCATAATAGCAGAATTACACACATAGAAAATCATGTGGATGAACTTGTAACAAAATAATTGTCTTACATAAAAATTTTTAAATGCTAAAACAATAAAAATAATAGGGCCCTTGCCTTCCATATGATTAACCATACTATACTTCCTGGCACTGCTGCATGTGGTCCCCAGACACCTCCAAGAGTAACCTCTGAGCACAGATCCCAGAGAAGTGTCGAGGCACCTATTCTCAAAATTACTCTTCATATGATAACTAGATTCCCAATAAGCAGTATCTCCCAGAATGCCTCCCCATATATAATCCCTTCCCACACTGAATCTGAAGGAGATCATACACACACACACACACACACACACACACACACACACACACACACACCATTAAATACTAAGACAAAGATTCCTCTTTTGACCAAAAAGAGGGTCATTTTTTTCCAGATGCTTTTTTCATGAAGATAATAGTCCCTTTAAAGTCATGGTTTTACTTTAGGGTCCTAGTTTCAACTTTCCAACCCCAGTTTCTGGTTCCCAGGAGAGCAATCAAAACACCAAACACTAAGTTTCTACTCTCAGGAATCATTGCAAGGCATACCCTCAACTTATGCTTAACCACATGGAATGCCTGCCTACATCCTCTTTATTTTCATTCCTGGAAACTATACTCACTTTCTTGGAGATAATCATTCAAAAATAACCGTTATATTTTAACTTGCATGTCCACTTATTTGAGTAGGAAAATTAATCAGAGTATCCTGGTCTACCTGCCATATTGCCATAATTGGAAATTTGGGCTGAAAATATACATATATAAGTAACTTCACTGAACTATTGCTTTTCCTCTCACTGAAAATTATTTAGCCCTAAAATGAAGTACTAGTGGCCTATCCAGAACCATTTGGGCCCCAATATCAGGCCCTAGGCTGAAGATCACTGGGAGTTGCCCCCCAAACTTCCTGAGCATGCCTTTGAAGCTTAATTAATAAAACCTGTAAAGTATCTAAAAACATATTTAAAAAAATTAAAATGCTTCATTTTAAAATGTAATTTTATCAGGCTGATTATAATTTTATTGATACCAATTGCTCTTCCTACCTCTCCCAATAGACCTTCCAACACTGATCCCGTTATCCCACCATGTGAAGGAAGAAGATGGCGGAATGGTTAAAAGCATAGGTTAGATCTCTGTTGTCTGTCTACCTGGGTCAGAATTCCAGCAAGGACCAGATCATTTCTTAATGCCCCAATCCCCAGGTTTAAAAATAGGAAAAATAGAAGCTTTCTTATGGGGGTTGGTACATAAAGATAGGGAAAATTAATACATTGAAATGCTAAATTATATTTAAGCTATTACTGAGAATCAGGATGTTACTCAGTGGTAGAGCACTTGCCATGCATGTGGAAAGGCCTTGTACTGAATCCCCAGCACCAATGTTAAAAAAATGTTTAAAAAAGCAAGGGCTTTGGGGAGTGATTAGGTCATGGGGGTATGGCACTTGTGAATGGGAATAGTGCTCTTATCAAGGGAATTATGCCACCAGTTGACTAATATTATATCACCTGACTAAGCTCTTCTACAACAGTAAAGAACAGAGAGGATGATTGAGATATGATGGCTCAGGTGGCCATGATCCAGGTTTATAATTTTGAGGCCCTATAGTGGAGAGAATTCACTAATCAACATCTTGTGTGCCAGAGAATCCACAAATCTGAGCTCCTCTCTTCTTCTGTACCCACTACACCACATTATACCAACCTTGTGGAGCAACAACCACATATTAAAGACTATGTTTTCCAAACTATACTCAGTGCTGGGTTGAAAGTGCAATGAGGACTGGAACTGGGGATACTGATGTAGTCCTCCAGAACTTAACATATTGTATGAGTCTCCAGATGGGGTTGAATAAATATTTGTAGCATTTGGGGTGATGGATGAAGAAATGAAAATAAGTTTTCTTTTTATTTTTTCCTTTAATTTTACTTTTAGGCCACACCCAGTGACACTCAGGGGTTACTCCTGGCTATGCACTCAGAAATCGCTCCTGGCTTGGTGGGCCATATGGGATGCCGGGGGATCAAATTGCAGTCCGTCCTGGATCCGCTGCATGCAAGGCAAGCGCCCTACCACTGTGCCATCACTCCAGCCAGAAAATAAGTTTTCTAATTACAACTACTCTGTAAACTTTCACTCCTCTTGATGCGGGGGGAGAAAAAAGAAAATTTAAAGAAGTTGTTATCCTCTGCCTACTGCACTGCAGTGGACTCAAATGCGGCTGTGCCTAGCTCTTGGGTGCAGACTCTTTCGCTTTTCTCTTCAAAAAGAGTTAGTACTGCTCTCCAACCTCACAGGGCTAAGATGGAATGAGAGAAGGTGTCTGAGTGATTTTTTTTTTTTTGCAAACTCTGCACTGAGAAAGGCTGATGGCTAGTTTTAATCCAGAATTGACATCTTACCCCAAACAGCAGTCCTTAAGGGAAACTTCAAGCACAGAGAAGAAATAGGACAATCTGAAGGCCTGCAGGCTCCTGCTCCAATTCAACAAACCATACAGTGCCCTTGTCATCCTCTTCCCAGCCCCATCTTAAAAAAAAAAAGTCCCCAGACTGGCAGGCACAGGATCATCATTAGGCAAAGGAGATTCTACAAAGCGACCTTTCTTTCTTTTCTTTCTTTTCTTTCTTTCTTCTTTCTTTCTTTCTTTCTTTCTTTCTTTCTTTCTTTCTTTCTTTCTTTCTTTCTTTCTTTCTTCTTTCTTTCTTTCTTTCTTTCTTTCCTTCCTTCCTTCATTCCTTCCTTCCTCTCTCTCTCTCTTTCTTTCTTTCTTTCTTTCTTTCTTTCTTTCTCTCTTTCTTTCTTTCTTTCTTTCATCTTTCTTTCTTTTTCTTTCTTTCTTTCTTTCTTTTTCTTTCTTTCTTTCTTTCTTCCTTCCTTCCTTCCTCCTTCCTTCCTTTCCTTCCTTCCTTCCTTCCTTCCTTCTTCTTTCTTTCTTTCTTTCTTTCTTCCTTTCTTCCTTTCTCCTTCCTTCCTTCCTTCCTTCCTTCTTTCCTTCCTTCCTTCCTTCTTTCTTTCTTTCTTTCTTTCTTTCTTTCTTTCTTTCTTTCTTTCTTTTTCTTTCTTTCTTTCTTTTTTGCAGGTGCAAATAGGCTTTAATCCCAATGGCAAGGAGAGTGCGGGCGGCCAGGGCTGGCAGGGTGAGGCGGGCGCAGTGTTCTGATGGGCAGGCACTGGGCCTCTCCGGACCAGATCGGGGTTCCTGTCCCAGCCCCTGCCAGGAATCTTGGGCCCCTCTTTTGTGCTTCTTGGAGGGCACGCGGACCCTGACAACAGGCAGGGACGGGAAAGGAGAGCAGGGAGGCCTGAGAAGGCCTAGAGGAATGGAACTGTCTGGACACCCCCCCCCCCCCATGCCAGCCTCAGAGCCAAGGCTGAGACTCTGGGGCCGTCCCTACCTTGCCCGAAAGGATTGGGGGATTGGGGAGTTCGAAGGAGGGGTCCTGGGAGCAAGGAGTGGAAGCCGGTGGGGAGGCCCCAAGCCCTGCACATCCTTCTCACGTCCCTGAGTGCCACCCCCAATGGAAACAGCTCTGCCTCTGGGAGCCCCCAGCACCCACCAAAGACAAAGAGACCTTTCACCCCAGGCAAAACTCACCAGATTGTCACCTCTACCTACCCTGCTGGATTGAAAAGCTACTGGCAGGAAAGAGCTGTGCTAGAGGGGGCTGGAGAAGTTGCTGCCGCTCTTCAGCCAGGTACCTCCCAGGCTGCTTGTTTCTAGTGCTGTTTGCTGATTCCTGGGCGATCCATCTAGCTTGTAACTTCCAGATCCGAAAACAGATAGCAATTAAATAAGATATTAGCCACCAATGCCTTCTTGAAGAACATAAGAAAGATAATTAGCCTAGAGTGGCTTGCAAAGTAAAACATCTCTCGCGTTTCCAAATCCTGAATCATCAGGACCAGGGGCCTGCAGAGGACAATATTTTTCTTTTTTAAAGCTGAAAAAGTGAGGTGAAGGGCTGGAGCCGTGGCACTAGCAATAGGGCGTTTGCCTTGCACGTGCTAACCTAGGATGGACCGTGGGGTTTGATCCCCCGGTGTCCCATATAGTCCCCCAAGCCAGGTGCGATTTCTGAGCGCATAGCCAGGAGTAACCCCTGAGCGTCACCAGGTGTGCCCCCCCTCAAAAAAAAAGATGTGATGGAAAACATTATTTTTAAAACTAGTTGAGACTGTAGTTCCAATACTGCAGCTCTCACTCTCTTTTTTCTCTCCTCTCTTCTCTCCTCCCTCCTCTCTCTCTCTCTCTCTTCTCTTTGTCTCCTCTCAAAAGCTGCTCATTCAGATGACCGGCTTTGAGTATAGGAGTGCTCCCTGCCCACATCTGCTTGGAGCACATCATTTTGGTTGAATACAGGCTTGGCATTGCCAGATTTGGGCTATTTTTTTTTCAGAAGCCAAAAGTCCCTCCTTTGGAAAGCTTAAGTAGAGTGACTAAAACCTTCAGGTTTTTCCACGTCATTTAAAAGGTTTGGCCAGACAAATACCTGTCATCGATCAGCTAACTTTTCTCTCCTGGATGACAGCCCAGTACTGCACACATCTCTGAACACCAGAGTTCCGGCTCTCAATACCTTGCTTACTTGTGATGTGAACCTGCAAATGTCATTCGAAGGTCTTGGGACCTGTTTCCTCATCTATAAAATGGCTCAAGTGATGTCTGCCTTATTTCATTTGTGATTTTTTTTTATAAATCCAGCAAAATAAGCTTTCAAGAGTACAGAATCTGCATTCATCATAAAGATTGGCTGAAGCAAAGCAGAATTAAGAAAAATCAAAAATGTTTGGACTTGGAAACAGAGTGATAGCACAGTGGGGAGAGGGTTTGCCTTGCAAGCGACTGACCCAGGTTCAATCCCCAGCATCCCATATGGTCCCCTGAGCCAGCCAGGATTGATTCCTGAGTGCAGAACCAGGAATATCCCCTGAGGGCCACCAATTATGGCAAAAGGAAAAAAGTTTTGGACTAAATAGCTCATCAAAAACAAAGAATTGGGACTAGAGAGATAGTCTAGCAGATTACATGTGCAATGCACATGACCAATCTAGGTTTGATTCCCAGCATCCCTTATGGTCCCCTGAGTCTTCCAGGAGTAAACCTTGAGCACAAAGTCAGGAGTAAACTCTAGCCATTGCTAGGCGTGACCCGAAAACAAACAAAAAAAACGGAATGTGAAGCACCAAACTGACTATTAATTCTCAGGATCTTTCCATTTGTCTAAAAAAAAATGTTCCATAGCATTTGTCACAAAAAAACCTAAATGTATTTTTACTTCCAAATTCCAAAATTCATACAACAAAAGGAGTCCACAGTATCTGTATAGTAACTTAGAGGAAAGAGGAAAAAAAGGGAGAAAGGTCAAAAGAGAACGAGAGGGGGAGAAAGAGGGAAAATGGAGGGAGGGTGAGGGAGAGAAGAAAGAGAGAAGAGACTGATTTTATGCAAAGTTGATTTCCCTATAATAATCTAGAGCTATTCTGCTAGCAGGAATTATCTCTGCAGGCTGGCAGCTGTGGTAGGCTGTGAATTAAAAATGGCTCTGTATATGGCAAATCTGTTCTATAATCAGTGCTATTCTGGGATGGGACATCAATCTAGCCCAGCTCCCATGATATTCCACTTGTACAAATGACATACAAGAGTGAGGTAGAGGCTCTCATTACATCATGACTGGGAATTCTGCCCCACCTGGCACTTTACACCACCGGCCAGCGATGGAAATGGAGGCCTCCCATCAATCAAAGAAGCCAAGTCCCCGAACTTAAGAAGCCTAAGAGGAAAAGCAAACCTTGCAACACTGATAAGTTCAGCTCAGCTTGAATCAACTGCCCCATCAACTGAGGGTTATGAGAGGACTTCTCCACGTCTTTTCTTTTCCCTCCTCTCCCTCATTTTCCTCTTTCCTTCCTTTCTCTTATCCTTCCTTTCTTCCTTCCTTCCTTCTTCCTGAAATCACTCCCTGCCTTTTCACCTTCTTTTTTTCTTCCATGTTCTTCCTCACCACTTCCCTTTCTACCTTCTTTACCCACTTTTCTTCTTCCTCCATGTTCCTCTCTGCTGATCCCATAGAGAGCATAGAGCACTATTCCTAAGTCATAAGACATAGGCAAGGAAATGCTGCTGAAGGGCCCTTTGCAGGAAAGATGGCAGCTACAAAACAATGTTTTTGGAAATAAGCAACTATCCCAAGGCTTCAATACAAAATGTCATCACAATACCAATGAGGCAACTACTTGGTCAGTATAAAAGACCCTCATTTTGACTGGCAAATATGTTCCAGTTTACATGGATGTCCCATATGACAGCTACAACTATCCTGCCCAAAGAAGACAACAGCTAATCAGAGTCATTCCAGAACCCTGAGGGATCCTCTATCAGAGCCTGGAGATTCCTTGGAGCTCTCTGTCCTGGAGTTACAGCTAGAGGTAGCCTCCTTCCTTGAGCCAGAAACAGCAACAATGCACATGTTCAGAGTGATGGATCGTGTGTTTGTGTATGCCCATGCTACTGTGTTTATGTGTGTGTGTTTATGTGTTGGGGGAGAAAAATATCTGACGTAAATAATTTGGTGTCCAGAGCCAGAGAGATAGTACAATAGATAGGTTACTTGCCTTGTATGCAGCCAACTCAGGTTCAATCCCTGGCATTGCATATGGTCTCCTGAGCCTCCTACGAGTGATTCCTGAGTGCAGAGCCAGGAGTAACCACTGAGCACAACTGGGTGTGGCCCAAGGACAAAAAACAAAATAAAATAGAAATCAAATTAATGACTTGCTGTCTTCCAAATAACGAAACAAAAAATCCTAGGAATGCTAAGATATTGCTTCCTGAAGATCAGAACTGGTCTCTCCCTTTCCAGTGCTATTAACCAATTGGCTTTGTCTACATGGAATGTCTGAAAGTCCAGAGACCATTATGGTTGGTACACACATGACCACAGGTAATGGTTCAGGGTCTCCAAAGACCTGCAGGTTGAACAGAGCTGTCTCCTGCCAGCTTCCATCTAAGCAGAAGCAGCTGCCTGGAGAAGGCAGAAAAGCACTTTAATAGTCCAAGGGAGCACTGAATCAACTCCTGCCATCATGCACTGACTACATGTCACCTAACTAGCACTTCCTAGCTCAAGAGATGCCAGGACTTGTCCCCCAGAGAAACACAAGCATCCTTACTACCAAACAGCACCCCAAGTATCTGCTCTCTGGCCCTGGCTTTGTATTTCCGAGGAGAAATCATCTTGCTGTGCTCTTCCTGTATTTCCTTTCTTTCCAGCCTTTTTCCCCCCTTCGACTATGGCAGCTGTGGCTACCAGGTCCCACTAGGCATGCAAGACTTTGGAGTCCAACTCTATTCTCTCTTTCTCTGGAAAGCTCTGGAGGGCTTCAAAGTTCTGATGAAAAGCTGCCTACATTATCACTTCGGTGGGAAAGCAAACCAGGGTGGCACGGCAGGGTTAATTTAAAAGACAGCTGCATCCGTTTTGCTCATTACTCTTCATGTATAAACTGCAAATTGCATTTGAAAATATTTTCTTAAAAATAAAATTGTCATTTCTGAGCCTCCTGCCGGCACCCGGTGTCTGGGTAAAGGAAGCTGCACAAATGTGAGAAGAGGACATGAGTTCTGCCTGCTTGGCAGAGATGCCAGGCCACGCCCCCTGACCTCATCACATGACAAACGATGCAAAGTCCAACCCACAGAAAGGGTCATGGTGAAATCAGTCAGCATATTTGGGAAACTGGGGCAAAATTTGCCTCATACTTCTGGATTCTCCCTGATGACTCTGCATTTTCCTTTTTCTTTCTTTTTTTCGTTTATTTGTTAAGGGAAGAACCACACCACGGATAGCTCGAAGACTACTCCCAACTATGTGCTCAACCAAATATAGCCAGATACAATGCCAGTGCCTCGCCCCTGTTACTATCTCTCTAGCCCCGATAGCTATTTTTTCCCATAAACAGTTGGGTTTTGTTATAGTTACAAAGTTGTTCATGATTGAGTTTCAGTCACACGATGTACAACATCTTTCACCAGTGCACATTTACTGCCACAAATAGTCCCAGTTGCTCTCCTGACTTCCCCCCATGCTTGCCTCTATGATAGAGTTTCTTTTCTCTTTCTTTTTTCCTTTTAGACACTTTAGTTTTCAATATAGTTACTGAAGGGGTATAATACATATCACTTTACCTCCTTTCAGCACCTCGTTCTTATCCAGATTGATCAGTTCCAACTATTATTGTCATAATGGTACCTTCTCTGCCTAACTGTACTCCCCAACTATTTGTGACAAGCTTCCTACCATGCAATGGTCCACCTGGCCCTTATCTCGGTTGTCTCTGGATATTGTTACCATATTATCTTTTTTTATATCTCAAAAATGAGTGTGATCATTCTATGTTTATCCTTCTCCCTTGACTCATTTCACTCTACAAAATACTCTCCATATCTATCCATGTATAAGCAAATTTCATGACTTCATTTTTCTTAATGGCTGTGTAGTATTCCATTGTGTAGGTGTACCATAGTTTCTTGATCCAATCATCTGTTCCTAGAACCTGATGGCATTTTTATAAGCAATATTTTGTCTACCAGTTAACTAGTTTCCTTTTTTGTGAGCCTAAATTGGTTTCCTGCCCCCAAGGAATCCTGCAAATTATAATGAACCCCTTTTGTAAAAGAGAATCAAATAAACCAGGTTGTCTAGAAGTACAGGGGTGGTATTTCTTTGTTTCCTTGAAAAAATGATCAGACCTCTTCTTCAATGTTGTTATGGGAAATAAATCTTTTTATTCTTGCAACATGTCTAAGAAGATGGTTGGCACATGGTTAGCCCACAATAAATGCAGACCCAGATGTATAAATATAGAATCATCCACTTTCTGAACACAGAAATTGGAGGCAACTATTGAAACATATTTTCTACAAAGACTCGATTGGAGTAAGGAGCTCTGAGCCACAAGTCAATTTTAACATCACTGAGGAGGGACAGAGTGTGCGCCTCTTGATGGAGAGCAAAAAGAACTGCACATCACCATCTATGAAATGTGACTACCACATCATGGCACTAATCAAGTGTCTGGCTCTAAGAGTTTACAGGAGAGAAATGAAGAGTAGAGAAATGTCAGGGATGCAAGCAGTGAGATCTAGACAAAAGTCAACAAGAAACCAATAGGCCCAATCACCTGCTTCTATAAAGTTCAAATATCAGAGACAGAAATCTTAGATTCAAAGTATAAATAAATATTGGCCTCACTGTGATCCTCCCTTGAAGAACCCTAATGAAAAAGTTTATATTTAAAACTGAAACCATTTAACTGGATATTTCTGACATTTAGGAATTGGTCTCAATTAGCTGCTTAGTTGACCACTGCATGATTTCATCTAATTTCCCTTCAGTGAGATGGTCCTATTTTGCCCTTCTCCTACAGATTGTGATAGAAGGGGTTGTAAGCTCTGAGACTGGTTCAAAAGGAGCTTTCCAGCTTCTGTCTCAGTGTTTCAGAACACCTGCTCTTGAGACATTCTCTCTTGGAATTTAATGGCGGTGCCGGAAGAACCATAGGCCACATGGACAGAAGATCTCTAGGAACTGAAGTGTCAATGGCTACTTCAGAGTTGCCCTTAAGTGTTCTGAATGCACACGCTGCATAACCAACTAGCCGACTCCTTTCTCTAGATGACTAGAACCCCAACTTCAGTCTGATTGCCTGTGAGACACCCACACACACACAATGAAACCGCCCAGCAGTTCTTAGACAGACCATAGGAAAGAACAAGAAACTATTTTTTGAAACCACAGTTTGGAAGTGGTTTGTTGTGAGAGGAAAAAAAAAAGTTAATCAGACAACTTTATCTCTGGGAGGCATATCTTTAAGTATTTACAGAAGACATGATATGGTATGTGGGATTTTCAAATTAATCCAGTTGAGGCAGGGGGTACAGTTGAAACAAGCTTGCCCATGTGTTGCTAATTGTTTAAAACTGAGAAACTGGATCACTGGGAGTCATTATGCTCTTCTCTCTACTCTTCAATATTTCCAAACTGTTTTCAAAAGTCTTTTTAAGAGCTCTAGATTTATCAAGAAAAACTTTTAAGACCTCAAGGAAAAACATATTGGATGTTAGGTTATTCTATGTCATTGGCCTCCCAGATAAGCTTTAAATGTGCAGTATAGATAAGTTCATTATTACCTGCTCAGCCCCAGGATGTCTTTCTCTGTGAAAAAGCTAATCAAGTTGAAACCTAGAATCAAGGCTCAAATTTAAGTCCTAGCTCCACCTCCCTCCAGCTGGGAGTCTTTGACTCTACTCTTCCACATCTCTGATCTGCACTGTCTTGGGTGCAAAAGGTTTTCTTCCTGACAAGCTTGTTCAATTTTTCAATAGTTAAAGGGGCATTGCACACAAATAAGAGCTGTAGAAGTATAGCTATTATTGTTGTGAGCTCAAAAAAAAAAAAGATATCACTTAATCTCAAGGCCCTGTCTATATTATATCACTATTGACCATCTGCTTCCCTGAAGAAGGACCTTTAGATTTCTGTAATTTTAGCTCATCATATTCAAGGACTGTGCAGAACTTCTGCTCTCTGAAGGGTGCACTGGAAATGGCCTGGCTCAAATATAGGACATGAAACTACTTATGGTTTATAAGGTTGGGGAGATGGGGGAATCTTAAAGAGATATGCACTCATCACCTGAAACATCAGAAATGAGGTTTGAACCAGATAACCATGCATGTTTTCAATAAAAGGTTAACCACTTTGCTTCTTGTTTAGGACAGTTCTATCTACAGCTCCTAGAGGGCCCAATGAAAATGCGTCTACAGCAGATAGCTTATTACTCTCCCATCCAGTGCCAAAGAGGCTAACAAGTCATTAATGTCACAAATACATTAAATTAAAAATCCATAGTTTCATTAGGGGTCACTCTTGCTGTTGTACATTCCATGAAGTTGGGTTAATGTATATTCATGTATCTATCATCATTGTATCGTACAAAATAATTTCTCTGCCCTAAAATCCTTAGTGAGCCAATATCTCTCCCTCCCATTTTAACCACATATCTCTATGCTGTTCTCAAAGCATAAAACTCTGTGTTTTCTGTACATACAGTGAGAAGCATATAGAACATGCAACATTTCATATTGCAACTTTTACCTTAGTGCCTACTCTTATGCAGTGAAGATTTCTCCATGTCTTTTTATTTTGTCTGAAATGCTCATATTGTTGATGGTTATTATTTTTTGGACTAAATTATACTCCATTGTCTGATCTTGATAGCCCATAGTTTATTTACCCATTTACTTGCTGAGTGGCATTCTGATTGTCAATCAAGTTTGGAGGCAATTATAATGAAAGTTGTTATAAGTATCTCTATATAAGCTTATGTGAAAACACAAATCCACCCAAGGATCATGTTGGATCATGCTAAGACTAGTTGAGGTTTATAAGAAACCACACTGAACTTGCTCATCAAAGAGCACTGACATTTTACATTCTCATCAATAATGAAAAAGAGTTCCTATAGTGTCATACCTTCTCCTCTCTTAAACTTCGTTATTATTTAACCTCATTTTTTCTTTCCTTTTTTTTTGTTTGCTTGTTTTTGGTATTGGGGTTACATTCAGTAATGCTCAGGGCTTTCTCCGTCTTTACATTTACATCACTCCTGATGGGACTCAGAGGACCATATAGGGTATCAGGGATCAAACCTGAATCACCCTACATATTTATATTATTTCTCTAATCCTTGAATTTCTTTTGTATTACAGGACTTGAACCCAGGATATCGTGCCTATAAAACAAGTGCTCGATCACTGAGCTGCGATCTCAACTGACCTGATATTTTTAAATAAGGAAACTGAGTCTAGACTCTGAAGGAAGAGCATGGAGCCAAAGCCTTCTACCTAACTGTCCATTTCTCATAATCTAAGACTCCAAAATATTAACTCCAGGAACCAAATCTCACCTGCTATCTGTTTGTCCTATAATCTGTGAGCTATGAATGGTTTTAACATCTTTTAAAGGATGGTAAAAGCAAAAAAAAAATAAATATTGGGATGAGAGTGATAGTACAGCAGGTAGTGTGCTCACCTGGCACATAGCTGACCTAAGTTCAATCCACATGTCCCATATGGTCCCCTGAGCACCACTATAAGTGATTTCTGAGTGCAAAGCCAGGATTAACCCCTAAGCATTGCCAGGTATGACTCAAAAACATAAAACAAAGAATATTAGGACATGAAATATATTCTCAAATGTGATTCTAAATCAATCACATTTAGATTCCCAAGAGATTTTAAAGTCCTTAAACCAAAACTTGGTTTGATTTAAACCAAGTTTAAAGCACAGAGTCTTAAAACAACAAAGTCTATTGACAGAGCTGAATAGTTCCCACAGGGATATTATACAACCTGCACCCTTGTGTTTTCTGGCCTGTGTGAAAGAAATTTGCCAATTTCCACAAGAATCAAAAAAGCAATTTAAAGTATGGCGTCCATGAAGACAACTTAGACTTTGCACGGGTTCTCTAGCCACAAACTTATATCCGAATGTCCATTTCCTTTTGCAGTCTCATCCCCAGGGAACTCACTCCACTTTGTCGAGATAATCTTAAAGTGATCTAGGCGGCAATGCACCTGCTGGAAAGAGTTGCCTTTTTTACTGCCCACTCTCAGGTCCTGTCTCTGAAATTTAGGCAGGTTCCCCTCTCCTGCCTTCAAGCAACATCCTGCCTGGCTGCCTTTTTTTTTTTTTCTCCCTCCTTCCTTGAGGTTTGTTTACACTCAGCAGGAGGAAAGGTAAGAAGATAAAAAGCAATGCAGAATGAATAAAGGAAGACAAGACTCTTGCAAAACGTAGGGAAGGTAAGATTAGAAGAGCAGCCCCAGGAAGAGAGTTTACAAGTGAGTAACTAAGGGACTGGAAAGGGAGATTATTCCAAGAGTGCAGTGGCCAGAAGGAAGAATCTGAGTCAAGATCGCCACAGGCAAAGATTATTTTAAATGCACAAACTCCCATCAAGCCTGTGGATCAAATCACTGAAATAGTGAATTTCATTCTGGCCATTAGTTTCTTCAGCTAACTGAGATCCCTACTAGTACTTTAGCCCAAACCCCTGCTGAGAGTCAACTGGGACCAACGCCATTTGGATATGGAAGGACATTTTGACTCTCCAATTTCATCTTTCTAGAGCTACTGGGAGGCTGGGTAGGAAAAGGAGACACCTGACATTTAGATTCTAGGAAAGTAGAAAAGACCAACTTCTTCTAGCACCCCCAAAAGTATTTTATGAATAGTATAAATGGCCAATTACTGAACCAGTCCTATAAACTAGTCCCCAGATTAAATCCTTTCCAGGCCTTAATTTCTTTAATCCTTGTAACAACCTTTTGTTTTGTTTTGTTTTGTTTTTGTTTTTGTTTTTGAATCACACCTGGTGGCACTCAGGGGTTACTCCTGGCTCTGTGCTCAGAAGTCGCTCCTGCCAGGCATGGGGGACCATATAGGATGCCGGGATTTGAACCACAGTCTGAATCAGCTACTTGCAAGGCAAACGCCTTACCACTGTGCTATCTCTCCTGCCCCTGTAACAACCTTTTTAAAGATAAATAATAGAAGCAAAACTCTGGAGAGATTTAGCAAAGTCAAATGACCAGGCTAAAAGGAGCTAGACCTGGAAGCCAGGAGGATGGTATCAGAGTTCAGGGTGCTGGAGCTATAGGACAGTAGATAAGACATTGGTCTTGCTCACAGTCAACCCAGGTTGATTCCCAGCATCCCATAAATTTCCCCCCAGGTGTGCCAGGAATGATCAGTCCCTGAGCACAGAGCCAGGAGTAAATCCAGAGCACCTCGGGTATGGCCCAAACCCAACAACAACAGAGATCATAGCTCACACTGAAATTATCATAACACACCAGTCACCCAAATAGCATTTTTTAAGAAAACAACCTAGAGGTAATAAACTAATCCAGCATGGGCTAAGTAAAAACCAAACTAGGCTCCTCATCATTGGTGGATGATTATCAGATTATTTTCAGAACATTACAATATAAGGAGCCGGAGGAATAGCATGGAGGTAGGGTGTTTGCCTTGCATGCAGAAAGATGGTGGTTCGAATCTCGGCATCCCATATGGTCTCCTGTGCCTGCCAGGGGAGATTTCTGAGCGTAGAGCCAGGAGTAACCCCTGAGTGCTGCCAGATATGACCAAAAATTCCCCCCAAAAAATAAAAGAAAAACATTACAATTTAGGGAGGCCAGAGAGATAGCACAGTGGTAGGGCGTTTGCCTTGCACACAGCCGAACCAGGACAGATGGTGGTTTGAATCCCAGCATCCCATATGGTCCCCATGCCTGCCAGGAGCAATTCTGAGCACAGAGCCAGGAGTAACCCCGAGCACCACTGGATGTGACCCAAAAAAAAAAAAAATACAATTTATAAGGTGATTTCAGGTACATTTATCTCATCTCATCCAGCCCAAAAGTTTAATTAAGAATGGAAGGAAACTTATAAACTTAAACAATTAACCTTTTTCTCCTAGCCAGTAGCAGTGGCACATAACGATATGTGCAGTTTAGTCACCTTAAAAATAAGTAATGAGGGCCCGGAGAGATAACACAGTGGCGTTTGCCTTGCAAGCAGCTGATCCAGGACCAAAGTTGGTTGGTTCGAATCCCGGTGTCCCATAAGGTCCCCCGTGCCTGCCAGGAGCTATTTCTGAGCAGACAGCCAGGAGTAACCCCTGAACACCGCCGGGTGTGACCCAAAAAACCAAAAATAATAATAATAATAATAATAATAAATAAAAGATAAGTGATGAGCTATACTTTGGGTTATTATACCTGTGCATTTGCCCGAGACATGCCTAAAGGCAACAATCTCCCATTGAGAGTTCCATCTTGGTTATCACATCTTTGGTCAGCCTAGCTCAGTGACCCTCAACTTTAGCTGTGCAATTAGATTCCTTGGAATCATTTACAAATATTGAGTCCCAATAAGAGATTCCGATTTGACTGAAGTGAAATGCAAGCATAGGTACTTTGGGAGAGGCAGTGGGGGGAGTAGATATACCCAAAGGTATCTCCTCCCAGCATGTTACATAGGGGTCATTCCTTGCAGTATTCAGGATATCATGCAATACTAGACATTGAGTCCAGGTTTCCTGCATACAAAGCACCAAACACAGGTACTTTTTTAGAATCTTTGTGAATTTTGATCCATGTAGGTGGCATCATCAAACATTACACTAGATCCAAAGTTGTTGAGGGTAAATCTTTAAAACTGTTTTGTAGCTTTTTGGGAGGCTTTTGTTTGTTTGTTTGTTTTTGAGCGGGTCACACCCAATGGCACACAGGGTTTACTCTTGGCTCTGTGCTCATAAATCATTCCTGGCAGGCTTGGGGGACCATATGGGATGCTGGGAATCAAACTGCCATCCATCCTAATTTGGCTGAGAGCAAGGCAAACACCCTACCGCTGTGCTATCTCTTTGGCCCCTAAAATTGTTTAAAGGAACATATGCATCTAGATGGGGTTAGACCTAGACCCTTTCTCCTCATTGAGAATATGCAATTGTTGGCTGACACACCAGCAGCCATCTTGGTGAATTGGACTATCTTGCAGAAGAAGCCAATACACCAAAAGGAAAACTTGATGACAGTACAGTTGTGGAATTTCTATACACTTCAATTTATGAAAGAAAAAAAAAAGTCATTTTTTCAACTCACTATCAAAATGTCTGTTACTGATAACCAAATTCAATTTTTAAGTAATCTATTAGACACCTCTATGTTACAAATGAGAAAAGTTCCTCAGGATTACACAGTTTATAAGAAACAGAAGCTAAATGTCTGGCTTCAGTCCTATGACCTTTCTGCTAGAGGTAATGGGGCAGAGTATATTTTAAGGACAGAGAAGTAGTCTCACAAAGTAGACCTTTTCATACATCGTCACTGACCTTCTGACCAGTTATTTCCTGTATTTGGTTTAGTGTGTTGGGTTTTCTTTTTGGGGGAGAAATGAACAACCCACACTCAGACGTGCTCAGGGCATATTCCTGGTTCTAGACTCAGGGATCACTCTTGGCAGTGCTTAGGGGACCATCTGAATTGTCAGGAATTGAACTAGATTCAGCTAAAAGCAAGGCAAATGCCCTACATGCTCTACTATTGCTCTGGCCTCCTAACCAGCTATTTTTGAATCTCATTCATACGTGTTGCCAGAACATTGAGCAAGGAGGCAGCTTGATCAGTAGCAGTTATTATGAATACATATAAAGCTTGCTTTACTCTAAAGACACTGAGTCCTGAAAATCAACTCTCACACTGTGGTTGTATTTCTGATAAATGCAGGTAAAAATTTCTTAAATCCCGAATTATTTAAATTTGTTTACTCAACACTGATCTTCTGAGACTCTGGCATGAGGGAGAAAGAACAAGCTGCAGAGGTTTGAGAAAGGTATAAAACCCAGACAGAACACCCGGGTTGGGCCATGCAAGGCAAGGTCCTTTTTCACTGTACTTATCTCTCCATCCCCAGGAGAGGAGGCATTCTTGTTCCCAAGATCTCAAAGGCTCACAGAGCTAGCAACTAAGGTCCAGGTACAGGGCTGATTGAGACTCAGAACAAATGATCAGCTGTGTAATAATTTGACTGAAGTACAATGCCTACACTTGAGAAAGAGGATTCATTAACTAGGCTAGAAAGGTAATTCAGGGAGCATCCTGAAAGCCAGGCTAACAGTTTTGGAACCTATTCAGTAGACAATGTGGATCAGAGCAATGACCTCAAAGAATGCATTTGCCAAGCCCTGGGCAAGATGAATTGGCAAGGGAGAGAAACAGCAGGACCGTGTGAGAGGCCACTGCAATGGTCTAGGCCAGAGGTAATGTGCGTCAGAATTAAGGCAGAGGTAGAGGGAAGGCGGAGAGAGGTAATGAGCCAGAAGGAGAACAGTTAGGATGGGGCACAATAAGAGGATTAGACAAAGGTAAAGTGGGGTGGGCAAGGTAGGGGTGAAAGATAGTCAAGATTCTTTAGGGTCCTCATGTAAAGGGATGATCAGCTTTATTCAAAATTCTGATTCCAGGAATACAGTATTCTAAGAGTTGGTAGGATGGATGGATAGAACAGCTCAATAAAGAAACAACTGAAAGTGGACTTTCAGACTAGGATGTGATTTGTCTATAAATGAAGGTGAAGCCATAAGCTAGGGAATGAGGAGACCAAATATTTGAAGATAGAAATTAGAGTTCTATTGACAAATGATAGCTGGGAGAAAGAGGGAAGGACGGGTCAGAGAATTAGAAAGGAAACTAAGGATACAAATTACAAGGAGAGAAGGGTTTCGAGGCATAGCTCTGTTTCAAAGCAGTTGAAATCACCTTCTCTTTGTTCACTTGTCTATTCTTTCTATTTAGCTCTGCTGCTGAATGGCAAAAGCAGAGTTTGTGAACCTCTTCCTTGACCCCAGGGAGCGACCAGTCACCATGGTACCAGGAAAGAGCTAGTCAGCCTTGGAGACCTCAAGTCTGGTCCACATTTTGCTCTCAGATACTTTTCAGAAGCTCCAAGGTCTCAGTAGACTCGTGTATAAAATGACAGGTTGGGACTCATTGCACAAAAGTCTCTATTCAAGCAAATTCCTCAGACTATTGCTTGATTATGGTAAAATTTTGGAAAACACCCAAATGCCCAACAAGAAAGGATCCGTTAAATAAATTACAGCATGTTCGTATAGCAGATCACTTTGCAGCCATTAAAAATCATAAAGAATTTATGGACATATAACAATGTGTACAACTTTCACGAACTAATTGCAAGAATCTGCTCCCAGGAATGTGACTCAGTGATTGAGCCCAGTCAGGGGGCCAAGAGGTCAATTGCCAGCATCACCCCAAGTCAAATGTGACCCAGTCTTTAGTGACCCCAGAACCATTGCAGAGTTTGCAACAACCAAATCTCTGCAACCCCTGCAGTAACAATAGCAATAAAAGGATAGAAAGGAGAGTTCTTAATTGAATTGAATAGTTTTTAAAAGCATACATGAACTCTCCTTTTTCAAACATATATGCACAGATATATAGGTGACATAAATGTTTTTCTATATATCTAGTTCAAATTTTCTTTTTAGGTAAAATTTTTCTAGCACATGTATTTTTTGAATAAAATGGCCCCAACATGGCTCTGACTTGAGCCTCCTCCTTTAGGCTACCTATTTAAGACTTTCTGGAGAAACATTTATCATATATACATGGTAATAATAATAATAAGCATTTGTTATACAGAAGTTTAATTTATAAAAATCAGGGTTGGAAAGAGTACAGAAAGTTAGGTACTTACCTTGCACATGGCCAATTTGAGTTTGATCCTCAGTTTGATCTCCATAGGGTCCATTGAACATCACCAAGAGTAATTTCAGGGTTCGGGGACAGAGCAATAACACAGTGGTAGGACGTTTGCCTTGCACATGGCTGACTTGGGATGGACCTGTGTTTGATCCATGGCATCCCAAGTTGTCCCTCAAGCCTTCCAGGAGTGATTTCTGAGCACAGAGCCAGGAATAATGACAGGTATAGCCAAAAATAAAAAAGAAATAGAAGAATAATTCCTGAGCTCAGTCAAAAGTTATCACCTAAACATCATTGGATGTAGCCCATATATGCTGTATTTGGTACAGAGTAAAAGGGTCTAAGCTCCAGCCTCCTCATTTTATGAAGCTCAATGAATCACGCCATCCACACAGGCCCAGGACTAAAGTTGACTGAATAAACTACACACAGATACTTTACAATCTGTAAAGGATCGTCCAAATATAATGCTCTTCTTACATTCAACCAAAAGATGACTATATTTTTTTCTCAACACCATGGAATGTTTTCCATCCTATGGAACATATCTACTAGTTGAACAAAAGTTTATTGAAGTTTTATTCCAGGTTTGGTGTTGATGTAATGGCAATTGGACCTAAATATGCCCCTTGGATACCCCCACTGTAATGACAGTTGAATCTGGACATGTCCCTGGACATCAACCTTATCAGGCCAGGTATAATAGGAAAAATGTGGACCTATGTGTGGGGGGCAGGATAGTGACCAGAGCAGAGCCCTGGGGGATGGTGGTCAGAGATAAAACGTTGGTAAGATGCTGCTTTCTTTGTATCTATCCCTTTCTCTTTCTTTCTTGTACCAGGGCCTCTCTAGTCAACTCATGTGGTGGCAGCAGGCCTCAAACTCCAGGAGGAATAAAAAGTATATTTGGTTTCTCTTTCTCTCTTCTCTCTCTCAGTTCCGGATGGGCAGTCGCTACGTGTTGGCATCCCAGGGTGGGCATAAAGCTCCACCTAGCTGCTGGGCCCCATTGGCCCCTTAGAGCCTTGCAGCACCAAGCCATGGCAGCATAGGGTCTCTGCAGCCTGCAACCATGACAGCCTTGGGCTTTTGCAGTTTGGCACTGGGGCAGGACATGGAATTGCCATGAGAAGCATCTGATCACACCTTTTATTTCATTAGGCCAACTTCAGTTTGGATAAGCACCACATCTTTCACTACTTAGGAAATATACCGGAGTTCTTTTGTTTCAAGAGTGATGTGGGTTGACTCTCACTCCGTTTTCACTCTTTGGCATGCCTACTAGATTCTTACTCGGTATCTTTTCTTCTTTGGGGTGACCATAGGGGGTATGTGAGTTTTGAAGACATAGATTCATATTGAAAGGAGAAAGGCAAAAATATTCTTTGGAACAAGGATACTTTTTTCCTCTTGGCTAGATACAAAGAAAACAATGGAAAAAGAAGACCTGCCTGAAGAGAGAAGCAGCAAGGCTTCTTGTCAACCAGAAAATTGCTCGTCTCTACTGAAAGACACCCCTATGGCCCCAACCAGTGGAGAAACGGAAGCGAAGGACATGAAGTCCCCCCCCCACAAAGGCCATGTTGGTTAGTTAGAACCTACCAGCTGACTCATACACCAAGGATGTGTTTTTGACAGCTTTCACTTCCTACTCTACAGCCAACACCAATCCCCCAACAAATCTTCATCTGTGTGTGTGTTTGTGTGTGTGTGAGGCAAACACAGAAAATATCCATCATCTTCCCTTTTCAACAGCATCCCAAGACACACAATGTCTGCAATAGAATCCAAAGGGATCTTCAAGCCAGAAGGGCCAGAAGAGATATCAAGGCCAGCCTCTCCCATTCCAGCCTTCCTTAAAGCCACAGCCAAACTATGTAACTGGAACCACATTTCCTTGTGGCTGCAGCGCCACCTAGTGGCCAGGTGAGCTAGTCGTGCCCTCCTCTCCCGTCGTTGAGAAAAAAAGCCATTTCTAGCCGCAGTCGCTTAGAGCCTTTCAAGAGAGAAACAAAAGTGGCTGCCGCGTATGATGGCTTAAAATTAGGAACCACCAGGGTCCTATCATATTCGAACTCTTTCCTGATTATAATCACATCCAAATCACCGGGAAGAGACAAGAAAATAGAAAATGCCTGCCAGCATTAGATTTTCATGTCCAAATGCATCCTCATACAAAATCACCAACTTGCCCAAATATTTGGCCTAAATCCAGACCATGTTGTGGCCTTTAAAGTTTCCAAGCCTGCAATGAAAGAGATAAAATTCTTTTAATAGACAAAAAGAAAAGAAACGAAGAAACAGGTGTGAAGGATTCCCAATGAGATTATTACCCTTTTCTCTTTTGCACAAAGCCCCTTTCCATTAATGCCATCAGAAACTCACAACTGAACTGCAACTTTATACCATACAGAACACCAAAAAACATACCTGTCCATGGAAGGAATAGCAGTTTAAAATCATGCTATTTGTTTGGGTCTGAACCTGGGGAAACGCAACCTCATTCAGTGCATTTTAAACCCAAATTATTCTGGTTAATAGCATGCTGGAGTTCTGAACAGAATGTGTGCACCGCTGCTAAATATTCCATATTAAAAATAGTTTGTGATGGAATATGCTTTTTTTAATTAAAAGTTTAATGTACATTAACATTTTTAGATGAAAAACTGACAATCCGAGAACAGTTCTAAATTCTCCTTTGATTATTTTTCCAGTGCATTGAAAGCACGCTATGGCTACATAAATAGGCTAATGGGAAAGGTCTTTGAAAGATGATTTTCTATCCTATCACACATGCCTTTCTTTATAACCCACCAGCAGTTTTCTGGTGCAGAAATGGGTCGTGGACAAATTCCTGGCTGAGACTCCAAGTCATAAGAACTTGCCTTAATTTCTGATGCAGACTTCCTGGTCAGGCCAACTTCCTGTGCCCTGGTGAGACCTATCACGGTCTGCATTTTAAGTAGGTTTAGTGGCTGTTTTCTTGCTATTTTCCACACCCCTAAGGACCCCCTACTACCCCATCACTTGCTTGTTCTTACAATGACCCATTTCTTTGAGATCAAGGTAGGATTGTCAAATTTGGGGGGAAAAAACTAAGACTTTCAGTCAATGTTAAATTTCAGCTGAATAATAGATTTCAGATATTGTCTGACAATATCTGGACAAACTTATCCTAAAAAAATGTATTATTTCATGAAATTCATATATTTTTAAAATTTATTGTATTTGATCCAGCTACCCCAGCTCAAAATCTCTTAAGATATGACCTGAGTTCTATACAATAGTCTCTCTTCTTTGGGGTTTCTCATACCACCTCCAACATGACCTCTACCTGTCTACAATCTTTTAAAAGCATCTAAGTAAAAACCTATCCAATCTGTGTTGTCAATTCTAAGTTTATTGTTTGCTACACTGACAACCTAGGCCAGTGGTTTCCAAAACATAGCACACATCATCTAATATTATAGGATTGTATTGCCATGCTTTCTCTTCCTTTTTAGTGGGATGCATGAGTTTGAACCATAACCTGTTGGTACTCAGGGATCCCTTCTAGTTTTATGTTAAGGGATCACTCCTGACATGGCTCAGGGGACCATGCAATATCACAAGGTGCTGGCATGCATAGCCCACATTCAACCCTTTGTGTTGTCTCTCTAAACCTGCTCTGTTTTCATTTTATTTATTTTTGAAGATTTGTTTTTAATAACACATAATATTACTTTCCCATTTATGGTAGTGATATAGAATTTCTTTTCAATTCAATTTAGTGGTTTTTAAGGTAAATCAATAGAAGGGAAAGTTCGTAAGTAAACAATGGTGTAGATGCTAATCGAATTAAGCAATATCAGGACAGTCTATGGAAAGGACTGAGGTTCAAGAAATAATGACCTATCTCAGAAAACAACAAGCTGTGGCCCAAAAGCCAAACCTAATCCACTGTCTTTTTTTATAAATAAAGTTTTATTGGGATGTGATCACAACTACACATTTATGGACTGCCTATGGCCACTTTCCTGCAGCTGCAAGAGAGTTAAGGAGTTAGAGATCAGATGGCTCACAAAGCAACAATATTTACTCTTTGGTCTGTCACAAACAGAAATGAAAAGAAGTTAGTTGATCTCTGACCTAAAGTATCACTCATCTAGCACAGTGAAAGGAAAAAGATAGAATTTTTAAAGTCCCCATGACAGAGATATTTCTGGACAAAATGAATATATGGTACAATAAAGCCTAAAGCTGGCAAGGTCCTCCAATTTCAGATTTTTTTTATTAACCTCTTTTCATGCCTGGAGCTGCTGAGACTTTTCATTCTTTGTTCTCATGCCTAAGATCTGGAATAAGATCGGCTTCTTCCAGTAAGTCTTCCCTTATTAATTCAGACCCACCTACACCCAAACGAGGTATTGGTGAGTGAAATGCACCAGTTTGCATTTGATCATGTTCTCCAAAATAAAAGGGGAAAAAAAAAAACATCTGCTCTTATAGAGAATGTGGATTTATAAGGCAAATGCATTTTAATAACTCAACTCAATACTTTAGTACAGAATATGTTCAAGTTAGCATAAATAGGTAACACAGTAACTTCCATAATCATGCACAAATTACTTCTGAAACAATGGGTAGGCTCTGGAAATAAAACTTTAATCAGCTGCAAAAGTCTGAGTAAGCATAATTGCACCCCACTAGTTAAGCATCCTTAAGCATGATAGCATTTTAATCCAACAGGTCAGCAGAATTGTAGCATCTCAAAGCAATTCACTCAGATGAGAAGATATAGACACCTTGGTGTTTTTTGTTTTTTTTTTAATTTTTTTAAATACAGCCTCTATTATGTTCCTATCCTATTGAACCTTTCTAGACGTTTTTTAAGCAGCAGGCCTGAAAATAGTATAATCTCTCTGTCTATCATAAATGTGTTTGTATAGTTATATATGTATAATAAATTCAATTTTATTATCAGGTCCATGATAAAGCTGTCCACCCCCAGTCCAGACTAAATGTCTGGCCTCTCTTTCTAGACACTTCTAGATTCTGGTCTCATGTCTCTAATGACAAGCTGCTGACCTGGCTGCCTCCATATCCTGGCATATGTTGTCCTTCTTTCCAGTACTCACCACTGGAAGTACTTGAAGGTCTTAGCTAAAAGAAAGGCTGAAACTGCCAGTTGCTCCAAATGAGATCCAAGGAGACTATAAGTTCCAGCAAAAACACAAGTTTCTTTTATACTGGCAGAATAAAACCAAGCTAATACTTCTGTTCCAAGAAAACTCTCTCAGTTGGGTTGATAGGTTATACAGATCAAGAAGTATGAGACACATTGTGGAGATAGGAAGTGAGAATCCATGGCTCTTTTCACTTTTTTATGTCTTCTCTTTCTGTGAATTGTTAGTGCCAAGTTGCTCCATTTTCACTTAAGCAATAAACCTGGGTCAGTCATTTGTATATGAGTTTGAGTGTGGCTAAGATAGCTACCTCAACCAGTTTTAATAAAGGCTGGAAAGACATTTTTCAAAAGAGAGAAACTGACCTGTATATCCTGCCAAGGAAGATTCAACTGCAACCTAGCTCTGCTTATAAGCAAGCCTGTCTGGACAAAACAGTATTCGGGCTCCACTAGAGATTACAAAGTGGGAGCAATTATGGTGGGGGTTAAAAGTCATGCAATTATGATTCCTCACCTCCTTCCAGAACTTAAAGTCACTTTGTATAGTATAAAGCATAATAACATATTATTTGAAACAACCTGATACTGGTATAACCTCTTCAGGGAAAATAAAAATCTTCAAGAAAGAAAAATTGACTATAACCATAACAAAGACAAAACCCACCAAAACTGTTCTGTTTCTTGTGTGAGTTCTTATTTTAAAATCTTCCTACCTCTATAACTGAATTATTTTTATTTGGGCATCTGGAGAGAGAGAGAGAGAGAGAGAGAGAGAGAGAGAGAGAGAGAGAGAGAGAGAGAGAGAGAGAGAGAGAGAGATTCTCTATGATTACAAAAATTAGAAATAGAGGGATAAAAAACAACCAGACAAACTCTAAAGGACCTACATTGGCAGAATGTTGAAGTAACTACCTGGTAATTAGGGTCTGGAAGAAAATGTTAAATCCAGAAGCAGCCATATCCCCCCGTGTTCCAGTATCTACCCCAGTTAGAAAGCACAATCTCAAGGGAGATGTGCTATAAAAAGCATCATTTGAGTATCATCTCTCATCATTCAATATAGTTTTTCAACCCTTTCAAAATTACATTGAAAAATCTATATAATGTGTGCTTAGATTAATGAACTGCTTGAATCTGGATCAATAAGTACTGGAGGCTCAGGCGTTGACACCTGCTGGAAACATCTAGGAGAATGCTCAGTGCAGGGCAGAACCAGGCTGCACTTTGTAACAACGGGGGGTTCCACTTAATAAACCAGCAATCTAATATCTGACCTCTACAGATTAATTTCCTGAGAGCAAGTAAATAATCTGGATTCAAAATTTCCCTGATTGTGCATATAATTACAGTATCACTTTCCAATTAACACACTGATTCAAAGCTTCTTGGGATTACATATCTAAGAGTAGAAAAGACATTGTTTTGGCAGCCTCCAAAAGGCAACAAACAAAAATGTTCCAGTTCTGCAAAGAATCATACCAGGGAGCATATCATCCTACCTATCTGATATATCTTAGAGAAGACAAAGCTATAAGAATCAGCTGTAAAATCTACCTTAAAATATCACAGTTCATAATTATTATCTCAGTAACTGAACTACAATCATACTTATTAACACAGGTTTTATGTATGACATGATAACAAAGTCCTGGGAAAACTTCATCACCTCCTGAAATATTTTGGTAGAACTATAGATTTATAAAATTGCTTCTCTAGCTTGGATTATTATTATTATTATTTAATTTACTGCGGCAATGAGGGTATAATTTATCCACCATTAGACAGTTACATAAATAGACAAGGATATATAGTAGAGATTCGTCTCTACTGTAGACAAATATAATAATTAATGTTAGTCCATTGTTTCTCATCCCCACATAGAAATTCCCATTAAAAATGTTAATATTTCCCTTCATAAAGCGACATCATGACAGGAAAAAGAGATGCAGATGAAATTGTTACATTGCATGCATACATATGTAAAAAAAAAAAAAGAAGTAACAAGAATAAATCAACATAGCAAATATAATGAAGCTTGCTGTCCAACTGTAAAGGCTGTCAAAATGAGGTTTCATTATTAAGACCTTTATATCCAACTGTTCAGCTGAATAAAATCTTTCATATCACTTGTGTGCTTCCAGGGAGAGATCAAATTGTCACGGTACCGAGTTTCCAGGGCCTTCCCCTTGTATTACTTTCTGAATAATTATTTGAATAGCCATAGAAAATGAAAGTTGACTTAAGCTAACAACACAATAATGAACTTTTACATGCCAAAAAAAAAAAAAAAAAGTTCAGCCCTGTGGTAATTTCTCTAACAGTAAATACATCAGAAAGGAAATGCATACAATAGAAAAATAAAGATCTTACTAATTCAGACTCCAACACTACTATTTTCTCAGTCAGATCAGTTATGCAATCATAAGTATGATTTAAAATGACAACTCTGGAGAGGCACCATCCGATAACTTTGGATTCTATTCCTATTCCTTCTTATAAAAGAGGCACAGCCATAACAGAATGCTCTATGATTTCAGACTATATATATGGACATTGGGCTTATTCCTAAGACATAATAATGAATTGTACAGAAAGGGTAAAGAAAACAAACAAATGCAACTCCTCCTCAGACCTTATTTAAATCCTTAATTTAAAAGAAGGAGAAAAAAAAAATGTGACTCTACGGGTGGGAAGTCCCAAGTGCTATTTCACAATAAAAAAAAATTTCAAATAAACATCACTCCCCATGACAGCCTCTGGGCCAAAGCAGCAGCTCACTGAAAACTTGCCCCCCCCCCAAAAAAAAAAAACCCGGTGAAATTACTGAGAATTTCAGCTACTGTAATCCAACTCTGTAAAACTGTGAGGGTGTTACAGCTACTCAATAAAAAGGAAAACTGAAAATAGTACAAAAATAGCCTCTAATAGTCATAATGTATACTTCTGTGGTCATTACCGGTCAGATAATAACCGGCAGTGACCTTAAAACCATACATTATGGTTTTAAGTATGGTCTACGGCGCATTGCAGATGCGTAGCTGAGAAATAAGCAATGCAATGATGCCATAAATGCCCAAACGGTTCCAGGCTGGCTTGCATGCATGAATTTTTTTCCTCTCCAGTGTTATCACACCAGGAATTTTATAATGATCTGAAGAAATACGTACTTTTGGGTAATGGTGCCATACTGAAAAGATAAATACCCTGACTGATGCTATGGAAAACAAAAGTAGGTGACTGTGAAGCCATTGAATGTTTCCATCACAGTGAGATAGTGCAGAAGGGAGGCGTTTTGTCCAGTTCTCAGACTCAGTCAGAAAACGTGAAAGGATCTTAATAGCCCTTCTATTAATAGCCCTTCTATTAGATATGGTGATAGACCCATTTTATGGGTCAAACGAGTGATGCAGAAGGAACTGAATAATTCAAAGAAAAAGAAAACAAGGCGACAGTGATGAGCTTTGCTGGACAGGCCTACTCTCTAGCATAAAGGAAATGTTTCTCAAGTTTCAATTATTATTACAAACCTATTTATGCGTTTTTACTGTCTACTATAAAACGAGAAGCTAGGGAGATGGTCTAGAGGTGTGTGCCTTACACACAGCTGACTCCCATTCAATTCTCAGAACTGCTATGATCCCCTAAGCACCATCAGAAGTAATTCCTGAGCACAGAATGATCCCTAAACAGAATCAGGTATGACCCAAATGCCCACCATGACCAAAAGATTAAATATAAAATGCATATTTACATTAATACAATAAAATAAAGAGCTGGAGAGATATTGAGTATTAAGGCATTTGCCAACCCCAAATCAATCTCCAGAACCCCACAAGGTCTCTCCAGCAGCACCAGGGATAGAATAGAGCCTGACTATTCCAGGCATGTCCCAAACACCTCAAAATAAATTAAGTATATAAAATGTTAAACTACGGGGCTGGAGAGATAGCACAGTGGAAGGGCGTTTGCCTTGCAAGCAGCCAACCCAGGACCAACGATGGTTCAAATTCCAGCATCCCATATGGTCCCCCAAGCCTGCCAGGAGTGATTTTTTAGCACAGAGTCAGGAGTAATCCCTGAGCACTGCCAGATGTAGCCCAAAAACAAAACAAAACAAAAAGTTAAAATAAAACCCTAGAGGTTAGAGAGACAGTACAGGGAATTATATTGCAAAGGGGAACTTGTCTGGTTGGGTCCTGGCACCATATGTGGTCTGAAGTGTTCCTTGCAAAAAGTGTTTCTTGTGAACAGAACTAGGAGTAAAGCCTTGATGAGCACCACCAAGTGTAGCCCCAAATCCTCTCTCCTCAAAAACCTAAGAAAAAAAAAATAAATCTTGACTGCCATTTGCAATAATATGCATGGACATGAAGATCAGATAGCAGGAGATTTCACTGACAGGTCATAGACTGTGAAACAAAATGCAAATGTATAAACTAAATACTAAATAAAATAATGACTTCTGTACTATAAAGAAAATTAGTGGCTACCAGAAGGGAAAGGTTAGGCAAATCAGATAAAAGGGGTGAATTTACAGTGACAGATAGACTTGGATTTTCAAAGTTGAACTTAATGTGGTACATTCAAATGTTCATGTATAATGATGAAAAGCTGACACATCTCATGCTTAGTAACGTAATTTCTTTTTCTTCCAGGGATACCTTGGTAATTCCCAGCGGTACAGGCCTCTGATAGCATCATATCCTCAGGCCTTAGGACTAAACCATTGGTCTTGTTGGCCATCTATCGCCAGAACTGGTCCCAAGCTTGATGAGTACCACTAGGGTATCACCACCCACCCTCAATTTTTTAAATGTTTTCTTCTTTATCATTTTTCTATTTCATTCAGTTATTTCATATAAGATGATCTTTGATTATGAGTCTCTGGGCAATGTGGAAGAAACTGTACTATCTATAAGTGATACTACATCAAAAACCTCAGAGATTTGATCTCATGGCTTGCAAAAAGACTTTCACTGCTTTACTAAGAATCAACTATTATGAGTAGTGCCACATAATCTTTTGAATGAATATTTGTATCCTGGGGGTAGATACCCAGAAGTGGGATCACTGGGTTGGCTGATAGCTCAACGATTACTTTTTGAGAAAGCTCCATATTGATTTTTACCAGATAGCATTTCACCAGCAGTGAATGAGAGTTCTTTTTTCACCATATCCCCACCAAACTATAACAGATTGTTCTAGTTTTGGTTTATGTTGGTTTTAATTTTGGATGAGTGCCATTCTCACCGGTAGAAGATAAGTATTTTTTCTGAAAACAACCCAACAACAGATAACTGAATCAAGAAACTATGGTTCATATACACACTGGAATACTATATGGCTATAAGGAAAAATAAAGCTATGCCATTTTCTGCCACATGGATGGAGCTGGAGAATATCATACTAAGTGAATTCAGTCAGAAGCAGAGGACAGACACAGAATGGCTTCTCTCATATGTGAGATGTCAGAAGCAGAACAGTGGAATAGCATATGTCCAAAAGCAACAGAAACTGAGAATTTGTCTCCAATAGGAAGCTTATCACAAGGAGGGTGAATGAGTAAGAATACCAGGACAGTGATGCATGGAAGCAGAAACTTGGATGAAGGGAATAATTTATGTATAAAAATCTGCTAGTAACAGTTTATAAACCACAGTGCCTTGATCATTTTTAAGGAATTATTAGTTCTATGAACTGGAGCAACCACACACAATAAGCAGTGTTTGTCTTGCTTGTGATTAACCCAGGTTCGATCCTCAGCATCCCATATGGTCCCCTAAGCCTGCCGAGCCAAGAGTAACCTCTGAGCATGGCTGGGCATGCCATGCAAAAAAAAAAAAAATCAGTCTTCAAAGTAGCCCAGAGAGCTAGACTACTTCAAAGTAGTCCTGGGAAGACAGTTATGTTGTGAGAAGAGCACAGAAAATAGGTACAGGGGCCAAATAGTTAATACAGTTAGTAAGGTATTTTCCTTGCATGCAGCTGACCCTGATTCAATCCCTGATATCCCATATGATCCCCCTGAATACCACCAAGAGTAATTCCTGAGTGTAGAGCTAGGAGTAACTCCTGAGCATCACAAGGAGTGGTCCAAAAACAAAAACAAAAATGGGCTTTTCCTAGAAAACAGATGAAGCAATACCAGCTAAAGAAAGAGATTTTTGTTCAGATGTTTAAAAACAAAAGTCAGAAAACATGGAGAACCACTCACATCTTCATCGACTCCAACGATCTAGTTAAGCTAGATCTAGTTCAACATACCTCTCTGGTTTCTTTGGGTCACATACTCACCCCGTGATCACAAGCTGAAAATAAACTCAATAAATAAATGCAAGACTCTCTTTTCTCAACTTTGCTTAGGTTGAGCTCTCTCCTTCTCTCTCAGTCTATTTGGAACATAATATCACTAATCTGGTCTTTAGCCGAATCTTTTCTGAAGAAGGTTAAAGTCAGTAAGGTTTTTGTTTCTGTTTTTGTTTTTTCTTTTCATCTTAAATAAATGCTATTCCCAGAATGTTCAGAAGCCTTGAAGCACTGGGGATCAAACTCACATCAGGTATGTGCTCTACTACTTGACCTACAAACTTGGCCCCCAAAGTCAGCTATCTTTTAAAGATTTGAGATAGTTTTGCTGAGTGCCAAAATTCAAGGTTCACAATGCCAGTGAAGATTTGCCACATACCTTGGGAGTTGCATCAGCTAAAAAAGCCAAAGAAGTATGAACAATGCCTGCCTAGAGCAGTGGCTCTTACTGAAGGTGGTTTACACACACACACACACACACACACACACACACACACACACACACACACACACCCTGGGAGTATCTCTTATATTTCCATAACTTTGGAATAATAAAAGAAAGTAATTATTGAATACGAATAAAGGTAGGAATGGGAACAGGAAGTCCTCCCACACACAAAAAAAAAACAAAAAAGTATCCAATTCAAATATAAATAGTGCCAAGGTTGATATGGCACTATTAATATCTGGGATTGGATGTCAATATTAATTTCTTGAATATTCCACTATTGATAATCAATTATGTTATCAATAAACAACTAACTGTGTAGGATAGGTGTGCCTCTAGTACCTCTATGGAATTCATCTTACAGAAAGCTATCCCTTATCCTGGGGGAGGAAGATGAATATACTATACAGAAGAACCAGAAAACACCCAATGCTCCCTTCCCATTATGACCCATCTCCTCCCATTTTCTTTCCCTTTCTTTCCCATGTGCATTCCTTCTCTCTTATTCTACTCACTTTTTCTTGGTCTTAGAATGCTGCCTCTGGAGAGTGTGTCACAGTTTCCAAAAAAGCTTAGCCAACCTTTCAATCAACACAATTAGGGGGAACTATCACAGAATGGAATTAAACTGACTTTATCCAAGACTACCAGGTGATTGCAAAGGTGAGACCATGTGTTTGTCCAGTCCCAGGGCCAAGGGTTCTGGTGACAGACACTGTGGGAACATTATTTGGCCTTGTTCCATGGAACTGGCAGACCTGCATTTTACAGTCAACTCAAAAATATTCACATGTAGTTGAGGAGTAAAAATGACATAAGAGGGGCCGGAGAGATAGCATGGAGGTAAGGCATTTGCCTTTCATGCAGGAGGTCATCGGTTCAAATCCCGGCGCCCCATATGGTCCCCCGTGCCTGCCAGGAGCAATTTCTGAGCCTGGAGCCAGGAATAACCCCTGAGCACTGCCGGGTGTGACCCAAAAACCAAAAAAAAAAAAAAAAATGACATAAGAGGGAGTAGAGTAAATTTCATGGAAACAGACCTGGAGCAGAACACAGTGGGTAGAAAGCTTACTTTGCACATGATCAACCCGGGGTTGATCCCCAGCATGGTCACCCAAGCCTACCAACAGTAATTACTGAGTCGCATCTAGGAGTAACTCCTGAGTACTGTTGGGTGTTGCCCAAAAACAAACAAAAAAGTCACAAAAATACCCCCCCACACACACTCACTTATAGTGAGTGCAAGCCAAAGTCAGGTCTGCATGGTGATATCTTACTTTTCCTTTGTTCTAAAAATGACTTGTTTTAGGACTTTTTGCAAATGGATATGCCCTGCTCTATGAGGTCTGAGCATAACTGACATTAGAATCAAAACCAGCAGCCATTGACTTCAGAAAGTCATGAGAGACCCAACCCAAGGACACACACTGACATGTGACAAAATAAACATGGAATTGCACTGTAAATTCCCATCTTCAGAACCTAGAATAGTGGCAGAGTACAGCCTACATCAATGCCTGGCCTGAAAGTCATGGGCCTAAGTGATAAACTAAAGTAGTTGGGTGATTTAGAAGTGAATTGTGTGTGTGTGTGTGTGTGTGTGTGTGTGTGTGTATACACACACACATATGTATAATCACCCAAAAAGTTAAATGCACACCACAGGTATACAATCACACACACACACAAACACACACACAACACACACATTTCCCACATATCCTAGGTTCTTTCACATACTAGAGTCCTTGTTAAAATCCAGATACAAAGATGAATTATGACCAATTGAGAGAATTAAGGCATATTACAGCTAAATCACATCTAAAGAAGCCAAGAAGAACAGGAAGTTTTGGGGTCTCCCATAGAGGAAAAGACTAAGCATCCCTCCTAGAGAAGTGAAATTAAAACGGAGATAAGGAAAATGGGAAGACATGCTCTTTTTCTCTCAGAAATTGGTTTAACCTGAGGCCTCCAAATTTATTTGGTCTATCACCTTCATTTCAGAAAAGTATCACACATGTACCCCCTGAAAACTAATTTTCTTTAAGTGAACAAGTGAAGAGTATGCCTCAATTGTACCTGATGCTGCTAAACCCCTCAGGATAATTCTAATCTTCCCTTGAAGGATGAGATTCCCCCACTTTGAGAAACACTGGTCTAAACAAAGACATGGCATGGAGAGTCCACACTGCCTAGTGACAGTGATATTTCTTCCTACTTTTGACTTAAAGAGAGTTTCCTTAGATTACAGGGGTCCTCAAACTTTTTAAACAGGGGGCCAGTTCACTGTCCTTCAGACTGTTGGAGAGCCAGATTATAGTAAAAACAAAAATTATGAACTAATTTCTATGCACACTGCATATATCTTATTTAGAAGTGAAGAAACAAAATGGGAATAAATACAATATGTGGCCCGAGGGCCGTAGTTTGAAGACCATTGCTAGAAGGAGCCTTTTTCAGAACTTAATGAGGAGATAGTTCAGAAGCTGGAGCACATACTGTACATGCAGAAGTCCTGAGCTCAATCTCCAGCACTGAAAGATCCCCAAGCACCAAACTGGAATATCTCCTAAGTACCAATGGATATGCCCCAAAAAAGGGAATAAAGGTGGTGGAGAGAAACTATGAAGGAAGAAAACTGAGATCTCATCTCATTAACAATGAAAAAAGATTTAGATTATCTTGTAGAAGCAAGGACTTTCTTTTTTCAACTTTTCTAGTGCTCCTGCTATAAGACATACATCTTCATGATGGCTAGTGTTTCCACACACCTATTTACAATAGGAACAAACATGTAAAAAAACAGCTCTTTCTACAGGAAAGTCTAGTTTGTTTTTCTAGTTTGTAGTTTTGAGTGATGCGAATACCCTAAAATAATTTCATGAGACATGAATCAATTGTATCCTACAACTTTTATAACCCTGTAATAGGCCACTAGTAGTCAAGAGAGTGTGGTTTGTTTTTACTGGGGCACCATGATTTACAAAAATGTCTATAACAGTGTTTCAGACAATCAATGTTTCAACACCAGTAATCCCACCACCAGTATCAACTTCCCTCCCACCAGTGCCCCCCAAGTACCCTAACATCCTCAAGTCAGCCTCCTGGATGGGCACACTACAATTTTATTACTGTAGTTTGGGTCATTATATAGTAGCGTCAGCTCTATGGTTCAGATATATACATGTACAACATTTCAGCACAGCCAGTGCCCTGACCCTTGTTCTCTTTAACCTCCTACTCACCTCATTTTACTCCCCCTTCATTTCTCTCCTTCCCTGACCTTTTTCATCTCCATAATCTAGAGCCAAAGGTTGTGCCCATGTTGCTCTCTCTCTCTCTCTCTCTCTCTCTCTCGTCATGTTGCTCTATTTATATTTGACTTTTAAGTTTAAAATAAAATCAGGTATAATTAATATTATTGCTTCAGCAACCAGATGAGAGATGAACAGAGTTGAAAGCCCTGGAGGTAGGGAATCCAGCCAGAAGTTTAGAATCTACAAAAAACATGGCATGAGTCTGGACTCAAGTAATGAAGCTGACAATGAAAATAGGACAATGTTCTGGAGCCTTTAAGCAATAGAAACACATATTCTTTTTGACTTAATTTGGTGGAGAGGAGAGAAAGTTTCTAGATGGAGAACTGATGAGATAAAGTCAATATTGCCTGAGATAGAGGACATAGAAAGTAAAACTGATTTAGGTGATAGATGGTCGATAAACCTGAAGTCATTAGAGGACAGTCCTAATGGAAATTTTCTATAAATGGCTGGGGAGAGGCACCCAAATTTTAGAAGACATAATCTAGGTAAAAAAAATTCAGTTAAAGAGTTAATTATTGGAGGCATGATTCTTAAAGGCTGGGATGGGTGAGACCCCTAACTTATTATTATAAGAAATTAAAGAAAACAGCCAGGTGCCCTGGGAACATCAAGTTGCAGTAGGCATGAACCTGAGTCACTATCAAAAGCATCAGAAGAGAGAAGTGACCATTAGTAAAGATGCTTTATGGGCTCATCACACCTGACATATTACAATGCAGTAATTGCATATTTAGTTATCTCATGCCTCCTCCATTAGAATATGACACAATGTCCTATGTCCAGAAACTAGAATAATATCCATCGCACATAGCAAGACTCAATCAATGTAAGAAAATAAGTAAAAGAATACAAGCCAAGGAAGTAAAAGTATTTCCAAATATGGGAGTTGTCAATATTAATTACTTAACATAATCAAGAAGAAAGGCTGAAAAGATGTCATTTGTTTTAAATATTAGATCATTGGTAACCTTAGCAAGAGTCATTTCAATCAAGTATTGAGAGATAAAAATCTAAATTATTACGACTTCAAAGAAAATGGAGGTAAGGGTAAGAGAACAAAAGAAATGACAAGAGGTTAATTTGGGAGAAAAAAAAGATGCAAGCATTCAGATATCACAAGTAGACTTAGAGAAATAAAATAAAAAAATTAAAGAAAAAGAAAAAACAACAAGAGGAAAAGATAGCAGAAAAGGGGAAGGAATTTAGGAATCCAGTGTACAAGCAGAGAGGCTATTTCAGTCTACCAGGGTTTTTTTGTTTTGTTTTGTTTTTTTGTTATTTTTTTTTTGGTTTTTTGGGCCACACCCATTTGATGCTCAGGGGTCACTCCTGGCTAAGCACTCAGAAATTGCCCCTGGCTTGGGGGGACCATATGGGACGCTGGGGGATCGAACCACGGTCCTTCCTTGGCTAGCGCTTGCAAGGCAGACACCTTACCTCTAGCGCCACCTCGCCAGCCCCTACCGGGGGTTTTATAATAGAATATTATATGCTGGGGTGTTTATAAACAACAAAAAATTAATTTCTTACAGTCCTGAAATTTGGAAAGTTTAAAGTAAAGTTATCATCAACTTTAGTGTTTGGCAACAGCTGTTTCCAATTCATATATAGCACATTTTAGCCATGTCCCCACATTATTGAAAGGGTGACAGAACACGGTGGGGTTTTCTTAGGATTTCTACATATACGTTTAGAGAGGACACCATTGAAATTGTAGAAGAAGCTTAATTCAAGAAGCACTTTGTGTTAGAAAAAAAGGAGAGATATGGGCTGAAGTTTCAGAATTATGCAAGATCCACGTGATAGAATTTTTTTAACTTTTGAAAAATATGGCAAGACTCTGCATATGCCCCATTTGATGAGAACCAGCTCGTGTCAAATGATAAAGGCAATTATCTAGTAGAAAACAGAGATTTCAAAAAACACAAAAAACTGAACCAAAGCTGGGAACCCTAACTTCACACTGGTATCCATCACACAGTCATAAGATTCCTTTTAGCCATCTTCTTAAAGGACAGATGATATTAGGTAAAAAAAAAAAAAAAAAAAGTAGATTAGCATAGAATAGACTCACCTTACAGGTCCAGTGTGATCTACTGAACACTGGCTAAGAAGAACGCTGTTCTTGTCATCAATAGGAATAATTTTACTTCCCATTTTAATCCTGCTCTTCCATCCAGGTTCTCATCCTGAGTATATCATTATACCTCTATGAGTTTCTGGCTTCAAGATTGCATTATAAGATCACTCTGATCTCAATAGCTCCTGGTAGGGTTCAAATAGGACAACCTGCCTAAGAGACTATTCCTAGAGTCCTCCACCATGCTGCCTCCACAAGTCAATCTTCTTCCAGAAGAATCCTACTGAACTAAATTTTAGGCAGTGTTCTCTGTCCAACTAGTCTCCTTACCTAGTGGGAGTTACTTTTTTTTAACCTACAGAGTAAGAACAATTTACTTCCTTCAGCTTCTATTTAAATTACTCCCCCATAGGGGAAAAATGCTTCTGCCAAAAATGCCTCAGAGATAGCACCAAGGAGAAATTTGCCTTTTCTAGCTGACTTCATAATTACATGGAGATCTATCCATTGGGGGTCACGGCTAATGACATATTTTTACCTTTTTTATATAAATATTTCAGTTTCTTACCTTGCTAATCTGACTTTTTCCTCAATACTAATTGTCTTCATCTATGGCTACATTTTTAACCAGGAGCCCTGTACATGTTCGTTTCCTTCTCAGGAGGTTGCTTCTGGATAGCTTAATTTAAAAAGTTTCAATACCATGAATAAATATCTTCCTCTGCTCCATGAGGGGCAGGGGACAGTGATTCTCTGGAGGGCGACTGTCAACTCCTTGACAGTTCACTTCATGAAATAAGTCACTGGGCTTTAGTTGGGCTACAAGTTTCACAGACTTCAGAAATTCCACATGTCCTTTAACCAATTACCATTATCTGTAAAAGAGACATGTATAAAAATAACAAAATTAAATAAAATCAAAATTTTAAAAGACATATATAGCCTTACCTTAATATCACTCCTTTGGGGCTTCGAGAGTAACCATACAGGGTTTAAAGTGTTTGCCTGGCATGCAACTGGCCCCACATGATCCCCAGCATCACAATAACCACCCCAGAAACAAAGAGCCAGGAACAGTACCAGAGCATAAATAAATAAGTAAATAAATAAATAAATGCACCTTTCTATGGGTATTTCTTGCCTATAAAGTGATTGGACAGGCTCTTGTTGATTCCCAGATGACCAACAAAGGAGTAACTGAACTGCAAAGTTTCAGCCCTAGATAATTCCTTTCTAAGCCACCGTTCCAATCACCCAGGCTACCTCTCCCCCCTTGCCACTGCACAGGGTTATCTTAGACCATCAACACATTTTCAATAAGCTCTCACTCCTCACCATTCCTGAGCACATGTTCTGCTCCCTGGATAGCCCAATTTTTACTGCTGAAACTCAAGAAGCTATTAAAGTCTCCTCAACCTGGCAGAGCCCCAGGACCAGATGGTGTTCTCCTGGTTCTTATAAAGCCTTTATTAACAAAATGACACCAAGCCTCACTTGCCTTCATAATGACTGCCTTTTCCCACCCACAGAAGACCCTGGATGAGAAGGAAAACCTGTTGATTGCTTTTCCCATCACCCCCTCTATCAAAATATTGTCCAACCTCCAAATCGCCTGGAATGTCTTTGGATCCCTCTGATCTCTAGCAGAGCACGAAGGGAACGGCTCCCTCTTCCCTCCTGCCACCCCCACCGCTCCCAAAAAGTACAAAAAAATAAAAATTCAAGCTACTGAGAGGCATAAACAACAGATGATGAGTGAAGGGGTGCTTTGAACTCCCCACACTTCTTAGGGGATTTTGAGCTGTTGTGGCAATGCTAAAGCTTTAGACAGTCCCCCTCAGGAAAGGCAGAGCTGTTAATTGCTAAACTGGCATCGCGTGTTTGCTGGGTTTGCGTGGAGGATTCTCTTTCAGCCCAAGATCGCTAATGCAGATCATTGTTGCGTGCAGGATTCGGTGAAAGCTCTATCTCAGGGTGCCCAGGAGGGTTGAGGGAGTCATAATGGAATATAGAATTTCTCACCTCTGGGTCACTGGTTCGAGAGCAAAAGGCCTTGAAAATCTTTATCTTGCTGCTGGACCCCAGGGAAGTTTCCATGCCCGATCATATGCCACAAATGGCACATGGGTGACAAATTTATCTCAAGGAAGAGCCTGCAAACTTACTCCCTGAGTCAAATTGTGACTTAATAAAGCACAAGACTGGGGGGGGGGGGGGTAGATTCAACCTGTTTAGTAACTTATGGGGGAAGGCACTTTGCCTACCTCACAATGTGCAGTGACACAGAGACACACATTTCCCTATCTTGTGATTTTTCAAGCGACTTGTCACACTCATCGCTGTGGTTAGTGGGTGTTCTCACCTAAATGATGCCCTTCTCCTGACAGCCCAGCATCTGATCAGCTAAAAAGCACTGTTTCCCTTCCTCAACTCAGTACTCTAGGGTAAGATGGACCAAGTGAATGCATGAGAGCCACCTGGACTTCCTCCACAGACAGTTATGTTAAAAAAAAAAAAAAAAGAAAAGAAAATCATCTCTTTTCCCCCCAAAGAAAGATAGTAGGTGACACAGGACTTCCCTTTCTTGTTTATTCACTATCCATTCTCAGATTGACTCTTTGGGGGTTAGCTCTTCTCTTTCTTTATTCAGTTTGCTCCTACTAGAAGCTTCTCTGAGAACACGTTGTCACATCTAGATGCAGAAAGAACAGACAGAACTGTTTTGGCATAAGTAGGTCAGAGAGTCTTCCAGATCCAGCCTTCTTGTATGACCCAGGACCCAGAACAGTGGCTGAAAATGGTACCAGTGACAACATCAAATGGACTAATCAGTGTGCTGCTCTATAGCCTCTAACTGGCACTTTCGTGTCAGGCCAGTCACCTCCACACTGGATCTTTATATAAGCTCTTTCCTCCTCTTGCACCTCTTTCTACTTGCTATACATGGATGCCTTTTTGTTCTTCAATGATTGCCTAGATCATTACTGTTGCCCAGCCTTATTCTCTCTGATACATGCAACTAACCTATTTTAGCTTAAGTACAATGATTATCCACTAGCACAGAGGCTGTATTCCAAGAGTGGAGGCCTAAAGGCACAGATAGAACAAACCCTACACAGTCATATCTTGTTTTGTTGTGCTCTGCTTTTTTGGACTTCACAAACCATACTTCTGGATCACAACATAAAGGTTTAAGGCAACCCTACACTAAGCAAATCTATCAGTGTCATTCTTCCAGCAACTCAGACACTGACAATTGTTTTTTAGCAGTGATGTTTTCTTTAATTATGGTATGAAAAGTTCTGGAGATCTAACACTATCACACACTTATGACTATAGTACAAACTGATTTTTCTATGCACCAAAAAAAAAAAAAAAAAACAAAAAAAAACAAAAGAATTCAAGTTATTTGCAGTCCTCTCCTTACTTGCGAACATCTGCCAAATCCTTCATGTCTCTGGGGTATTCCTGTATCTACTGGGTTTTGTTTTCATTACATACACACCTTTGATAAAAAACAATAACTTTATAAATATAAGTATGATGAATTAAGCTCAGTAAAAATGTAACCATAACAATAAAAGAGAACGATTATAACAATCGACTACAATAAAAGTTATATGTTTTCATTCTCTCTCTCTCTCTTTCAAAGTATCTTATTACACGTAATAGCTGCAGATCAGTGATTGAAGGTAACTTAGCCCATGGAATGTGAAACTATGGATAAGGACTCTACTAAGATTAATGTCCACCTCCCCCACTCCAGACTACTCACTGCAAGGCGTCAAGGTAAATCCTGGCTTCTTTTCCTCGCCTCTCACTTCAGTGCCAAGCACATAGCTGACACATTGTGGGTGCTTCAGCAATACATGTGGAATGAATCAATAATCGTATTTAATGTTCACAACCACCCAATAAATAAACTGGTAGGAGGCATGCCCTGCAGTGCTTGCTTAGGGGCTACTCTTGGCTCTATACTCAAGGGTTACTCATGCTCAGAGCACCATATGAGGTGCTGGGAATAGACCAATGTTGATAATTGGCCAGGCAAATGCTTTATATTCTTTCTTAACCTCCCATCCTATCTCTCCAGCCACAAGAGATGCTTTTTTAAATCTCCATTTTACTAATTGAGAATACTGAATCTCAAAGAAGATAAATCACTTGTCCCAAACCACAAAGCTAATAAGTTGGTAAAAAAAAATCAGGATTTGAATCCAAGGCCATAAGACTCTCAGGCCCTGCTCTTTTCACCATTTGGTTAGTGTTTCTTCCCAGGCCTCACACAAAGCTAAATAGTTAAAAAGCAACTGGATAAAATGTCCCAGCTGCCCACTTCTACTCTTCTTGCCTGTCAGTTCACTAGGAGAGGCAACTAGCTTGCATGTACCCAATGCCCACGTTATGAATCACTCATCTTTTCCACGGTGCCAAAATGAGTCCTCTGATTCATTATTTAGGGTTTATATCTCAATTCTGGATCAATAACATGTTCCTCCCAGGGCCATGATTCAGGTTATGAGGTCCAGGCACTTGAAAGGGCACCAAAATCTAGTCATCCAGACAATATTTTAAGGCATGCTCCAAAGTTAACAGAAAGTAAGTTGATGGTGAGCAAAATGGCAACGTTCTCCACAGAGACGGATGTATGATGATTTTCCCCTCATCTCAGACTCAGCTGTGGTTCTGCATAGCTTTGTGCAATCCTCACAGGTGAGCAGAGGTGGCAGACACGTTGACACCTATTTGCCACCTCAGAGTCAGCCCAGGGAGAAAGATCTGTCTGGTTTACTTTGTGGAGAGCACAGCAGAGCAATGGCAGTACATGGGTTCTGTATTCACCATGATGGGATTATTTAGTCTTCCCTGCTTGGCTGTAGAACTGCTGGCCAGCAAGTCACAAGATTCTCCTTTTCTTCATATGCTGGGCTTGTGTTTAGGCAAGCAACAGATAATAAACATGAGAAATTATAATGTCATGCTGGAATAAGGTCTGTGAAAGGAGACAATACAGGGCCATCACATGAATCTTGTGTCTGTGTGGACTGCTTTTCCTGGAGCAGTGGAGGCCACAGATCTGTGGAGAAGGACCATAGACAAGGGGTTTGAGTGGCTGCTTTTAGCTAGAGGGGCCTGGAGGATTGAGGGAGGAAGGAATTTAAAGCTCAAAGTTAGACTTGAGCAAGGTCAGAGCTGAAGGAACAGGTTTGCCCCAGGGCTGGCAAGCGTTGGATCTCTAGTCTTAACTCAGGCATGCATAACAAAATGCCACTGAATGGGTTGTTTAAGCAACAGGTATTTATTTCTGGGGGCTAAGAAGTTCAAGATCAAAGGCACTGAGCAATTCATTCCTGGTGAGAGTTCTCTTTGTGGCTATAAGAAGCTGTTGCTGTATGTGTCTTATGGGTGTGTGTGTGTGTGTGTGTGTGTGTGTGAGAGAGAGAGAGAGAGAGAGAGAGAGAGGGGGGGGGGGCAAAGAGAGACGCAGACTTTGCCCTTTTTTCTTTTATTTTTGGTTTGTTTTCTGATTTGTTGGGCGGAGGGTTTCTGTTAGTTTTTTTTTTTTATTATTATTATTGTTGTAGTTGGTTTTTGGTTTTCTTTTTTTTTTTTCCAATGCTAGAGCTCAAACCCAGGACTTTAAGTGTAAAAGGTGAATGCTCTGTCACGGAGCCATGTCCCTAACCTTTATGGTATATCTTCTTATAAGATGAAAATTCCATCATGAGGAACTAAGCATCATGGCCCCATCGAAGCACAATTACCTCTCCCCAAGACCTCCACCTTCAAATGCCATCACATTGTGGATTCAGGACTTCAATATGGAAATTCAGGGCTTACAACTTAGTCCTTAGCAGCATGTAAGACTTAGAAGGGGGCCGTCTGGAGATATTGCTTAAAGGCCTGAGTACCTACTCTTAAGAGGCATACGGAAGGCCTTAAAGCTCTGCATATAGTATTGATCTCAAGATCAAATATGGACCCTGAGATTCCCACAAGAAACCCTCAATTACAGAGTCAAATAGTGTAGCCCCCAAGTGCCAACAAATGTGGCCCCAAACCCCCACATCCCAAAAGAAAATCATGAGACTCATACTAACCTAGAGCGAGAACAGCAGGAAATCAAGTTGGCTGCCCTATACAATTATGAAAACCATAGGAAAGAGTTTAGTTTAAATAAGTAAAAGAAACACATGTTTTTGTTGGTTTTTTGTTTTGGAGGCCATACCCGATGATGCTCAAGGGTTACTCCTGACTTTGTGCTCAGAAATCGCTCCTGGCTTGGGGGACCATATGGGATGCAGGGGATCTAAGCAAAAGGAAAGCCACAGGAGGGTCTTACCCAGAGTGGATGATCTGAGTACTGGATGGCAAAGTTTGCTGCTTTATTGATCAAGAGACCACATCTGGGGGCCGGGCGGTGGCGCTGGAGGTAAGGTGCCTGCCTTGCCTGCGCTAGCCTAGGACGGACCGCGGTTCGATCCCCCGGCGTCCCATATGGTCCCCCAAGAAGCCAGGAGCAACTTCTGAGCGCATAGCCAGGAGCGTCACAGGGTGTGGCCCAAAAACCAAAACCAAAAAACCAAAAAAAAAAAAAAAAAAAAAAAAGAGACCACATCTGTGCTGTTAACATCCCAACAGTGCTTTGGGGACCACAGAGTGCCAGGGTTCATACCTGGGTTTCTGCATGCAGTGTTACTTCTTTGACACCCCCCCCCCACCCAATGCTCACTCTGATATGGGTAATAAACTGGTTAGAAGGAGCACAAGGGTGGCAGATCTCATCAGAGGATCCTGTGTTCCAGGATTTGAATTGTCAGGACACAGAGAAGATGGACAGGAAGGAATTGATTCACGGGTAGAAGCAAGAACAATGGAGAATGGGTTTGATATAGGGACAAAAGAAATGAAAGGATTATGCTTTTGGTTTAACATGGATGCCACATGTACCATCAGTGGCTCACACTTGAAGGTGGTTGAGTTAACACAAATTACAGTGCCAATGTCAGTGTGTTAAGCACCAAGATAGAATGAAAGAATGAGTAAGGAATGGATGAGTCAGGGCTGGAGTGAGTGAAGGATTATCCCATCCTTGTGGAGTAGTGATTTTCTTCCTGACATAAATGTTGAAGATACAACACTGGACAGAGAGGGACAGCTTCTCCCACCAACAATGCCTGAAAACAATCACCCCAAATTTTAGTCTCCATCAATCCTCCCACTTGTGTGTTACTCATGGCAATAAAATTTATTCCCAATGATACTGCTGCAATTTGTTATTCATCATCCATGTTTTAGAATCACCAAGGCAGTGAAATTTATATTCAACACCATTGTTACAATTTTTAGCTACTAATGAAATTATTGTTTCTGTTTGTGGTGTGTTTTGAAGCTATAATGATAAAAATGTCCTGTCAAAAATACCTCGGCGATGTTTATGGCTTCAAGATCTGTCATAAATGACACATTTCAGATCATCAGATCATCTGTGAGTGGTTAGAACCTCTTCTTGGGAAAGCAAGGCTGCTTGTGTCTAACATGGCAAGTTGAGGTCTTTTCTGTGAAATACAAAAATGCTCAGGGTTGAGACTAACTGTCCACAACAGTGCTCTTCAACTTTTTTAATGCCTTCAGTTCATGAGTAAAATGAAAAAACAAAGTAACAAATACCCTCAGAATGTTTTCTTTTTACTTACAATCTAACAGCATATAACTTAATCATCAATTACTTCTAATGAAGAAATGATTTCTTTGAGGGGGGAAGGACCCAGTGAACCTCAGGGACTATTCCTCGCTCTGTGCTCAAGAGACCCTGGTAGTGGTCAAAGGATCAAATACAGTTCTTAGATTGGACCCAAGAGGCAAGGGCCTGACCACCTATATACCATCTCTCCAACCCAAAATAAATTATATAAATAACATGTTAGCTAAAACAGAACTCGAAGACTGAGGTATAAAATTAAAAGGTATATGGAACTGGAGAGAAAGTACAGAGATAGGGCACTTGCATGCCTTGCATGTGACTGATTCAGATAAGATCCCTGACATCCTAATGGTCCCCCCAAGCATCACCCTGAGTAATTCATGAGTACACAGTCAGGATTTACCCCTGAGCATCACTGGGTGTGGCCCAAAATTTAAAAGAAGAGGAACCAAAAAAAATCAAAATAAAAAGGCATAGATATTTTACTATCTTCTTTCCCATTGTCCAGTGCTTTTGGCAACCTAGTAAATGCTCCAAACTTTGCAAACAACTGGCTTAGAACACTGTCTTCCCACATCTCCAATCCCTCCCCCAAACTCTTGGTCTTATCCATTCTTCTTGTCCCTTGACAGAACAGATTCAGTTATGGAATGTTCAATACCTAGAGCTAAGCTCAATAAACTAAGACAGGACTTAGATGCAAAGGGCATGGCAGAACCATCTTCGTCTGTTCTAAATGAAGAATGATATTTGAGTGAGTTCAATAGAACAAGGCAAAATCAAGCGTGGAAATCTCCACTCACCAGAGTAGCTAAGGCTCTTACTGCAAGCCTTTTGCAATTGCATATACTGTGTATGTTCTCTTTCATTCTCTGCATTTGCTGTAATTACTTCCTATTCTCTTCATGACTTCTTCCAGGTTCAAGACTAGACAACATTCAGACAGGCCCCAAAGAGTTTTTATAAGTATGGAACTGAAATTGGGCAAGCCCTCCTACCTAGGGAATATAGTCACCATTCAATGCGATCACTGATTTCCAAAAGAAAATGGGGGCAATTCTGCAACATTAACTAGCTCCTAACCAGCAGACTAGAATTCTTCGTCCCTCTGCAGAGGCTCCTGCTACAAACTTCTAAGCCATAAAGATTCAGGTTAGAACTCAATTAAATGGCTCGCTCAGAAAACTAGACTTCAAGACAATAGGTGTGGATCAGCCATAAATTTACTATCCAATTATGGGCAGGTAACAAATCTAACCCACTGGGTCAAAGCCCACACTTGCCAGTCTCCAAGGAAACTTTTCCCCTCAAATCCTTCCCCAAAAGCAGTAGATCCTCAGTTTCATACTCCAACCTTCTTTCCTCCTCATCAACCTGTTTTGAAAAAATAGTACTGATCTTCTCATTCCTACTTGAGTTTCTCACTCTAGGAACCCCAAGTGAGGTTTCTCTTCCTCCTAGGCATTCTTAGAACAATGATTATCTAGGCAATTCCTTTGATAATTAATCCATCATAGGAGACCTGGGATGCTGCTATGGTCTGTTATCTAGATATTGCAGTAGTGCTTGACTAGCATACATTCTTCCAGTACCCTGAGTAAGACCAGAAGCCTCGTCAGACCAGGAACTCTTACGTCTTCCCAGCAGGGAACAATAGAGCATTTGGCACCTAAGAGGTACCAGGAGAGATTTGCTGAATTCAATTTTCTTCCAAGTTCTTGTCAGTTTCCTTTACTTCCTGTGAAACAGAAAAGTAAAAGCCATCTGGGAGGGTTGAGTTGAAGTGAAAACCAGCTAGATCATGGAGTGCACAGGCCAGAGTTCACAGACCACTAGTCCCAATTATCTTCCTCTCTCTCTCTCTCCCTCTAATGGGTATGTTTATTTGATGGTGTTCATGAATTTAAAGTTTGCATTTGACTGTCAACATTTAAAACTCTGGGCCAGAGAGATAGCACAGCGGTAGAGTGTTTGCCTTGCATGCGGCAGACCCGAGAGGGACCCAGTTCGATTCCCAGTACTCATATGGTCCCCCAGCATGCCAGGGGTGGTTTCTGAGTGCAGATCCCAGAGTAACTTCTGGGCACTGCTGGGTGCGGCCCAATAATCAATTAATTAATTAATTAATCAAAAATAAATATAAGCAAAAAGTTAAAAAAAAAACATTTAAAACTCTGTGACTTACACACAACATGCACGCTCACTTCTGCTTCTGATGAAAAATCATAACTCAGCACACTACATGCTTTTCTATATGTCATCAATGGGAAGGGGCTAAAAAGTAATCACATCTTTCAGAGAGGCATTGGCATCTATAATGCAGTGCCCCCATTCCCTAGACACCCAGACAAGTGACTTTGGGGGCACTGAGCTAAACCTAATTGAAATCCATATTAAGATTAAAATGATCCATAATGCATTGTTCCTTAGAACCAGTCCTCACTCGTTGGAGAGGCATTATGGGATGGTGGGGCCTGCAGCAAACTGGCAAGGATGTCATAGTTCCTATGTACTTGGTTCCTCTGCTTTGCCTGTTTCCTGTTATCAGATATGTGTGTCTCGACTGTTACTGGGCACTTCAGAAAACATTTAGTGACCCACTTCTTCCCCTGTCCTTACAATCCTCTCCTACCTCTGATTTAGTTGGTCTTGTAATAACCTAATTGTTGCCATGTCCTTTCGTTTCCCTTCGAGATTTGTATTCCTCGGCCCCTTTCTGCCCGTGGGAGCTTGGTAGAACATTTGAATCAGACCTTACCTCATTCTTGGGAGACGAAGGTACTGCAGCCTGGCTGCAAGTAAATGAGCAGTCTGGTCAGGAAAGAGGTCCACCACCCTGAAGGAAATTAATTCCTGAGGATTGCTGGACCTGCCAGATGGGGAGCCTCACTAGAAACAGACCCTGGAGGCACAGGAAGTAGGAGGAGGGACGGTCACCCTGACTGTGGACTTTGCTGCCTCAGCCCAAGGCTGACCTCTCATCTGTCATTCCCTGGGCCTTGGCCACTTGCCAAAGAAAGGAAGGAGGGAAGGAAGGAGAGAGAACGTTCTTGGAGATCTCAACAGCAGGCTAATAAGGGAGAGATTCCTTAGTCCCGAGCTACCTGATTGCAGCCAAGCTATGAATGCAAAATTCGGCTTGTCCTTAAAATGCAGTTGCACTAGAATGAAAAAGAAATGCTTCGCCGAGTTGTGACATTTAAGTGGTCATGCATTTTTCAACGTATCGGTTATGCAAAGATGTTTATATTCGCTCTCTCCTTCGTCGTGTTTCATTTCAATGAAGTGGAAAAAAATCCTCAAAAAGTTTAATTAAATAAAAGAGAATCGTGGAAATCAAAGTTAACTGAGACAGACTTTAGAGGATTTAAAAAAACAAAACAAAAAGGAAACATCAATTACATAAGCAAAAAGGGGAAAATAAAGACAGGAGAGTAAACTAAATATTTGCGTGATCTGTTTCTCACTGTTTCACCTTCGAGTGTGTTTTTATCTTGTATTATAGTTCTAAAAATTCAGAAAAAAAATGTCAGTAGGCGACAACATGAAAAGGTTCATGGGATGCAGAGTTAATCAAAAACCTTTAGGAGTACAGGAAAAAAAAACTTCATTTAAAGAGGCGGTTTTCTTTAAAAAAAAAATAATAAGTGGAACTGCATGCATTGTTTAATTCATAATTTTACAAGATACAAATCGCAGTTCAAGGAGGTCTAATAGGAACCCCAGATAAATTCAAGATCATCCATTTCATTTCTGTGTTCCTACAGAACCGCTTTCCTATGGGTGATAATGACAGCAAAGGATAATAATCTTAACTTGGGTGATCCGCTTGTTGACAGCAGGTGATAACTCATTTTTCATGATAGTAATCTGTTTTTTTGGCAAACAAGAGAGAGGGCTGTTTGCCACATGCATTTATTTTTATGGGGAGGACATGTTTTATAAAGCTGGATATGGGACAGTACAGGTGTGGAATTAATTGTCCAAGTTACAAAATATGCTAGAGATGGTATGTTAAATCTATGGCACTCAGTGGCCTTCACATGATTAAATGTTCACTTCTATTAAGTAACCACAAGCCTGTATTTCCAATTATGATGGTGAACGGCTTTCTTCGGAACGGATTATCTTAGTACTCCATTCTGCCGGTAGTTTTATGATCCAAGATCTTTAATTTTCCCAATTCAACTCTTAGGGCCTCAAAGACAAGCTGCCTGACTCTTAAATAATATATCCCCCCTTTTTAAATTTCTGCCTCTTACCATTTCCTACGAGTGCCATTTCCTGTCACCATAATTATAATAATTTGTATGTAGTTCCTGGGATCACATTTCTAATTGAGTCCTAAATTGGTTAACCTCATGAAGTTATTAATATGCTTTTTTTAACCTCCACAAATTATATATTTGTCTGGTTGGTCAAATAATGTTCATTATTACGTACATTCTTTACCTCTCTTCCTTCAGCGTTAGAGTCATTATTTCAGTCTCAAAAAATGTACATTGTTTTTTCATAATGGGCTACAAATTATAGAATCCTTAAGAGTTGGAAAGGAAGGGCTAGGTAGGTGACGAGTAAGAGCTAAAGCTAGGGGATAACAGATGATACTGAATTGAGTTCCTAGGAATAGCTCTGCACTGGGAGAAGGGTGAGAAAGAGATGAACCCAGATGTACCAGCAACACCACACTGGTTGCAAAGGGCTGTACCAAGATGGGTGAAATTACCAAAAGCAATGGGACAAAGGATTGCTCACAAACGATTGCTCGACAAGGCTGACAATAAGTCCGATTTACACTTGACAAACTTTGCTGTCAGGTGACTCTGTGAAGAATCTACCACATTTATCCAAGCAGAAAAGGGATGAAAGGATGAACACTGGACAAGAACTTGGTGCTGAAAAGAGATTAAGTGACATGCATGATAACCCTTCAGGAACAATATTGCAACCCACAGTGTCTAAAAAGGGAGGGAAGAGAGAGAGAGAGAGAGAGAGAGAGAGAGAGAGAGAGAGAGAGAGAGAGAGAGAGAGAGAGAGAGAGAGAAATGTCTGTCAAGAGGCCAGCAGGAGAGAAATTGGAGACATTAATGGTGGGAAATGTGTACTGATAAGGGGTGTTGTACATTGTATAACCGAAAATCATAAACAACTTTGTAACTGTGAAAAAATTGTATTATGAACAACCATGTAAACTACAGTATTTAAATAGTTTCACTTTGTTTTGTTTCGTTTGGGGGAGGTCACATCCTGCAGCGCTCAGGGGTTACTCTTGGCTAGCTCCTAGCTCGGGGACCATATGGGATGCTGGAGATTGAACCCAGGTCTGTCCTGGGTCAGCCGCATGCAAGGCAAATGCCCTACTGCTGCACTATAGCTCCGGCCCCAATAGTTTTATTTTTTAAAAAGAGAGAAAGAGAGAAAAATGGGTAAACAAAAGCTGTGGCAAAGAGGTAAATCCATTTTGAGAGTCATTTTTAGTCTCCAGTAAGACTTCCTATAGTGTTGAATAAATATAAAATATAAAACTATAGAAACTGGAAAATGAAATGGGCATCTCATACAAAACACAGAACAGGACAAAAATGTTCATTTCAGTTGCTTAGCTCTGTGGGGAAAGTGGAAAGTGAACTAGATGTCAATCAGTTTACTTAGAAATCACTGCCCCTGGGCCCGGAGAGATAGCACAGTGGCATTTGCCTTGCAAGCAGCCAATCCAGGACTTGGTTGGTTCAAATCCAGGTGGTTGGTTCGAATCCCGGTGTCCCATATGGTCCCCCGTGCCTGCCAGGAGCTATTTCTGAGCAGACAGCCAGGAGTAACCCCTGAGCACTGCCGGGTGTGGCCCAAAAACAAAAACAAAAACAAACAAAAAAAAAAAGAAATCACTGCCCTAACTTGTTGGGGAAAAATTACTCAGCTGACAGTGACCCCCACATATCTGCAGTGGCAGCAGGAAACTGAGCCTGTGGTAGAAAGAGAAAGTCAACTTCAATAGGCAACCAATAGACAACTTGCTGCTACAGAACAGGGCTTCCCATGAAAATAGTTCCCTCAGATCATCCTCAACTGATAGGCCCTGTGAGGGTGTCCCCTCTAACCAAACTAACCTCAAAGGTAAAGCCCTCTTCTCAAGTCTCATAGGACCAAATCCTCTGCTGTCAAATTTGTCTTAAATAAGATCTTTTTTTTTTTTTTGGTGGGGGGCACACCGGGTAATGCTCAGGGGTTACTCCTGGCTACGAGCTCAGAAATTGCTCCTGGCTTGGGAGACCATATGGGACACCAGGGAATCGAGCCACAGTCCCTCCTAGGTTAGTGCATGCAAGGCAAACACCCTACTGCTTGTGCCACCATTTCGACCCCTTAAGTAAGATCTTAAGGAAGATCATCATTATGTCGTAAAGATTCACTCATATAATCCTCTTTCTCTGACTGTTCACTCTTTCACCATGTGTCAGTAGGTCTGTGCTGCTCTAAAGTAGTATTTTCACAGTTCCTTTTTTGCTTATTCTGATAGCACAGTCAAGAGGTTGGCCCCATGGGGACAGAGGAATAGCAGAACAGGTAAGGAGTTTGCCTTACACGTAGACAGCCCAGGTTCAATCCATGGCATCCGGTATTTTCCCCTGAGCTTCCAGGAGTGATTTCTGAGTAGAGTCAGGAGTAACTCCTAAGTATCATTAGGTGTGGCCCCAAAACAAAAAAAAAATAGAAAAAGAGTTTGAGACTGAGACTGGACTTAAGTGTTCCCTAGAATTGGAGAATGCTGCTCCATTAGTGGTGAGCTTTATTATTATGAAATTATAATTACTTACCTACCTAAGATTTCATTTTTCCTCAGCTCTCAAGACATATACTCATAACTGGTGAAGCCTTGAACTTCAAACTTTTCAGAGGTTACCTAAGGAATAAATCTTTATTTCTTCTAAAGTCATCAAAACTAGTAGGGTGTCATGAAGGGGTGGAATAAAATCTATTGTAATATCTTACCCATATACATTCTGGGTTTATACTGCAATAAAGGTTTGCCCATCTTGGGTAAAAATATTCTGTAAATCCAGGGGCCGGCGAGGTGGCGCTAGAGGTAAGGTGTCTGCCTTACAAGCGCTAGCCAAGGAAAGGACCACGGTTCAATCCCCCGGCGTCCCATATGGTCCCCCCAAGCCAGGGGCAATTTCTGAGCACGTAGCCAGGAGTAACCCCTGAGCATCTAACGGGTGTAGCCCGAAAAACAAAAAAAAAAAAAATATTCTGTAAATCCAAAGAGCATGACCAACAAAAAGGTATTTGTTTAACATCATCGCAATGACTCAGTCCATATTGTTATGAATGTTTATGATTCATCCCTTCAAGATTAAAAATGAAAAACCCCCAATGTTGTGATCCTGATCCACAATGTGACAAACGAGGAGATTGGCTTTTAGAAGTGACTGCATCACTATAGTAATGAATAGGCTTGGAGACCTTAGACTGAGGCCCCTGAACCTCACATCACATCACTTCACACCACTTGACCATGTAGGACTCACAAACATGATGGACATCCAGGAAGCAATAAGTGGCTCTCATCAAACCCAAAATCAGCAGGTAGGTGCTTTTATCTGCACACACCCCAGATCTCTATAATTGAGAAATTAATGACTGCATTGGAGTCTCTCAGGCTACAGTGTTCTAATACAATATTCAGAGAGCAGATGGAGACAATGGTCAAAAAGTGACCTATTAGCTATAGATAGATAGATAGATATATCTATATAGATAGTGTTCTATCTATAGTGATCCCATCACCCAGCCTGATATATCCCAAAACCAGGAAAAGTACATCTCAATTTCTCCACACCCCTAACAACCCTGGCTGTCTTGTTGTTATTTTTCTCTTTCTTTTTTAGAATAGCCCAAGAGTGAGGTGATCTCTCATTGTACTTCTCATTTGCATTCCCCTGATGAATAGTGATTCCATCTTTCTTTCCTAGGCCCGTTGGCCATTTGCATGTTTTCCTTGGAGAAATATCTCTCCCATTCTTTAGTCCCTTTTTAAAATCTAGTTATGAGTTCTTCCCTTTTGAGTTATGAGTTTTCTATAGGTTTTAATTCCCTCAAGGAGACCAAAGAGACAAAAACACTTTTAACAAAATAAAAATACAGAGAAGGGTTTAGGAAAAGCCCTGAATTGCCAGCATGGAGGGCATGATGCTCTCAGAATAGTCAAGATGATGTTATGGATCGACTGTTTATGTAAACTCACATTCTTAGTGGAAATGTAATCCCCTATGTGATGACATCAAGAGAGGAGACAGAGTGTGGTTAGGCACAGCCTCCATGTTTAAATCAATGGTCTCACTTCTAAAGGTGGAGGAGGGAGGGAGGAAAGGAGGGAGGGAGAGAGAGAGAGAGAGAAAGAGAGAGAGAGAGAGAGAGAGAGAGAGAGAGAGAGAGAGAGAGAGAATTCATTTTCAGGCTTCTGAGAGTACAATGAGAAATCTTTAACTCAGAAGAGGGCTCTCACCATAGCCCAACACTAATCTGAGACACCCAGAATTATGAAAGAAAACTGTCTTGTTTATAAGTGTCCTACACATGGTTCTCTGTTCTGGCCTTCATGGTCACTAAGACAGCTGGAACACCTGGAATTTACTATAGAGAATTTCCCAATTTAGTCTAACTTTGTAAGTGAAGATCTGACCACTACATGGAAAACACCCTTTGAAAGCAATTCCTCAAGGCTAGAAGTATCTTTTATTTGACCACTGACATTCCATCCCAACCCCCAACTCTTCCATGAGACAACCCCAGTTTTCCACAGACAGGACACCCAGCTTGACCGGGCCTTCTTCACAGCATGACTGGAAAACATTCTCATCTCTGCATTGTAGAGAAAATAGCCAGGGGTTCTTCACAAAATAGCTACATTGGATGCGTCCATCCATGTGCAGCCCATTACCCCAAGAGGGGCAAGAAGGAATCAAATGATCCCAAGCCAACTTTAGAATCCAGAACAAGGGAGGTGAATCTAGGGCAAAATTTGGTTCTTGAACACTGAAGCCTTCCTGACTGAAGTCAGGAGCTCTGGGAGCTTTGGAGGGTGTGAGGAGCTAGGAGCTGAGAGATACACACTGTGGCTGAGAAGGGTTGATGCAGTCAGGACCCACAACCTTATTTGGACCCACAGCCCACATTGGTCAAATGAGTCACGGAGAAAGGACACTCAGGACTGACCAGGAAGCTAGCCTTTGTCCTCACAAAGAAGCTACAAGATCTGTTTCATCTGACTCATGGCCTGGCTTTCAACCTTGAAGACCATGATGCATGAATCTGCAACATACAGCTGCTACCCAACAAATGTCTTGTGGATGTGTCTTTCTTTGGTTTCTTCCTCAGTTCTGCTCTGTGTGCAGTGGAGAGGAGAGGCAAGATATGAACTGTGTGTGTGTGTGTGTGTATGTGTGTGTGTGTGTATGTGTGTAGAGGGTTGAGAAGCAAGATATGAACTCTGCGTGTGTGTGTGTGTGTGTGTGTGTGTGTGTGTGTGTGTGTGTAGAAGGTTGTGTTCCTTACAAAGCAAAGAAGCAAACACTGGCAGGACCCCTCTACAAGATGCTCTGTCCCCCAACAGCTAAAGCAATGTCTTATGCCCCCAGCATCAAGCCATTATTCAAGCCGAGTGATCATTCTTTACAGTAGCCACAAAATTGAGGTCTGCTCATTTAAGAGTTTAAGACCTTCTTTCTAAAATTGCCAGAGGGGTCAAAGAGTGTGTCCTCCAGTATAGTTTTACTATTCCTTTTACCATTAAATTCCCTCCCATTATAAAGCCTATGGACAACTGCCCTAACCTGCTACTTAACTTTTATCATGCTGATTTGTCTTTATTTTTTTTTCCTTCAATGCAGGCAAAGTTCTTTTTCTGTATAGCTGAGTGGATCAAATCAACATTTTGCAAATATCTCACTAGAAGGCTGTATGTTGGTCTAGGAGGGTTCAGGTTCTATCTAACATTGGAGGAGTCCACTTCAGCTTTGTACTTTCACCTCTCAACACCCAGATGTCTTTACAATGCCGACTAGCAGAGGCAACTTTTCAGTAACTCCATCTGTAGTTTTTAACCATAGCAGTCTGTTTTATGCAAGAGCCTCCAATGTTTAATCCTTCCCCTCATCTACATTTCTGTTCACTACTAATCTCATCAAAATGGTCAGAGTTCTTTTGAAAACATAACTTGGGCCATGTCCCTACCTTGCTTAAAAACCTCCAGTAAATTCCTGTGTAACTCAATTCTTCATAACACCTGCAATCTCATAGATCTGAGTGCTTGTTTCTTAGCTATCTGTCCAGCCACCTCCCCTCATTCAGATGAGAATATTCTGCCCATCAACCAGAAACTGCCCCCTACATATTACAACATGACTCCCCAGTACAATGCCTTAGATTACTCCAAAACACACACACACACATACACACACTGTCATTATTCATTACATCACATAATCCTCTTTAACATCACCCATTTATCACCTTCAGATATTATCCTGTGCCTAGAATTAATTTCGTTGTTTCTGTTCTGTCTCCACCTCCTAGATCATAAATTCTACCAAAGCTAGACTCTTTCTTGCTTGCTCACTGCTACATATCCAGGCTCTAAAATAGTGCCTAGAGCATGATCACATTCCCAGAAACACTGTTGACTGAACTTACCATTTTTCTGGTAGCTTTCCTCAAAAGATTTTTTTTCTGATTTGTAAGTCCAAAGTACTAATTTCTATTTAGCATTACTTTTTCCCACTGATAGTAGAAATAATAGTCACCATTTGGTTTGGAAATACCACTCTATGTTAAATACTGAGGCAATCTGCATTTATTATAGGTCAACCAAAAATGAACTGGATATTACCTGTTTCCTATAATTGGATTGTATTTTTTGAAGAATCAAGTTATTCCAGAATTTTTACCTTCTCATTTTATTTTGGTATTACCTGTTTTTATTCCCTGGAAATAAATGAGCCATTTTTTCTCATTTTGTTTGCAAATCTAGGAAGGGGGGGGGTCTATTAAAATCTCAAATAGATGGGCCCGGAGAGATAGCACAACGGCATTTGCCTTGCAAGCAGCCGATCCAGGACCAAAGGTGGTTGGTTCGAATCCTGGTGTCCCACATGGTCCCCCGTGCCTGCCAGGAGCTATTTCTGAGCAGACAGCCAGGAGTGACCCCTGAGCACCGCCGGGTGGGACCCAAAAACAAAAGAAAAAAAAATCTCAAATAGACAACAGACCTTCTAGACCAGTGGTCCTCAAACTGTGGCCCACGGGCCACATATTGTATTTGTATCTGTTTTGTTTCTTCATTGCAAAATAAGATATATGCAGTGTGCATAAGAATTCGTTCGTAAGTTTTGTTTTTACTTTAGTCAGACCCTCCAATGGTCTGAGGGACAGTGAACTGGCCCCTGTTTAAAAAGTTTGAGGACCCCAGTTCTAGACCTAACTGGTTTTGATTCCCAAGAAGGGAAGACATACTTTTCTCCTTAGAAAATATTGTATCGAAATCTACCACATCAATAAAATTGACTATGGAAACTAATCCATAAGGGACAGAGAAAAATGGGGTGAACAGGTTACCCCAAAACTATTTCTTACAAAGCATCTATTCATATACTCCTTTGAGTGTGTGTGTGTGTGTGTGTGTGTGTGTGTGTGTGTGTGTGTGTGTGTGGTTTTTGGGTCACACCCGGCAGTGCTCAGGGGTTATTCCTGGCTCCATGCTCAGAAATTGCTCCTGGCAGGCACGGGGGACCATATGGAATGGCGGGATTTGAACTGCATTAAAGGCAAACGCCTTACCTCCATGCTATCTCTCCGGCCCCATATACTCCTTTTGTTTCTTTCCAAACTTCATTACTGTTGATGGCTTCCTACCTGCCACACATCACCCTAAACTTTCCACATGGATTTCTCTTTTCATTTTCAAATAGTTGTGCTCCTAAGGTATTTGTCATAATGCCCATTTTGCAGGGCAAAAACCTGCTGGTTCATAGTGACTTTTAGAGTGAGTTGTAAAATACCAGACTGTCACTTCCACACAACGCTTGGATTTCCTTCTAGAATTTCTCTAGAGCTAGATTGCAATTTGGACGAGTCCAAACTTTGTTTTTTCTTTCAGCATATATTCATTTTTATGTCTAACTGGCTCTACGCCAGGCCTGGGAGAAACAAGACAGACAGGGCCAAGGCCTTCTCCACTCACTGTCGACAGGATACTGACCTTCTCTTGTCTCCCAAGCTCCCCTCAACCTGGCAAGGCAGGTGCATAAAAAGGACTCTGCACAGGTGACTGGAGAGAAGGTGTGCCAATTGCTGATTTAGGGAATGCAGAGAGAGGAACAGGACAAAGTGGGACATAAAAAATGACAATGCCCCCACATTTAGTCCTCTGGAACCAAAGAAAGAAGTCTGGCTTAAAAGGAGAAGTCAGAGGCACCATCCGCCCACAAACAAACATTTGAAAACCGGGGGAAGCAGTAAAGAGGTCAAAACTTTAAAACCTTAATAAAAGTCTTATTCAAACCTACCCAGAAAGAAAAATATTAAGATGGTCAGATGTGTCCCTGCCATGCAACAGCAGATAAAACTAAAGCCTGGAGTATACTCACTAGTATAAACCATGACAATATTAATAACCACTGTGTTGAATTCATCATTACAAGTAACTTTTCTTTCTTGATTTTATAAACATTGCTTATGAAGTCTGGGCCAGATGCCTACAGACATTTTTGAAGACAGTATTTCATCGTTAGATTGTTTGGAGATTTGAAGGAGGGAATAAAAAGAGCTTCCTTCAAATTTCATGTCCTTATTAATGTTTGGGGGTTTAATAGATATGTGGTTTCATGTCAGTTTTTGCTCTTCAAAAGGCCAGTTACAAAGGCCTCTTCTGTTATGAAGACTTTCTCAGAATCCTAAAACCGTCTAAGAAAACAATTATTTCTTTTCATAACACTGTTGTGTTTGCTCTAAGACAAGAAACTGCAGGGTATTTGATTAGAATCCCAAATAGATCTAAGAGTCATCGGAAAAAAAAAAAAGACTAAGTTTTGATAATCAACACTCCAGCTTAGTTCCCAATCAAACCACTCTTTGATTTTCATTATTTTGTTTAATCTGTTATAGCTCTCCCTGGCATAGACCATAAACTTTGATTTCATATTTGCATAAAAATGAATGCTACATCTATATTTGTGGTACTGTCTGGAAATAAGTTCACCATTAACTACAAGTTTTTTAAGTTTTCTAAAACACTCAAAGCTGGCCATAGTTGCTATCCTCGCATAAAAAGTCATACTGAAAAATAACATAATTATTATAACTGAAATTCGGATTGCTGTTTGGGGGTCATATCCAGTGACACTCAGAGTTTACTCCTGAACTCTGCACTCAGGAATCTCTCTTGGTGGCTCGGGGGATCATAATGAAGTGGCAGGTATCAAACTTGGGCCAGACACATGCAAGGCAAGAGTCCTACATGTTATACTATCATACCAGCCCCAAACGAGTTTATTTTAATGCTGGAAAATGTCTAAATCAGGCAAGACTTTAAACTTTTTAACAAACATCTTTCTCCATATTTATAGATTTGTTCCTTATTTATTTTAGCCTAATGTTTATGCTTACTTATGGTCATTGCATTCTATCACTTAATGCCTCGCAGGGCCAGAAGGTTGGACTGTGTAATGGTTAATTTTAGGTGTCTGCTTGGCTGGGACATGATGACCCAGATATTTGATGAAATATTATTCTCGATATTTCTGTGAAAGAGTTTGGGGGATGAGAGTGACATTTAAATTGGTGGCTTTGACTAAAGCAGATTACATTCCATAATGTGGGTGGACCTCACTGAATGGTCAAAAGCCTCAATAGAACATACACTGACTATCATATCCCCCACCCCACTCTGAGCGATAATCCTGCCAGCAGAAATGTCTTAGGACTTGGAAGGCAATTTCTTCCTATATCTCCAGCCTGCCAACCTACCATGAATGTTTGGATGGGTGGGACTTACCTGGCAGGTCTCTACAATTGCATGTACCAGTGACTTAAAACTCTCTTCTCACCTTCTCTCTATTTATAAGCACATCCTATTTTTTTCTGATTCTATGAAAATCCCTAGTACAGATCATTTCAGAAATATCTAACATTGCAGTCATTTAAGTCAAACATATTGATTACATAGGTGAGTTTAAGAAGTTCTAATCGGGGTGTCATCTTATATGACTGAAACCCAACCACAATCATGTTTGTAACCAAGGTGTTTAAATAAAAAATATTAAAAAAAAAATAAGTTCTAGTCTGGGCCAAAGTGATAGTACAGTGGGCAAAGCATTTGGCTTGCATGCAGCCTACCCCGATTCAATCCCCAGCACCCATTTGATCCCCTGAGCACCTCCGGGAGTTAATTCCCAAATATAAAGCCGGGAGTAACCCCTGAGCACCATCAGGTGTGGCCCAAAACAGAAAAAATAAGAGCTCTAGTCAATCAAACATATTCCTCTCATTCTTGTGCACTAGTTGTAAATTGATGTGGAAGAGGAAAGAGCAAGAATATTCTCATGTTGTTTCTTGATCATCAAAAGGCACTAGTCCATTACATTCACCACTCTTTTCTAAATTATATATCTTGAAAGCATTGTGTCCCTGAAAACAATCTCCTTAGAGTTAACTCTGCTTACTTTTTTGTCTACAAAAAACAAGTCATTAATTCCAATAAACCACTATTTTCTAGGGATTTACTACTTAGTGTGCTGGCGATGCAAAGACAACATGTAAAACTTATAGTCTAGTCATGTAGTCACTTAGGTGATGGAAATATATATATATATATATATATATATATATATATATATATATCTTGGGATAAGAACAATAGTACAGAGAATAATGGGCTTGCTTTACATGTGTCCAAACCAGATATGACTCCCAGCACCCTACCTGGTATTTTAAGCACCACCAGGAATGATCCCTGGGTATAGACCCAGGAGTAAGGCCTGAGCATGGTAGGTGTGGCCCAAAACAAACAAACAAAAAGTATCTCTTGAAAAAAAAAGTATCTCTTGGCATTACAATCCCTAGTAAAAGGTCTGAAATTTCAACCTTGCCACTATAATAATACCTTGGAATATATAGAGTAATCCTGTATTACATTATATACACTAATTTATATTATAATCTATAGTAATAACTTTTCATAAGGTAAAATATCATGAGTGGATGTTGTTAAGTTGTATCCTATACACACACAACAAAACATTTACATTGAAATCCTAAAATTAGTATAACAGAATATAACTGCATTTGGAGTCAATCTTAGATGAAGTAACTGAGATAACATAAGGATAGTATAATAGGTCTTAGAATATAAATAGAAAAATTAAATGCACTTAGATATTATATAAAATGACTAAGATATCATCTACAAGCCAAGAAGAGATGTTTAGAATAAAATCTTCTCTTTTAACTCTCAACAACTTGTGCTAGAGAGATAGTACAGTGCATGAGTCATCTGCCTTGTAAGAAATAGACCCACTTTTAACCCCCACACCATATATGATCACCTGAGTCTTTATCAGGAATTATCCCTGAGCCCAGAGCCAAGATAACCCTGAGCACAGCCAATTATGTAACAAAAAATTAATAATAAACCAATTAATCCCAATGATATCTTGAACTTCTATAGCTATAATTAAATAGATTTCTATTGTTTACTCTGTGACTCTAGCAAACTATTTCAGAGCTTAAGCTTATTAAGATTGATGGAGACCAGTGATTGAAGATAAGAACATAGAAGAATGTTATTATATTATGGCCGGGGCTATAGCACAGTGGTAGAATATTTGCCTTGTATGCAGCCAATTTGGGGCAAACCAGGGTTCAATCCCCAGCATCCCATATGGTCCCCAGAGCTGGCCAGGAGTGATTTCTAAGTGCAAATCTAAGAATAACCCCTGAGCGCTACCTGGTGTGGCCCCAAAACAAACAAATTAACAAAAATGAATGTTGTCATACAGAAAATCTCAACTTCTTTTGATGACCTATAGAAGGGAGAAAAACAAATTTTATTAGAGTTGTGGATATTATGAATTATAAAATATAGTTACTTCCCAGCTACACACTATCACCAAATCCCACCTTTGCCACATATATGCATATCTTGTGATATGGCCTAGAAGCATATCCCATAGTGAGATAGAATAGATGCCTTTTCTCCCTAAATCTGGTCTAGCATTGCAACTTGCTTTTGTGATAGAATGAAAAAGAAGTGCTATTTTAGGAATTCCATGTTTAGACCTCAAGAGATCTTGGTACTTCCTTACCCTGATTGATAATGTTGTGATCATTACTGTATGAAGGACCCAGAGATAACCTGCTGGGTGATGAATATATTGATCAGTGAAACCCACGTCCAAAGTCACCTGACAGATAAATATAAAAGTAAAGTGAATCATTAGTTACTTCGGACATTTAAGAGAACTCAGTTAAATTCAGCAGAAGAGATAACCCAGTTAATATATGGCCATATTCTTGACCCATATAATTATATACTTCTATAAGTGGATATTGATATGAAGCTTGTGGACAGTTTGATATGCTGCAAGAGTTAACTGGCATGGAAGGTGAATATTGTTATCTTTAGCCCAGATAAGAAATTCAAGAGCAACAGATCAGGATGAAGAATTCTTGGATATATTGGACTTGAAATATCAATAGAGCTTGTCAAGTACCCAGTTGGTTAATTAGTTCTGAAGCTCAGGAGAGAAATTTATCTGGAAATAGAAATCCAAAAGACAATCATGAAGCTGATTTTCATGCCTGAGTAGCTTACTACTAGAGATCACGAATAGTGATCAAGGGCTGGAGAGATAACACAGCAGGTACTGTTCTTGCCTTACATGAGGCTGACCTGGGTCGGATCCCAGTATACCATATTTTCCCTCGAGCACCACTAGAAGTAATCCTTGAGAGCAGACTCAGGTATAATACCTAAACATCTCTGGGTGTGGCCCAGAAAAAAATAACAGGAAAAACAAAAAATAGTGATAAAATAGGTAATTCAAATTGAGGCCCTAGAAACATCATATTTAAGATCAGGCAAGACCAGGGAGTCCATCAAGGAGAAGAAAAAATATAATGTCACAGAAGCCAAAGGAATTTCCTAACAGATTCAAAGTCATAGAAATATCTTTAAAAAATTTAAATGAGTTCCCAGCATTTATGAATTATGAAGTCATTGCCAGAATAGTTTTAGCAAAGTGGTGAAATTTTATTAAAGAACATTCAAAGTGAATGGGAGGAGAGGGCGTGGAAATAATGAGTGTCTCTAATTCCTTGCTGAACTTGGCAGCTAGGCCTATATGATCTCCTCTGTGCTCCAGGAATCTGTTGAGGTATGGAAACCATCTCATAGTGAAGTGGCTTTTGCGCCTTTATGTATTTAGTTCCCAGCATCCTCTTGGCCTCTCATCCCATTCTACAAAAGGGGAAAGAGGCATCCTCTAAGGAGCAGTAAAAGATGAAATCACAGTCTTTAAATATATCCACTTAAGAGGCCCGAGTGATAGTACAGGGAGTAGAGCACTACCTTGCATTCGGTCAACCTGATTCAATCCCCTGCATTCTATATGGTTCCCCAAGCCTGCCAGGAGTAATTTCTGAGCACAGAGCCAGGAGTAACTCCTGAGCAGTGTTATTGGGTGTGACCCAACCCCCCCTTCAAAATATATCCATTTAAATAGAGGTAAAAGATACTTATAGGAATTTTTTTAAGATGGGATAGGTTCAATAGTTCTGAATTTATGGAACTGTAAAATCCTTAAGTTGTGGATCAAAGGGAAGGATGAGAGAAGATAGAACATATCGCAAAGGAGTAAGAACATCTGGACATAGGAAGACAGAGACTTTTACATGTGAGACAAGAAGTTGAGGGAATTCACATTGGCCCACTATGAATCCTACCTGGAAAGGGCCCAGTGGTGGGCAATGGAATGAGGATAACAAGATGTATTTACAGTTGCAAATATGATCAGTCAATGAGCTTAATGGTTTGCTGAATAGCACTGAGTTCACGGACAGAAAATTAATAGTGGCTGAGTTCTTGGCATGACTGTGTTCTCCAACAACAAGTTAAAAAGGTGCATGGGGGAGCAGAGGGCAGCTGGTTTGACAAACCCAAAAGGGTAATTTTGTGAACAGATAAAAATGCAAGAGATTAAGGGCCTGTGATTTGGATTCTGATATAGAGGAAAAAAGAAAAGAGGGAGGAAGGGTGAAAGCAGAAAGTATGAAAGGAAGAAGAAGGAAGAATGGAAGAAGGAAGAAGAAGAAGAAGAAGAAGAAGAAGAAGAAGAAGAAGAAGAAGAAGAAGAAGAAGAAGAAGAAGAAGAAGAAGAAGAAGAAGAAGAAGAAGGAGGAGGAGGAGGAGGAGGAGGAGGAGGAGGAGGAGGAGGAGGAGGAGGAGGAGGAGGAGGAGAAGAAGGAGGAGGAGAAGGAGGAAGAGGAGGAGGAGGAGAAGGAGGAGGAGGAGGAGAAGGAGAAGGAGGAGAAGGAGGAGGAGAAGGAAGAAAGGAAGGAGAAGGAAGGAAGGAGAAGAAGGAAGGAAGGAGAAGAAGAAGGAAGGAGAAGAAGAAGGAAGGAAGGAAGAAGGAAGGAAGGAAGGAAGGAGAAGGAAGAAAGGAAGAAGGAAGGAGAAGAAAAAGAAAGAAGGAAAAAAATGAAGAAGGAAGGAAGGAGAAGAAAGGAAGGAAGGAAGGAGAAGGAAGGAAGAAGGAAGGAAGGAAGGAAGGTTAAAAGAGCTTGAGTGTTGAAAAAAGGAAAAGGTACAAGCAATACAGGGAACAGAGCTCTTGGAAGTTAATGAATGAGGGAACAAAAAGGTTATGAGGCTATAATCATCCTGGCTGGGTCTGGGTAATAAATTGGGCTACTGAGGTGGAGCACAGTTGTTCTGCAACTCTAAAGCTAAGCCACTGGGGTATGTCATTTTTCTCGGCACAGACTCTAATGATCACCATGGAGGTAGCAGTTGGGATAAAAAGGATGATGTGAGCAGGTATTAGAGCCCTCAAGGGACAAGAGGAAGTACAGGTGATGCTAAGGTCGAGAGAGAAGGATCAAGGGGAGTTAGGGGCCTTTCACCCAGGGTTACCGGGATCATTATCATGATAGTGGGAAAAGTAATATATTGAAAACAACATGATCACAGTTCCTCTGGACCTAAGGAACATGGATTACTAACTAGGTACTGATCCCTCCATCAATGCATTTTTCTTGGGGAAGAAGCAGTTTTAAGACCTGGGGAAATTACTTTGTTGTTAAAGGATCCACAGGCACTGCTGAAAGGGCTCGAAGGATGTTAAGTGAGAAAGGAGATGGGGCCAGGCAGAGAGAAAAAAAGAACAAACGTCCTGTATTGTGGGATTTAATCACTATTACTTTTGTAAAGAGGTTTTATTTTCACAGATAGTTCTAAGATTGATAATGTCTGGGTTCTGACCAAACCAACAGCAATGATGCATGAGTATTAGCTAGTGTTCCTCTTCCCCTGGAATTATCTCAGGAATGTCAAGAGATAACGCTTAAATTCGAGGCTGATTCCTTGTTTTAAAGTTTAAGTAGTTCACCGAGTGAAATAAGATTTTTTTTTCTCTCTCTCTCTGTAGACCTCAATAGATGTAAACAGATAGAAATTTATAGAGACAGGTCCTGAGAAGAGAAATAATCATGTATCAAATAAGCAAAGTTAAACTCTTGATATATATAAACTCTTTGCTTAGACCATCCAACCCACACTTTGGGTCCAAAAAAATGTGCAACAACTAAAGATGAAAAAGGTCATCATTGTTGCAATCATGATCTTTTAACTGAGAGGATCATTTAAAAGGTTTATTTTGGAAGTTCTCCGATGAGCAAGGAAAGTACAGTGAAGATTCAATCCACAAGAGCCTCCATTGGTACCCTGACATGTAAAACCAAGAGTATATACATTGGTGCACCTTTACTGAGAGATGAACAGCTCAAAAGTCTTAACATTTGTGTGCTCTTCAACCCAGAAATTCTACTATTGAGTTTTACTTTTAACATATAATCATAGTATGCAATTGGCCTAGGAATAATTGCTACAATGAAAATATCCAATATTTTGAAATTATGCCTAAGTAGGTGGCTCTACAACCACTGAATGGAGCAATAATACAAAGGCACTAGAAGGCATCAAGATAGGAATGGTTACAAATTGTTTATCAGAAATGTTAATTAGGTTAAACCAGGTTGAAAAATTTATAGATGTAAAACCAACTTTTAAATAAAACAAATAGGTCTTTCACAAAGACTGGAAAGATGGATATTAAAATAGTACCTGTTGCAACAAAGAAATGATACAGTAAGTAAGGTGTTTGTCTTGCATGTGGCGGACCCTGGTTCTGTCCCAACATCACAGATGACTCCTCTGAGCACTGCCAGGAGTGATCTCTGAGCTCAGAGCCAAGAGTAAGCTCTGAGTATTGCCACAGTGGCTCAAAAAAACACTAATAATAATAATAATATATTATATGATATCATTAATATAACAATAAAATTATAATATGATATATGATATAACAATAATAATAATGCCTATTATTATTCTTAGATGCTTACATTATGTGCATTTTTTTCTGGACTTCCCTAAGAAAAATATTTCAAATTAAACTGTTCCATATTCTGGAATTATGTGTATGGCTGACCATCATTAACAACACTATAAATCAGGGGCCAGAGTGATAGCACAGAGGTAGGGCATTTGTCCTACATATGGCTGACCCAGGACAGACCTGGGTTCAATTCCCAGTGTCTTATATGATTCCCCAAGCCAGGAGCGATTTCTGAGCGCATAGCCAAGAGTAACCCCTGAGCTTTACTGGGAGTGGCCCAAAAAACAATACTATAAATTACAGAACTAAATCAATTAAAAACACTTTTAAATCTATCACATTCATAAGAAAAATCAACTATATGCTTTTATCAAGTTTTCTGTTGTATGATAAAAGAGTCCTTTAGAAAAATTAAAATTTAGACTATGTTTATCTTAAGTAGCAAAATAAATGGAAAGGAAAAATGTATTAAGAGAAATGGTGCAATGAGCTGACCACATGTTTTGCACAGTGGAGCCCAGCTTTGGGCCTCAGTATTACATACAATTCCCTGAGCACAAAGCCAGGAGTAGACCTTGAGCACTACCAGGCCTGCCCCCCATCCCCTAAAAATAATAACGAAGAAAGAAAATGCACTCTGTACTTGAAAATGTAGGACAAGGAGGCAGCGGTTCTAATTTTGAGGAGAGAATCTCTAATACATACCCATTGGGAAATGAACATCTGTCTTCCATGCTCAGACACTTTTTGAAACCAGGACTGATCTTTTTTTTTTTGGGGGGGGCCACACCCAGCGGTGCTTAGGGGTTACTCCTGGCTGTCTGCTCAGAAATAGCTCCTGGCAGGCATGGGGGACCATATGGGACACCGGGACTCGAACCAACCACCTTTGGTCCTGGATCAGCTGCTTGCAAGGCAAATGCCACTGTGCTATCTCTCTGGGAGATCTTATTTTTTAATTCACAGATTAATTGAAAGGTTATTACTTTCTCTTTACAAATTATCAATAAAGATTTTCTTTATTAATACCTATTCCATGACCTACCCTGTTTAATGTTGTGCAAAAACATTTACAAATGAGCTTCAAGAAAACCACAGCTAATGGGTTTTCTAAATACAAGAGTTACAGAAGAGAGGCCGGAGCAATAGCAAAGTGGTAAGGCATTTGCCAACCATGCAGTCAACACAGGATGAACCCGATTCGAATCCTGGCAGATTCGAATTCCTCTGAGCCTGCCAGGAGGAATTTCTGAATGCAGAGTCAGGAGTAACTCCTGAGCACCGCAGGATATGAGCTCCCCCCCACCAAAATAAAATAAAATAAAATAAAGACTTAGAGAAGAATGACAGTAACTAGCATTCAGGAAAAACATCATCAAAAGTCTTCAATTCTATAGGTGCTCAAATGTAGGATGAGGACTTTTCCCAAATACTCCTAAAAAGAGGAATATCCAGGTATTTTTAAGGACTCTTCTGTCACAGAACACTCTCTAATTACTTAATTTAAACTACTAAGGCTTGCTTGGGGAAAGACTCATTAGCCTAGCGTGACCTCAGTCAAGGCTTATCTGGGCTGTTCTGACAGGTCACTTGATAGAATCAGCTACAGAAGACGCAGAGATTCTCATCGAGATCGAGTTCTTGTTCTGAGCTCGGCCTCACAATCCAAGTGCTTAATATTCACTGTAAACAAGCATTTTAAAAATAATCAGCTGAGTCAACTGCACATTATATTTCACATTTACTTTATTTCTGGTCTAAACTCAATGCTATTATAATACAAATAAGTTTCTTATTTTCAGAAGACACACTTTCCCCTTCTACCACAGTAATCATGACTAAGAGCATTTTACAGTTTACACGCTCGCCCCAAAATGGCATCACATTTGATTAGACATAGTTACAGTAAAAGAGCTGATCAGGAGCAATTTTTTTCCAAATTGACCCAGTATCTAATTTAATCCATGGACCCAAGGGAATCAATCAATGCATTGATTGCTAGCACGGTCTGAAGATCAGTTTAATTGGAGGAAAATTTTTGTTTGTTTTTGGGCCACATACGCAGTGCTCAGGGGTTATTCCCAGCTCTACACTCAGAAATTACTCCTGGCAGGGGCCTGGAGAGATAGCATGAAGGTAAGGCATTTGCCTTGCATGCAGAAGGTGGTGGTTCGAATCCCAGCGTCCCATATCGTCCCTGAGCCTGGCCCGGAGCGATTTCTGAACATAGGAGCCAGAAGTAACCCCTGAGCGCTGCCGGGTGTACCCAAAAAACCGAAAGGAAAAGGAAAAGGAAACGGAAAAAGGAAAGGAAAGGAAAGGAAAGAAAGGATAAGGAAAGGAAAGGAAAGGAAAGGAAGAGATGAAAGGGAAAGGAAAGGAAAGAGTAAGGAAGGGAAAGGGGAAAGGAAGGAAGGGGAAGGGAAGGAAGAGAAGGAAAAAGGGAAGGAAAGGAAGGGAAGGGGAAGGGGAAGGGGAAGAGGAAGGGAAAGAAAAGGAAAGGAAAGGAAAGGAAAGGAAAGGAAAGGAAAGGAAAGGAAAGGAAAGGAAAGGAAAGGAAAGGAAAGGAAAGGAAAGGAAAGGAAAAAAGGAAAGGAAAGGAAGGAAAGGAAAGGAAAGAAGAAGGAAGGAGAAGGAAAGAAAGGAAAGGAAAGGAAAGAAGAAAGAAAAGAAAGGAAAGAAGGAAAGAAGAAAGAAAGGAAAGAAAAAGAAAGAAAAGAGAAAGAAAGAAAGGAAAAGAAAAGAAAGAAAGAAGAAAGAAAGAAAGAAAGAAAGAAAGAAAGAAAGAAAGAAAGAAAGAAAGAAAGAAAGAAAGAAAGAAAGAAAGAAAGAAAGAAAGAAAGAAAGAAAGAAAGAAAAGAGAAAGAAGAGCTTTCTATTGAATTTCACACACTAAAAAAAGGGATTCATTAGTTTCATGGCATGGACCTTATTGTGTCCCTCTCTGCTTCCTACTTCAGATATGATACCAGTCTCTAGCTTGGGTGACCCATTTTAAACCGGAGAAACATTAGTAGTGCAATAAAATCCAAATATTGAAGTGCAATAAAACCCAAAATAAAACTTTGATTTACTAAACAATTCTCTTACCACTGTCAATAGAGAACATTTTAAATACTGCAAAAATCTCACTTTCAACTGAGTTTGAATGTTTTTCCCTGGTTTGTGAAATAACAGCAGGGTGAAAAGCAATTTCTTACAGCTCAGATTAGTGACTCAGATGATCCCAACTCTGCTGACTTCTCTTTCTTTAAAAGAGAGGGAGAGGGCAGAGCAATAGAACAATGAGTGGGGCGCTTGCCTTGCATGCAGCCAGTCCAGGTTCAATCCCCAGCATCTAATGTGGTTGCCCAGGCACATCAGAAGTGATTCTTGGGCCTGGAGAGATAGCACAGCGGCGTTTGCCTTGCAAGCAGCCGATTCAGGGCCAAAGGTGGTTGGTTCGAATCCTGGTGTCCCATATGGTCCCCCGTGCCTGCCAGGAGCTATTTCTGAGCAGACAGAAAGGAGTAACCCCTGAGCACCGCTGGGTGTGGCCCAAAAACCAAAAACCAAAAACCAAAAAAAAAAAAAAAGAAGTGATTCTTGAGTGCAGAGCTAGGATTAATCCCTGAGCACTGCCAGATGTGGCCCAAATACAAAAAACAAAAAGTGAGGGAGGTGGTTGTTGGTTAGAATCTGAGATCTGTCACTCAGCCTTTGAATTCTGTCATTTTTATCCATTTCTAGATTTTAAATAAGGAATAAGGCAGATCCTGAACCTTCTCCCCTGCTCTTCTCTATATATTCTTTCTCTTAATTTCTTTATTAGCACTTCACACCATTTAAAAAGAGGAAGAGAAAGAAAAAGGAAAATGAAGAGGATTAAGAGAAAGGAGATGTCTGGTAATGAAGTTGAAGACGAAAGAGAAAAGGGAAGAAAGGTGGGGAAAGAAAACAAATGGAAAAGAAGGATATGTCTGGTAGTTCAGTGTTTATGGCACTTGCTTCACATGAAATGAACTTGTTTGATTCCTGATGCCATTTATGGCTCCCTGAGCACCGTTCAGCACAGAGTGGTAACAGTCACTGAGCACTACTGGTTTTGACCCAACCCACCAAAAAAAAAAAAAAAAAAAGACAAGGGAAAAAAGGGAGAAGAGTTGGAGAGATGGGACAGAGGGTAGGGCACATCCCCCACATCACCAGAAGTAATTCCTGAGTGTAGAACCAGAATAACTACTAAAAATTGCCAGGTGTGGTTCAACCTAGACAGACAGACAGACAGACAGACAGACAGACAGACTGATAGATGATAGATGATAAATATATAGAGATAGGAGACATAATCTTCCCAAAGGCAGAAGGAACTACAAATGAAGAACACTAATAATATCTATGGACAGTATATGTATTTATATGGCCATTGATACAAAGGGATGTATATACTAGGATCTATGTATAATTTTTATCTCTCTTACTAAAAGCTTCTTGAAGGCAAGAACATGCTTTTCAACTTCTTCACAAATTCCTCTATGTGTCTCCTTTTACTCCATTTCCTCCTTCCCTTTCACCTGTCCAAATCCTCCTACCTTTCAAAACCCAGGTCAAAGGCTTTGCAAAATCTTATAGTGCTCTTCCAGCCAAAAGGAACATTCGCTTTGTGTATGTGGGTTTATGTGCATGCACAAACCCCCACATTTATCCATAGGACTATAGCACCCTGATAGGTCCATTTCCTGAGGAGATAAAACATTTTCTTACATTCTCTGTCTGCCAAAGTTGAACCCCCACATCTAACCCACATCCTAGCTAAAAGGCAGCATGTTCTATTATTTTTTGACACGTCTATCAACCATGATTGGTTAATTCCTGTGAAGGAAGCCTAGTATGGTGGTTAGAAACATGGGCTTAGAAGCCAGATCCATTTGATACCAATTCTAGTTGTTATCATTTACCAGCTCCATGATCTTGGGAAGTCACTTTACCCCTCTGAATCTACATTCCCTTACTTGTGAGAAATAAAATAGGACTTCTATTGACAGTGCCCATCAGAGAGTTCTTTCATGTCCAGTTGGATCATTCAGATAAAACATTTTAGGAGACTAGGTCTTGAGAATGTTCTAATACATGCATCTATTATTACTGACACCTTATAAATGACTAAGAATCTATTATGTGCCAGGGACTTTGTTTAATGGTCATAGCAGCAGAGGCCTGCTCTGTAAATTTTGGATGATTGACTTGTAAGATTCAATTGGTCCTTTTTTAGTCAATACCAAAGGTGTCTCCAGGCCTATGGTCTGCTTTGTTTAGTCCTACCCACTGTCCTTGGTCGTGGCTCTCCATCTGTCCTACTTTCAGAGGAGCAAATGGGGTCCCTTCTGCTCCAAACCATGCAGGCACAAATCCAATGGGTGAAAAGTCCCTGTAGTGTTCACCTCACAAGCCCTCCAACTTCTAGAGATTTTTTTTCCGTTCCCTCCTGCAGCTCCCTCGACTTCACATGAAGCATCTTTTTTAGCATCTGTGCAGCCTGACTCCTGTCATTAGATCCATTCTTGTGTGTTTATAATGCACCACTGATTTGTTTCAGACAAAATCGTGGGATCTAAAAATAAAGTGATGTGGAACATATTTCTTTGCATATTAACTTTAAAGAAATAGATTAATCTTTGAGAAATAATCAAAAATAAATGATCTACTCAGCATGGAGTAGAGTCCCCCAAAATAAATAAAATTAAAAGTAAAAGGCCTCAGATTCCCACTTTTCCTTCTTTATCCTCTCTGAATTTATTAAGCATATAATTCACAATTTTTCCTTTTAAAAATTAAGGGGTCTAGTCAACCTAATGGTAAGCCAACCGAGGCGTAAATGAATGCAGGATTCATTTATCCTCCAAATTCCCATTTTCAAAACTGACACTGCAGAATTGTCCTCACCATCCTGAGAAATGGTACAAAGAACAATAAATAACTTGACACATATAATGGTGTTCTATGAAAATTTAGCCATTTATCTAACGCTCTTTCCCTAGTTAGCTCCCACAAAAACAAAACAAACAAAACAAAACAAAAAAAAAAAAAAAAAAAACTTCTTAAATAGAGCCAGAATGACATGTATAGAAACAAGAATTGGGTTGGAGGGGCCAGAGAGATAGCATGGAGGTAGGGTGTTTGCCTTGCATGCAAGAGGACAGTGGTTTGAAACTCAACATCCCATATGGCCCCCTGAGCCTGCCAGGAGCAATTTCTGAGTGTAGAGCCAAGAGTAACTCCTGAGCGCTGCCCGGTGTGACCCAAAACAAAACAAAACCAACCAAACAAACAAAAAAGAATTGGTCTGGAGAGTAAAGTTAAGAGAGAAGGGGTTAAGGAATATGCCTTATATACAGCCAATCCTTGTCAGATCCTGACATTGCATATGGTCCTCTGAGCACCACCAGATGGGATCCCTGAGCACAAAGCCAGGAGTAAGACTTGCACACCTCTAGGGTGTGGCCCAACCTATGCTCCAAAATTTTTTAATTAAAAATAAATAATAAAAAATCAGAAGCCTATGGGAAGTCAAAGGAGGAAGGTAGTAGGGAAAAATTCATTCTTGCCAAAGGAAAGCTCTAATTCCTATTTAACCAATCATTTCAAATGCTCCCCCAAAACATGTATTCAGCCATTTTGACTATTTGCTTCTTTTCTTTTTCTTTTGTTTGTTTGTTTGTTTGGGGGCCACACCGGCAGCGCTCAGAAGTTACCCAGGCTCTGCACTCAGAAATCAATCCTGACAGGCTTGAGGGACCATGTGGAATGCCAAGATTTGAACCTAGGTTGGCTGTGTGCAAAGAAAATGCACTGCCCGCTGTGTTATGCTACTGCTCCGGCCCTGCTTTTTTTCTTTCTTTGAAACCTTAAAACATTGTGAATCATCAGCACTTGGTTCTTTCCTTATGCCACCAACAAGGCTTGGTGGCATCACTTTGTGAACAAAGTGTGACGTTTTGTAATAATCAGAATGGGTTACAGACTCAAATAAATATACATTCTGGTTGCAAAGCTAAATCATGAGGCCAACTGCAGTTTATAAAAATGCCGGCCTCCCAAGCCACATTTTGTTCTCCAAGAGGGAGGGCTAGAGTCGCCTGTGAACAATTACCAAATTGTCAATGGAATTCAATAAATGTTGTTTAAAAAAACTAATTATTTGTTACAATAACCAGCTACTACTGCCACTTTGTATTTGGAGGTTTGTAAACTACTTCCATTTGAAATGTAATTGATTCCATTTTTATCATTTGTTCAAGTTTATGTGGTTGTTCTCATCCTAAGAGATGATAACATCTATTTTCAGCAAATTATACATTATAATTCCTCATTCAAAAGCTGTAACCGAAAACAACATGCTAATTTATGCCGTAAATGAAACTACAGAATCCTGATCACTCATTGTTAACATTAGGGACTCAATTGCTACTGGAAATAATAAATTGGGAGCCAAGGATGGTTAAAGGATGGTTGGTTCAAGTTTTCTGTCTTTTCCTTTGTGTCTCTTTGACTTCTTCGATTCTGGGGTTAAACTACAGACCCACTTTCTAACGGTCTGGCAGGCAAGAGATTCTGGGGGGTGCTTCACCTGCCAGATAGAAGCAAGACTTTCACTCTGCCCCTTGGCTATTCCCATGGTTCTCTATTGCAAAGCTACAAGAAGATGTGCTCACAAAGCAATCAGAAGTACATGCTAAAGAGGGGGAGACGATTAGAACAGCACACCTGCTTTCCACATTTCATTAAGCTTCCCCGCCTACATTTCCCTTTACAGGGGGAGTCAGCTTCTCTCCCCACCAACCTCCCTCCACTTTGGCTTCCCTCAGCAGCATGAGGCTAAGCAAGCCATCTCCCACCACCCCACCCCAGTGCCAGCTTCCCCCCTCTGCATCAGGGCATCTATGCAATAAACAAACAGAAAGCCAGTCATTTTTCATCAATCACGTTCATTTTTTATTTTAAAAGGTAGGGGGAGGGGAGCCCAAGACCACACTCCAGACACTCAGCTGGGGAACAAAATAGCTCCCTTAAAGAAAAAAAAAAGAAAAGAAAAAAAAAGGTCCTAAGAGCTAGAAGCATCTTCGCCATTTTTGTTATCTATTTTATACAAATAAAAAGGGGGAGGGGTAAAATGCAACCTCCAAGAAACATTTAAATATAATCAGGCTATCCAAAATTGTGAATTCTTTGAAAGGAGTCCAAAAAAAGTCACACTGCCTTCGAGAGTAAATCACTTTTCTGCTGCCCTTTTATTTCATGCAGTCTGCTGTCCACATTTACCTCTTCACTGGCAAAGTGTGATCATTGATTTCCTATGGTCTCTCTGGAAGGAAGTTCTGCTTCCTTGATGATGACTACAAAGGGGAGATGACCCCATTCTCATTCTGCTGCAAAGCCTGCACTTTTACATTTTCGCCAGGGCCGCAGGAACGTGGAAACCATGAGAGACAGCGTTGCCCTCTTCCTAGACACTGTCTTGCTGAAACTACTGACATTTAATGTTTTCCCTCCCCTTCTCACAACTATATTTTGGGAGAGCACAATACCAGGGCAGCAACACTAAAAGGCATTAGTTCGTGATGGACATAAATGTTAGGGGCGTGCTTTGGTACAGGAGACACCTGTTATAACACAGTCGGGTTGAAACGGGGATATTTCAAAGGAAACTGCAAACATCTATGATACAAACTCAAGAGGATATGGATTCACTGATAAAATGAGTGAGTTCAAGCATCATAAAACAATCTATGTGGGCTCCAAGGTAGAAAGGAATGGAAGAGACTTCTAGTAACTTGTTTAACTTTGATTAACCTACCAAATGCCACTTTGTTCACTCAGATGCATCAAAATGCTACCAAAGGCAACAAAGTTATGATATAATTCATAGTATGTATGCATAGGTATGTATATGATAGGGTTCTAATGCACTGGACATTTAAAAAATTATTGCATTCATGTATCTTGAAATTCTACTACTCTCATAAAGCATTTTAATACTGATCCTGACATACACGTTTGCAATGTCATCTTCTCAATATGACAATTGTTGGATCAAGAAACTGGCAATCTAAATACTCTGTCTACTATCTCTCAGACGAGATCCACTGGTCTAACCCAAGAGAATGGCAAACTCACATTAGGCAGAAGGAAAATTAAAACATTAGGTAGTTACAGTTGTATAGTTGATTTGCCTCAAATTGAACTCTTCCCACCAATATTTTTTCCAAAGAGAACCATATCTGTCATCTTTCTTTAAAAAAGTAGAAAGATAAATGGGCCAAGAAGATCCTGCTATGTCATGAAGTTGACAAATGAATGACACCATCACAAACTTGCTACAAATGTGCATCTCTGTGCCTGATATGTCTCCATTGTGCAGAAACATTGAGGAGGGGAGAGGGAGTGTTAGCTGGCATCCTGGGCTCTGCTCTTCTGGTTAGCCTCATTTGTTCCTAACTAATACTTAGGTCTTTGGGCAGTTAACTCTCAATGCCTTATTTTCCTCATCTTTAAAAATGAAAAGAACAATAAAAGTACCTACCTCAGACATACTTGAAGGGTTTGGAACAGCATAAATCAATTGATTGCTATTTCACTGTTCCTTGATTCCAAATTTTAGACTTTTAAAATTGGAAAATTTTGATAAAAGCTTTATAAAGGGTCCAGAGAGATAGCATGGAGGTAGGGCATCTGCCTTGCATGCAGAAGGATGCTGGTTCGAATCCCAGCATCCCATATGGTCCCCCGAGCCTCTCAGGAGCTATTTCTGAGCGTAGAGCCAGGAGTAACCCCTGAGTGCTGCTTTATAAAAATTTGATAAAAGCTTTATCAAGTAAAACAAAAAGGCATGAGTGAAGGAATGTGTTCTTTATATGACTGAAACCCAACTACAATTATGTCTCTAATCAATGTGCTTAAATAAAGATATAGAAATTAGAATATAGAATATAGAAATTAGAAAAGGAAACAGGAGCTGGAGTAATGACACAGCAGTAGGATGTTTGCCTTGCATGCAGCTGACAAAGGTTCGATCCCTGGCATCTCATATGGTACCCCAAGCCTGCCAGGAGTGATTCCTGAAAGCAGAGTTAGGGGTAACCTATATGTGGCCCACCCCGTCCAAATAAAAGCAAACAATATTTCCAAGTTATTCCTTAAAAAATCTAGCCTTACTGGAAGACCCACAATAAAACCAAGTAGTTATAAATTTGGGGAGGGGAGGGACTAGGGCCATACCTGACAGAGCTCAGGGTGTGTACTGGCTCTGAACTCAGGAATCACTCCTGGTGGTGCTTAGGATCATATGGGTTACCAAGAATCAAACCCAGGTTGGCTGCATACAAGGTAAAAACCTTAACCACTATACAATCTCTCTGGCCCTTATAAGCCTTTTCCACTTTTCTAGCTACCTAGGAGAAACCCAGTGTTGGAAAATTGAGGGTAAGGCAAAATGGATTTATAGATAGGTTTCTGAAACATATTGAAGGTTAAGTATACTGAAATACAGCTAAAAACTATTTTTGTACTTTATACCTACATCCTCAAAAAATAAAAATGTTTAAAATGTATAGAAGCACAGTTTATATTTTCAGAGTTTAAGATATTGGTTTTCTGACAACTTTTCCAAGTAGAATACATTCCCAAATCTTGGCTCATCGACATAGATTCAAAGTGTATCACCACTATCAGAATTGTAAACCACTCAGAAAAGAGAGGAAAGATTCAGAATTCTTTGTGTGTGTGTGTGTGTGTGTGTGTGTGTGTGTGTGTGTGTGTGTGTGTGTGTGTGTGTGTGAAGCAGTGCTGGGGAGACCATATGGGGGGATGCTGGGGACTGAACCAGGGTTGGCAGTGTGGCAGTGTGCAAAGCAAGCAGCTTACTTACTGTACTATTACTTTGTCCCTTATAATTTTTTTATAGTACTTAGATTGGATGAAAAAGAACTATTTCTTTGTGGTCTGTTTTCTGCTATGGCTATCTATATTCATAGAAGAAAAGCTAAGTTCCAAAAAATAATATATAAAAAAAATATATATATATACACATATATATTTCAAAGGCGGCCAGCTCAAGCTTTCAACTTACCCACATCCATTAATGGTACTGCATTGGAATCACTACCCTGCTTGAAAAGATAGAGTAGAAAGAATTAAACCAGAATAGGCCAGGGCTGTTTTGAATTCAGCCCTAGACTTTGGTTAGTCCGGGGCTGAATTCAAAACAGCCCTGGTCTATTCTGAGAAGAGACTGTGTGGATCCTCAGCAAGGAATGCCATTTTATATTTCTAGTCTGGCAAATGTAAGGGGGAGGCAATGTGGAAAATCAAAGGGGGTGGAGAAAGGCCTAATCCCTTCAAGTGGAAAGGTCTTTTAAACAAATACAGGCTGAAACCATCCAGATCTGGTCAATCGGGTAAATAAAGTGAGATATCTAGCCTCATGGACAACCAAGGAGTTCAGCTAATTGGCCCCATTTTTCACTTTCAGTTGATTGATTCAATATCATACAGACCTGGCCTGCTTCTATTTGGGGCAACAAAGTGACAACTATTAAGGTGACCCTGCTCCAGGCTGCCTGCGGCCATGACCACTGCCTGGTCTGCAGCGTGATGGAGCCGGGGAAACAGAAGCAACTCTGGGAGTGCCTTCTAACCTTGCAGGTTGAAAAAGCACAATATTCCGAGCTACAGCTGGGTTTGGGACGCTGATGCCTACTGCCATCCCTAGGCGTGAAACTGTAAATTAAAAAATGGTCTGTTGGCAACTGCACTCAGCCAAATCAGAGGCATTTCACATATACGCTTTAATTGGGGTTTTCATTCTTATGAAGAAATAAATTCAGCCTAAGCATTTGCTTCTGCACACACACACACACACACACACACACACACACACACACACACACACACACACCCATTCTCACTATGGTATATTTTGCATGTTTGACAAACGGGTGTAAAATATCTCCCAAATCTACTAGACAGAACATGAAAATTTTTGCTGATGTCCAAATGTTAACATATGCAATTTGGGTTGTAACAATGCACTGGGTTCTCACACTCATCCTGACCCCCAAATGAACCCCATCCCCTGTGACACCCTCCCACCTCAACTTGAAGAATTAAATGCCCCCCCAAAATAATTAAAAATCTCCCAGTCCATGATGGATAGTAGCTGCGCTCTTTGTTTTTTTTTTCAGTTCAGTCATGAATAAGTGCCCCGATTGTTCCAAATTTCTAGATCTATGTAGAAAGAACCCCCCCAATCTTCATTATTTCTTTCACTTGCTTGTTTATAACCAGAGGTGTCATAATCATGTTTCTTGTGAAAATGAAAGTAATCAAAATGCCTGTGATTCCAGGAAAAGAGTTTCTCAGGGAGACATGCCTACCTGCTATTGATGTTGTAAAAAGGCTCCTTTTACATGGTATTAGATGTTGAAAGCACATCATATTGATCTAGAAATAAAAAGCTTGATTTTTTATAGTACTATCAACCCTTCCCTTCATAAGCACTTTATAACACTAGGAAGAGGGTTTTATTTTTAATTGAGGTAGAGTAAACAAATTATATTTGAAGAGCAGTTGCTATTTTTAGAGAACAGAGGATTTGTCTGCTGGTTTGGCAGCAATTCAGGTCAAAACAAAAATCATGAATAAGTCGCACTCTTTCCAATTTGGCTCGCCCCCCTTTCCCCCAGCAAACCCTGCCCTAGCGTCCAAGAAGACATTGAAAGTCTATCGCCTATGGACATGACTATCCTAAACGTGAGAACATTTAGGAGCGCGTTTTTCTCAGTCATCTGCCCCCTACTCCGTGGGCTGAGGATGCAAACTGGATCTCGGTAAGAAAACGAGGTTCACCTGCATATATTCTATATTCTTCTTCTTTGAACCAGGGAAGACAAACAAGGCTGCGCTGGGACACACACACACACACACACACACACACACACACACACACACACACACACACACACACAACATCGCCTCTGCCACTGAGATGCTGGGCTATCCTGAGGGCATCCTCTAATGATGTACCGCTCTCATTGGTTTCCCTACTTTATCTTAAAGTTCAGACCGCACCACTGGAAGAAGAAAATCAATATTTCTAAGCATCTCCCTTGGCCCCCACCCTACCATTCCCCGGCGCCCAGGGTGGCGCGCCACCAATCCCGGCCTGCGAGCTAAGCATCCTCCTCCTATCCATCCTCTGGCGCGCATCGCCCGGCTGCTTGCTGTACCCACAGATGCACAAACCGGTCCTCGGCTGGTCGCACGGCTCCCCCTTGCTATGAGAATGCTCCCTGCCTCTGCCTTTCCAGCTCAACTTGAACAACTTTACCCGGGGATGCGATGCCACGCGCCCACCCCAAGCCCCCACTCCCCACGCACACACACAAGCTGGCTTCTCAGGCCAGTGACTTGACTCCCGAGCTGCACCTTAGCACCCACCCGCCGCCTCGGCTTTTCCCCGGGGACTGGGCACCCCAGTGCTTCACTATCTTGCAGAATGGACTCCTTCGTCTTGGCCGGGCTCTCCCACGACTTGTTTCCTGCCTCTGAAGCTAAGGAGGGAGCCGCCAACCCCGCGCGTCGCTGTGCCGCTGTGTGGCTTCCAGCTCGGGCACCTCTTTCTCGCACTCCCCGTTGCCGGAGATGCAAGTGTGCCTCCTAGTTGCGTGGTCCCGGGGTACATCTAGGACCTAGGCGCTTGGAAACTTAAATCTGGACGCCGTGGACTCATGGGGTGGCTGGGGTGGGGCCTTGGGGGCGGCGTGGCTGCAGAGGGAGACAGAATCCCATCCCGGCTAGGTTGGCCCTGCGTGCGCTCTGCCCTGTGGCTAGCTAGGTGGATAGTTGCCAGCCTTTTCCAGCCGGTCTTGGTCGTCAGAGGCGAGCTGGGTTGGTATGTGGAGTCCTCCTGAGCAATCACATATTCACGCATGCACGCGCGCGCGCACGCACACACACACACACACACACACACACACACACACACACAGAGGCGCGCGAACGCCCGCTCCTGGAGAGCCAGAGTTCCCCCCCCCCCAATCACCGAGCCTGAACTCCCCCCTTACGCTCTGCAAACCCCAGCGGGAGTCGAGGAGCCCTGCGGGACCCCCACACACACCCGGGGACCCTCCAGCCCAGGCAGGCCAGCTTGGAGAAAGCGCCTCCAAGAGCCAACCGGAGCGCAGAGCTCCCCAACTCCCGCGCCTGCCTACCTGCCCAAGTTTCTGCTCACAGCGGGGCGGGGGGTGCCTCCCCTTTCGCCTCGAGCCACGTATCCCCTTCACGCACCTCGACCACCCCCTAGCTCCAGCCAGAACCGCGGCGAAGCGCTTCCGAACCCTATAACCCCCAGCCACCCACCCATCCGCCTGGGCGGCCGGTCCGGTGGCCGGAGCTCGCCGCCTGGCATCTCCCGCTGCTTGCGGCTGCAGCGCGGGCAGCGCCTCTCCCGGCCGCCTGGATGGCACCGCCGGGGTGAGTCCTGGCCAGCCCGCCCCGGCTACTACTATTTGGGCCATTTTTGTTGCTCGAACCCGGGTAGAGAAGGGGTACCACCGGGGGCACGTTGGAAAGTGGTGGGTGCCCGGCAAGTCGGACCGGAGCGAGCGCAGCGCTCGGGGTCCGGGAGGAAGCGTGCCAGGGCCGGCGAATTGGCAGCTGGCAACCCCGCCGGGCGACCGAGCCGACGAGGTGCGTTTTCCTCGACACCCCAAACCCCGCCGGCCGCTCCCCGCGCCGCCGAGAGCGCGCGGCCGGGTTTGGGAATCCCGCACGCCCCGGACCGCCCACCGACTGAGTCGAGTCGTGCAGCCTGTCAACCGTGTGCTCCTTCTCCTCGCCTCGGGACCCCCCAACTTTGCCCAGTGTGGACACACAGACACACACACACACACACACACACATGCATGCCCAAGCACGCGCACACACACACACACACACACACACACACACATTCACGCCTCCTCCCTGGACTCCAGTTTTTGGGGTTTTTTTTTTCCACTTGCCAGTGTAGTTTTGGAGGCGACAGAAGCCTGTAGACAGACTTTTTCACCCAACAAGCAGTGGGGGCAGCAGACTACACCGTTATTTAATTAAAAGGCAACATTTTTCTCTCATTTCTCGCTCCGGCTCCCAGAATAGCTTTTTTTTTATTTCCACCCTTAGACCCTGCTTGAACACACGCCAGGTCGCCAGTGGTCCCACTAACACCCATCCATCCGCCTTCCACGCCCCCCTTTTTCTTCCGGCGTCAGCTCCTCCAGCACCCCCAGTTCTCCCATCACCCCCAATCACAGTCACACCGACGTGCACACCTAAGAAAGAGGCCGGCGGGGTGGGGTGGGGTGGGTTGGGGTGGGGTGGGGGGCCCCGCTCGATGCAGCCGGGACTGCATTGCATAGTCATCAAAGTTAAACAAACGTGTGTTCGGAGGGCGCTTGGGGTCAGGGGGACCCCAGCCTCCACTCTGCACACCCACTCTCCCCCCAGTCTCTCGGGGTCAGGGACCGCTTCCTCCGGGGATTTGCAGCCATTTTAGGGAAAGAGGTAGCTTGGGGGGGGGTACTCCCCGAGGAGGAATAGAGAGACGGGGGGCGACCAAAGCGTTGGCTGGGGGGACTGACTGGCAGCTCCGCAGCCCCAGGCGCGGGGCTCGCGGTGCCCAGGGGCGCGGCGCCCGCCGCGACTTGGAGAAGGTTGCGCTCGAGTTCCCAAGCTTTGGCCGGGAGTTGTTGGGGGGGACGTTCCGGGGCTCCTACCTCGTTTCTCAGGCTCCCGCCGAGCTGGGGAGGTGGAGGGGGAAAGGTGTGGATGACAGATCGCGCGCAAAGGGGACGCCAGAGACCCTGGATCCTAGCTGGAGAGCTGGCGCTGGGATAAGGGGCTGGAAGGGAGATGGGTGGCTTCTCCCTCTCCTCTCCTCCTTTGGCACCGACCCAGCCAGGACGACCCCAGACCCACTTGCCACCCACTTGGCATTCCCACCCCCCACCCCATCTCCCCCCTATTCTCTCTCTCTCTCTCTCTCTCTCTCTCTCTCTCTCTCTCTCTCTCTCTCTCTCTCTCTCTCTCTCTCTCTCTCTCTCTCTCTCTCTCTCTCCAAGTAAGCACGCGGCGGGGGGTCACCCCCACGGGGGGCCTCCGCGAGCATAGCACCCCTTTCCTTCCTCCCTTCCTTCCTTACCTGGCTGGAAGGGGTTTCCCACGAGGAAGAGCCGTAGTTGTAAAAGAAGGAAGAGAAGGTGTCTTCCGACAGCCCGCAGCCCGCCATGCTCTGGATGCAAATAAAATCGGGGAGGCAAGAGGGAGAGAGGGAGGGAGAAAGAAGAAAAAAAAAAAAAAAAAAAGAAATAAAATAAAATAAAATAAAAGCACGCACACCGGGGAGCGAGCTCCGCAAATTCTGTTAACCAAAATGCACGACCCACTGGAAGGCGAAGGATTAAAAAAAATATAATTGAATTAAATTAAATTAAATTAAAAAGGGGAGGTTTTGGGGGAGGAGAGAGGGAATGGCTAAGGGAATGGGCAACTCTGGGCGCTGCTCCGGGTCCTCCGGGGCTTCTTGGGTAGGGCAAGGGGGTGCTGCTAGCTGGGGCCGCCGCCGCCGCCGCCGCCTGTGCCAACGCCGCCGGTACCTGGAAGATGCTCCTTCTGACTTGGGCAGCCGCCGCCTGCGCCGCCTGTGCCGCCTGTGCCGGCTGCGCGTGTGTGTGTGTGCGTGTGTGTGTGTGTGTGTGTGCGCGCGCGTGCGGTGGAGAGCGCGCGGGCGACACCGCAGGGAGAGCGCGCAAAGAGCGAGCGAGCGCGCAGGGGAGGCGCAGAGATGGAGAGGGAGAGAGAGAGGCGGGCGCGCGCCAAGGATGCGTGCGTGCGTGTGTGTGTGTGCGCGCGTGGGAGGCGTGCACGAGCCTGTGTGTGTGTGTGTGTGTGTGTGTGTGTGTGTGTGTGTGCATGCGCGTATGTATGTGCGTGCGCGTCTGTTTGGAGAGCTTACCCAAGCCGGCCATCACGTGGGCGCGCTGACTCCGCCGGCTCCTCCGGCTGCCAGCCGGGGACAGCTTGTACTACAGCCCCGGCCACTAAATCAAGCCGTCGCCAGACCTTTGCCACGGCCTCGGCCCCGGGGGAGGCCACCCGCACGCGTCCCCGCACCGCACCGGTGCCCGGGATGCCCTGGCCCGGGATGCCAAGGGGGCGCGGATGCAGCGGGGTCTGGGAGTGCCCGCCCCGCCGGAGTGAATGGGCAGCCCCCGAGGCGGCCAAGTGGAAAGAGATGCCCGTGGGGACACACACCGGGATACCCTTCACCCCCCTCGCAACGCCCGCACCCTCCTCCTGGCCAGCTTTCTTCTTCCCTCCTTCCCCTCTTGGAGGAATTTTATTTTATTTTTTTTTTTCAATTCCTAAAATTGCTTTTTCCATGCCAAGACCACCACCCCCCGTCTTGCAGCTGTGGGGAAAGAGTATTTTCATCCAGTTGCTTTTGCTCGGGTTTTCTTTCTTTGCCGGTGTCTCCCCCACCACACACACACACAGACACACACACACACACAGACACACACACACACACACACACACACACACACTCTGACCCCCCAAATCCTTCCCAAGCCAAGCCTAGCCAACCCCGTGAGCGCGCGCAGACACACACACACACACACACACACACACACACACACACACACACACGAACATGCACACGCGCGCGCACAAACACACGCCCTCCGCCGCCTCTTTCCATCCCAGATGCAAACCCACTGGCCAGAGTTAAGCTAAGTCGACGCCACATCCCACTAGGAGAGGCTGGGCGCACTGAAAAGTGGATTTGGGGGGACAACACTGCCCCAGCAGGAAGAGCGAGCACCTCGCCTCTCCTTTGCTAGGCTGATTTAACTGGTTTGTTGTTGTTTTGTTGTTTGTTGTTGTGTTTAAGGATTTTGTAGCTTCGGCACCAAAACTCAGGCCTTTGGAGTCACAGTTGTTTCCATAGTCATTCTCTTATATCCATGGCACGTTATAAAAAGGTAAACATTTTATGTGACATTTTAGCTCTAAACCTCTCTCATTCTTAATAATTGAGTAGCTCAAAGTTTATTTCTGAAAAAAAAAAGCATGTTAGCTCTTCCCCCTTTTCTCTCTTCCTCCCCCCCCTCAATGCTTTAGACAGATATTTATAGTAAGTAAAATTGAGATTTTAAAAAAATATCAACCTCTCTGTAAGATGCACTGACAAGCATGTGAGTTCTCACAGGAAAACTCGAAACAACCTGTTATAGGCAACTGATATTGTTTTCTCCCTGACTATTTTTCCAAATGCTGCCCCTTTTTTTGTTTAGACCAATTGTGTTTTTCCAAGAGTTCACACTTCCTCTGGTAAATTCCCCACTTGAGGTCGAAATCCTCTGTGAAATAAACATTTCCACAGCAACCCAGTGATGTCACAAACATCGACTCATCGTTTCAGAGGGGAAATAAGCAAGAGAAAAGGATCTCTCCAGAACCCCAGCTTCTGTTTTCTTGCAAATAGCTCGGCTCCCGAAGAGAGACTAAGGAAATATATTAGATTGCTGGCTAAATACCTGTTTTCTTTCTCAGAGATTGACTTATTTTTCAAAGATATGTCAAATCATCTTTTCAAAAAATAGGTCACCCTCCTCTTTGCTCTGTTTGTGAAAAATGGTACTTCAAAACAGTGGTCCCTAGCCATATTAGCCACTATGGATTTTAATAAAAAATGGAGAGGGAATTTTTTTCTTTAAGGATAAGAAGTCAGAAAAAATTGAGAGATGAAATTTAATACATTAATTTCAGACGCAAATCATGCTGAATAATTAGGTTACAAATATATAATAGTTTGGGGAACCAAGGTAATACTATAGCAGGTAGGGCACTTGCCTTGCACATAGCCAACTCGGATTTGATCCCTACGTCCCATATGGTCTGCTGACCTTGTCAGAAGTGATGTCTGAGTGAAGAGCCAGGAGTAATCCCTGAGCACTGCTGAGTTTGGCCCCCAAAATAAACATATATAATAGATGGATGGATGGACGATAGATAGATAGATGATAGATGATAGATAGATAGATAGATAGATAGATAGATAGATAGATAGATAGATAGATATAGATAGATAGATAGATAGATAGATAGATAGATAGATAGATAGATAGATAGATAGATAGATAGGTAGGTAGGTAGGTAGGTAGGTAGGCAGGTAGGTAGGTAGATAGATGATAGATAGATAAAAGGATTAGACCCACAGAAATTCTATTCAGTCATCAAAACTGGTGCTGATCTAGCCAACATTGAAGAGAGGGGCCTCTCCATCATTCCCTTCATTGTTCCTTGGATCTCCAATCTAGGAAAAGAGGCAAACATCCTTCATGGTATCCCCTTTAGAATTCCCCTACAGAACCCCCTAGAACAGTGGTCGGCAACCTGAGGCTCGCGAGCCACATGTGGCTCTTTACACTTTTAATTTGGCTCTTCTGTGTGCCGGGCAGCAGCTCCAGAAGCCAGGACTCTGCTCCTAGCCTCTGTCAGTGCGCGCTCTGTGTGGCTCTCAAAATAAATTTCAATCGTGGTTTTGGTGAGATTTGGCTCAGTTGAAAAAAAAGGTTGCCGACCACTGCCCTAGAACATTCAATGCAAAGGGATTGGCAGACGTAAAATTAGGCGCAACAGCTGGAGTTTCTAAGGTTGCTTGTCTTGAGCAATATGAATGTAACATACTGTAGAAATTGACTTTGCATGGTACTTTTCATGTTTATTGTAACTCTAGTTGGCATTCTGTACCTGCCAGGGCCATGGCATCCAAATCTCATCTCAGGTTTCTCTTCTAGACCAAAGGCGGTGACTTTTGTGCCTTCTATCCCCTTCCCTCTTTGCTGAATGAGTTTATTCCCCATGACAATCTTTGAAGAGTCAGGACTTAATACCACTTTCAGAGACATGGAAAGAGGCTCAGAGATGTTCAATAACTTATCCAACCCAGCTATAAAGTCATAAGAACTGAATCAAGAAATAGTGATGGAAGACATTGACCTACTGCACATTCTGATTCAAATCCCTGTCACCATCTATGGTCCCCTAAGCACCACCAGAGGTCAATGCCAGCACAGAATCAAGAATAGCCCCTGAGTTTCACAGAATGTAGCCCAACCTGCTGCTCCCCACCCTCCCAGCACAACAACAAAAAAGAATTGAACCCAAACCTTTTAACCCTGACAAGTTGGTTCTTCCATATTTTTGTCCAACCTCAATTCTCCCAGAAGTTTCATATTCCCCACAGAACAGTGAATGATCTTGCTTTCCAAATAGTCAGATTGATGGTAAATATATTTGTACCTATGCTCATTAATGCTGCTTGTGTGTTCATTGACTCTTCCATTGGGCACAGGGATCCGATTAGAAAGCTAATACACATTTGGGCTTTATAGATAAGGAAACTGAGGCTTGGGAAAACTCCAGATTCATCATTCCACCCAGAGTTCATGAGTAGCAGAGCTGGGCCTCTGGCCCACAACAGCTAATCTTTCCTGCTTCCAAACACTAAAGGAAAATGGGTGCTTGGGGTCCAGAGCCTGCAAAGGCATCCAGGGAGTGAGAAGCAAGAACAGGTGGAAAAATTCTCCTTTGAACAACCAACAGGGGAGCATTTGTCTAAATGAAGTCTGGCCTCCCGCCACAGTCGGCTCCCCTCAAATCCCCAGCTCATTCCTTTTTAGACAGTGAAGGTCCAAAGAGGGCCACCTGGATAGAGATCTGACAAAATGTCTCCCACTTTGCCCAGCTTTCCCCTCTTCTGTGGCAGTTCTTACCCCTGAAAGAATTATTCCTTGGGAGGTTTTCTCATCTGGCATTAGCACAGTAACATGGAGGCTTGTTTGCTAGTTCCCAACAACATAAAAACAAACCACCACACTCCGCCCCCCTGGGGCCCAGAACAGATGGAGACAGGCCCCTGGGGAAGCTTTGAGTGTCTCAAGCTCATTGAGAAAAGATCACCACAGCCACCTTGCCAGTTCCTTTCTGTGTGGTCTTCAGAAGTCTGAAAACTAAAGCCCCTAGACAGAAAGCTTTTGATTTACAAATTTATCATGGTTGCTCTTTTCAAGATAAAACAAACCTTCTTCTCTCTCTATGTATATTTACACATATGTATGTATACAACATATGCATACATACACATATAAACATGTACACACATATAAGTATATGTGTCTGTATATACACATATGTATAAGTATGTATGTATACATATATGCATGCATACATTCCTGTTACTGCTAAGTCATGATTTGCCATATTGAAAATGTGTGATTTGTTGAATTGCTATCTTTCAACTAATGAGAGGATCCATATTTATTTATAAACACTTTCCCCCAAGAAATAAGTTTGCATTAATCTCATATTGGAAATTGGTTAATAGTCCAGATGATGCCAGGGTGTTTTCCTTGTTTATAAACGAGGTGCATTAACACTCTCATACCACTAGGGTATCATTTAGCGAATGGCTGCTTCACTCTGCAGATGCCAGAGGCCAAATTGTTGTGGATGTGGGTTTCTTTTTTAAATGATCATTTTAGCTAAAACTGCAGATGGGAAGCAGATGTAATGTACAGGGGAAGAAGATTTCATTTAGTCCCCTTCTTTTATTAAAAGGAAGCCTGCTAATTTGTCTTTTTTTTTTAAAGCCCTCTGAATTCACAAGCATATGTGTTCATTCTAGGCAAAGTAAAAACCATTATTATTCCTGCCTTCAAGAAGGTTGCAGTCTTCCAGGGCTGTTCAGTCTGTTTCTTTTCTTTTTTTTCCTGTGGCAAATTTTTCTTTGTAATGGTTTGAAAGTTAACATCCGCTTATCAAACTTATAATGACCCTAGGGAAATATTAAAATTAAGAAGTGAGACAATTAAGAGTTGAGAGGACAGAAGAAATGGCAAGATGAAAGAAGATGGTAGCCTGGGAAAAGCACAGTTAAGACAAAGGCAAGCAGAAGGGTGGAGCAGTTGATGCAAAAAGAATCGAAGGCAGAAAATGAAGTTCCAAATCCTAGGGCTATAACAGCAAACATGCATCGGATGCTTGGAATCTGCCAGAAGACATGAGATAAAACCTATGGGTTTTATAGGCCTATGGCAGTCTTTCTCTCTCATTTTGGGCTTCTCTGAAACAAGAATTAGAGTCCTAGTTGTTTATTTGCAAGGAAGGTAGACAGAGATGTGAGAAAAAGATGCAGAGAGAGCATGACAGAGCACTTCTTCATATTAATCTGGGAGGAGTAGGTGAATGTGTCTTTCAACTTCACATATTCCAGAGACAAGTGAGTCGGATGTTTTGGGCCCTCCAACTCCTCCGCTAAAGGCTGCTAAGGGGCTTGTTAACCCCTAGCACATGCACCTTGTGACAAATATGGAGCAAGAGATGAGGTATCTGACAGCCAGAGTAAGTCCTCAGGCAAAGGAACATGGAGGTTGATGCTGGCCTCTGGGGTGCAGGATGTGGAAGTGGTAATAGTTGTGGGGCAATGCATGAGGCACCAAGATTATCTACTACCTTAGTGCTACTCATCTTATTTCCCCAAAGTGAGAAAGTGTCCAGCTTTTCCCCCAGAGAACATGGCCTAGGAAAGTAAGATGTGACATCTGTTGTTTGTCTTGGTTTCTGCTTCTAGAAACAACCCCTGAGCGCACCAGCTCCACCCCCACATCTCATTTGTCTGACTTGCTTACTCCATGGGCTGCACAGATGAGCCACAATGACCCGCTAAAAGCACAACATCAGATCTTCCTCTGAAGCGTAGGGCAAAATGTTTCCCTTCTCTGCCAGGAGAGCAGAGCTGAAAGGTATAAGCCTGAAACCCTCCCAGGGTATGTTACTCCCAAGACAAGGAGTCCAACTGCTGAGAGCGACCCTTATCCAGCAGAAAGGCAGCTGGAAAGGAAGCTCCACAGTGTTCCGGACTGGGATCTGTTGAGCTACTGGATCCAGCCCAACCTGAAGCAAGACACCACCTTGAACTTTCTAAGAGCACACCCAACAAACAACTTTTTAATTATTTGTCCACTTGAGTCTAATTAACAGAAGGGAGATAATGTGGCCAAGCTAAAGTGACACATCTAACGACTGTGGAGGCTGCACTGAAATCCCAGTCACCATTGTTCCACAGGGTACTGCAGCCCAGGTTCCTCTGTGCAGATTTACTCAGCACATACCCTTGAGCAAGCTCCAAGTCTCAAGTCTCCTCTTTGCTCATACCCCACTTGGAGTCTCATTCTATCTAGAGAGAGTCCCCAATGTGTTGGAGGGAACAATAGACCGAATGTATCCTTGCTTTATCTGAATTATCTCTTCTATCAAATCATAAAGAGAGCCCCATAATAATGGTTACTTTGAAAAAATACACGAGTGGAAGTGACAGAAAGTGAAAAAAAATGATAAGGTTTTGAGACCTTTGGTTATTGCCTTTTAAAAATAAGCCAGTAAAGAGCTATTAATGGACACTCCCAATTATAGTTAAAACACATGGATGCAAGTGACAAAAATAGCACTCACCACTTCCTGGAGGGAGGGAGAAAAAGAGGGGAGGAGGAGGAAGGAAAGAAGGAAAGAATGGAGGGAGGGGGAAAGAAGTAGGGGGAGGGAAGAAAGAAAAAAAGAAAGAAAGAGAGAGAGAGAGAAAGAAAGAAAGAAAGAAAGAAAGAAAGAAAGAAAGAAAGAAAGAAAGAAAGAAAGAAAGAAAGAAAGAAAGAAAGAAAGAAAGAAAGAAAGAAAGAAAGAAAGAAAGAAAGAGGAATGAAGGAGGGAAAGAGAGAAGAAAGGAGGGAGGACAGGTGGAAGGGAGAAAAGAAGGAAAATGAAAAAAGAAATAACAATAAGGCTGGGCGGTGGCTCTAGAGGTAAGGTGCCTGCCTTGCCTGCGTTAGCCTTGGATGGACCGAGGTTCGATCCCCCGTGTCCCATATGGTCCCCCAAGCCAGGAGCAACTTCTGAGCGCATAGCCAGGAGTAACCCCTGAGTGTTACCAGGTGTGGCCCAAAAACAAAAACAAAAACAAAAAACAAAACAATAAATGTAGAATAATAAAGACTAATAGTAATAATATTATTAATAATAAGGTAATTAGAGGGTCTTGCTTATATGCACCAAAGGAGGCGAGGACATTGGATTTGAATATACAAACAGGAACAAAGCAGCCAACGTTAAACTAGAAACTGTCCAACGTTAAAACTAGACCCCAAAATCTGCACCATTTCCTTGGTTTGAACATTTGCTCTCCTGCCTTTAGCACCTCTAAACATCACTCGCTCTGCATGTCAGTCTAACAAGATTGGCCATAGAAGAGTTCTTGGCCCATATGCACAACTTGGCCTGCAAAAAAGTCTGGGAAATGTATTCTCTAACTTTCTGGCCTATGAGTACCACAGAGTTCATTAGAAGGTGTTGCAAAGGGGCCAGAGCGATGGCGCAGCTGTAGGGCATTTGCCTTGCACCCGAGTGACCCAGGACAGACTGTGGTTCAATCCCCTGGCGTCCCATATAGTCCCCTAAGCCAGGAGCGATTTCTGAGCGCATAGCTAGAAGTAACCCATGAGCATCACTGGGTGTGGTCCAAACCCCCTCCCCCCAAAAAAAGGTGTGGCAAAGGATACGAGCAGCCACGCTCCAATATGTGCCACAGAGCAGCTTCCAACTAACTATTCAAGAAGAGTGAATGCTGGACTCCAAATATGATCACCTATCACACTGGTTAGTATGATTGGGCTCTGGCATGGGCTACCACAGAGAATCTCAAAGTCGAGATGACCAGTGAAGCCTGGTACCCTCAAACCATGGCTGATGGAAATGCCAGATAACTGCTAAGGGTAGATGCTAATACATTATCTGCTTGTTTGCAGAAGGCACGGAGGTGAAAGTTTGCATTGTTCTGTAGACAGAAACATTCTGACATCTCCTTCCCATAAGCCCCCATCTCCAAGGAAGCTCGCCCAACATACTTTCATTTCTTTCCTCTTCCTCTCCCTCTCTGCTTTCTTGCTTCTCTGCTCGCAGATCTTTCTGCATCCATTCTAGGTTTCTGCCTACCCTTCTTGACCCTCAAAAGAATACTCTTTCCACAGCATAGATTTCCTGGCTTTTCCTGTGATTTAGATAAAAATCGAAATTCATGGTCGGGAGCCATAGCACAGTGGGTAGAGCATTTGCCTTGCTTGTGGCTGACTGGGTTCAATCCCTGAGCCCACCAGGAGTGATTTCTGAGTGCAAAGCCAGGAGTAACCCCTCAGTGCTGCTAGATGTGGCCCGAAAAACAAACTAACAAAAAACAAATTCTTTAAGTGCCCCTTATAATTCCCCCAATTCACTGTCCCCACCCATGTGGTCAAAAAGCCTCAGGGAACAGAGAGTTAGCACAATGGTTAAAGTGCTGCCTTGCATATAGTTACCACTAGTTTGATTCCCCATATCACATATATTTCTCAAACACCACAGGAGACATCCTTGAACACAAGAGTAAGCCCTGAGCACCACAGGGTGTACCCCTCAAAACAAAACAAAACAAAACAAAAAGCTCCCAAAGCCTCCTGGTTATATTTCTACCATATATCCCTCCAGGCTCACTTCACATACCTTGCCCCCTGCTGTTTCCCTCAGTTCTATACACCCCACACACACATAGTTTGGAACAATTTGACTTCTATTGCTGTCATGTACCTGGCAAGCTTTTCCCATCCTTTCAACCTAGCAAAGACTACTTATTCCATTCATTTTCTGAATGTATCTATTCAATATATTATGGCCCCTCACCCTGGTTCTCAATACGTGAGTGTTCTTTCAGTTGACAGAAATTGGTGAGTGCATCAAAATTCAGATGGGTACAGGAAAAGTAGAGGATTGGGATAGTTCATATAGTCCATCGCAGGCACCCTTAAAGTATAGAGCGAAGCCTTGACAGTTTCTTATTCTATTTTTAACTCTATTGAGATGACCCCTCAGCTAGTTTGCTCTCTTCTTCCTTGGGTGCATGACTGCTGTGTTGCGTTGCCCATTGGATTGACCCAACTTTAGGGTTGAATTTTGGTTAGAGAGATGGTCTTCCATTAAAGTCTTTTCAAAGCCTGTCAAGGTCTGACCTTTGAGGAAAGAGCCCTTTGTAATAAACCCAGGAATCTCCTGCTGACGTCTCTTCCTATGGCTCATTTCCCATGAGCCAGCCCTCATCACTTTGATCTTCTCCCACGTAGCACAGGACCCACTCAATAGAAGTGGACTGAACAAGACCAAATAAACTTAGAGGGAAAAAAAGGAGGGGGAAGCAGTCCCCCTATACAGAAAACAGTAATAAAGAAAGTGTGTTCTACTACCACCTTGAGACCTCAATTAATGTGCTTTTCTCCTCGTGAATCCTTGCTTCCAAACAAACAGAACCTGACAGCCTGAATTAAATCATTTATCTTTCTAGTTCCCTGCCTTGGCTCTAACACTGGTAAAAAAAAAAAAAATCCTTGATATTTCATAAAAATAAAAAATAAATGACAGAAGCAAAGAACTCCAGCCCAATACCTTGAGCTTATGTGATAGTGCAACAAATCTATAAACAGATTTTGGGGAAATTGTTCCCTTCCCATCCTTCCACTTGCACAAAATTAAATGCCAAATTACCATAATAGATCACTTTTCTTACACAAACCTTGAAGAATGCACATGTGTGTTTTGTCTGTGTGTGTATATACATTCAGGCACCCCAGTCATTTTATTCAACCCCATATATTGTTACACCCATGAATTACAGCATGCAAACAGCCTTTTGCAGTGAAAAACACAACCTGAAATGCAGAAAACTTCTGCTAAATGCTATGTTCTGGTTCCTTCCTACACGCTGGAGTGCCTTTTGATTTAATGTGGGCTCCTAACCATGGGCCTGCAAGGAAACAGAGAGACCATTTCCACTCTGCCCTGTATAATTAAATACCTCGATGAAGTTTTCTCCGGTTCTGCTTTCTGGGCCAAACAACGCTTGTTTGCATTCCATCATCATATATAAACACCCACAGGCCAGGAAAATTTACCTTTGCAGTTCTAGTGAAAGTCCCTTAAATCAGGCCGCCCTGAGCCACATTTAAGCAAATCTAAAGGGCCTGTGGTTATGAAGCCTGCAGTATTTGTTTTTCTTCAAATAACAAAAATATCCTATTTACAGTCTGCTATTTGAAAAGGGATATAGGGTAGAGCTGCCGATACTCCACTGATAAGCCCCTGCATCATGTCCGTGGATCCCAACAAGCGTCTGTTTTTCTTCAAACCTCTCTCTCAGAGCTGTCACTGGAGAGCTAAGTTTGGAGTCTCACTGAAGACGTCAGAGGTCAGAGTTGCACTAGCCTGGCTCCTTGGCACTAGGCCCTCTTGGCCATGTACCATGACCTATCTGGATTCCTTCTCTGTGACCTGTAGCACCTGAAGTGTAGGTTGGCCAAGTGGAGTAAATTGGGCAAAGCTTCCCAGGGACCAAGTGTAATGGCTGATACGTTATAAAGGCTTTTCAGGACTGTAGCCATGGTCCATTTTCATAGTTTCAATATAATGTGATATTTTTTTATTATAAAAAGGAAAGAGAGAAAAGAAAAGAATGACCTCTGAGATTTCCCAGGTAGTCTAGTTCTAGCCGATACTTCTGTGGCATTTTTCAGAGGAGAGGTGGGCAGATTTCCCTTTTTGCATGCACTACAGTAGCCCAATGCCACCCCCTACACCCACCACCCTCGACCCAGCTCCGAGACTTAAATTTATAAAATTTTCAAGCTACCAAATTTTGTTCAGATCTTTACATCCTGAACCACACAACACCTCAATATTTTATAGTAGTGTCAGGCCAGTAGTAACATAGGAAATATGATGAGAAAGTTACATAGAAATCTACACAGAAGGCACAACTATCACCAATCACAGCTCAGTAATCCTTACACACTGACTTTAGTAACATCATGAAGACATAGAACAATCATTTCAAATGGACTCTTGGTGATCAAAGTTTTGATAATTCCACTTGCCTTTGTGTTGAAACAAACAATATGAAATAAATTTGTACCTGAAATTGGACAGGAATGGGTGGTGGGTGGGAGATTAGGGACACTGGTAAAGGGCAGGTCACACTTGTAGTGGAATTAGTATTTGAATTTTTTTTTTTTTTTTTGTGGTTTTTGGGTCACACCCGGCAGTGCTCAGGGGCCACTCCTGGCTCCATGCTCAGAAATTGCTCCCGGCAGGCACGGGGGACCATATGGGACGCCGGGATTCGAACCGATGACCTTCTGCATTAAAGGCAAACGCCTTACCTCCATGCTATCTCTCCGGCCCCAGTATTTGAATATTTAATGTCTGAAATAACTGTATTATGAACAACTTAGTAAATGACAGTATTATAAAAATTATATTAAAAATAAAAGGGGTGCTCGCTTCGGCAGCACATATACTAAAATTGGAACAATACAGAGAAGATTAACACGGCCCCTGCGCAAGGATGACATGCAAATCCGTGAAGCGTTCCATATTAAAAAAATAAATAATAATAAAAATGAAAATAAAAGGGGCCCGGAGAGATAATACTTTGGGTAGGGTGCTTGCCTTGTATGCAGCCAATCCAGTTTTGATCCACGGCATCCCATATGATCTTCCAAGCACCACAGGTGTAATTCCTGAGTGCAGAGTCAGCTGTAACCCCTAAGTATAGACAGGTACGATCCCTTTTCTCAAAAAAAAAAAATGCAAATAGGGAAAGAAGGAAGTGGAGCAGAAGGAAAAAACAAGAGACAAAGAGAGATACATTGAGGGAGTTGGGCCACATGGGGCAGTGCTCAGGGCTCACTCCCGACTTCACACTCAAGGAATCACGCCTGGTAGTACATGGGGAACCACATGTAGTGGCAGGAATCCAGCAGGGACAGCCACATGTAAGGCAAATATGTTAACCTCCATTCTTCCCCTTAAGCACCCCCACATATTGTATCTCCAACCTTAAGAAAAGGCAAAATAAAATAAGAAACAAACATATCTACCAGACAGATGCCATGACATTTTGGCCTATTTATTTTCATTTATATTAGACATATATTTCTAAATAATGGAATCATCACTCACTCCACCCTGCAATCTTTTAGTTCCTTCTACTTGCTACAAAGACCTTAGCACTGCAAACCATAGTCACATCAGTAATAACAAAAGCTTAGCTGTCTAAAGCCAATTGGATGGCACCTTCGACCTCCAAGCCAGTAGAGCAAAATGAGACAAACAAACACACAGGGGCTGTCCAAGCTTTGGGTCACCTGGGCAGACCTTCGTGAGCTCACAGTGGCCATTCACTCAATACAGTATCGCTCCCTCACCCTGGCTCCCAATATGAGTCACTGTTTAAATGGACAGCGGCATTAAGGACCACTAATGAGCAGGTCAGCATCCAGTGGGTGCATGAAGAGAGGAGGTGGGGGGTTTCACACAGCCAATCAGCTGGCACCTTTCAAGTGTAAAGTGACAGTTTCCTATTCTATTCTTGCCCTCTACATCTAAAAGATCCTAGAAGCTGGAGTGATAGATAGCACAGTGGATAGGGCTTTGCAAGTGGCCAGTCCAGGTTCAATTGCCTGCATCACATAAGGTCCCCAGAGCCTGCCAGGAGTTATTTCTGAAAGCAGAGCCAGGAGTAACCCCTGAGCATTGGTGGGTGTAGCCCCAAAAGCAAATATATAAATAAATAAATAAATAAATAAATAAATAAATAAATAAATAAAATATCCTAAACTTATTCTATTCTTTTTCTGGCTCTATTATTTGCTTTCCCAGATTATATTCTAAAAAGACCTAAAATGTTGTGCCTAAGAGACTATCCCAACCATGGGGCTTTTGTTACGGGAACAATCTCCCAAACTCAGTCTTTATGAGGCTTTTTCCAGGTGTCAGGCACCCCCACCCCCTCACACACACACACACACACACACACACACACACACACAAATACACACATCAACTGTCTGCCATCTTGCCCAGGCACTGATGAGGCCACTAAAGCTCAGAACATGTCACTGGCCCAAGTTCCCAGCTGTTAGGGAGTCTGATCAGAGGGATCTTTTGCTTCTGAATTCTGTGCCCAAGGTGGCTGGAAGCTCACTAAAGATATGCTGTATACCTAGGAGGGTCTAGACTCAAGACCTGGCACCTCCACCTCATAAACACAACTGCAATCTAGAGCCTGCATCCTTCTTCCTTCACTTAAAGACACATTATTGCTCACCTCTACACACCATATCCATGCCAGTCACTATTGGGTTGAGTTAGTCCATTTCACAAATGAGGAAAGTGAAACTTGGGTTCCCAAAAGACCGGCAGACACTAGGGGATTTTCTAGGAGCCTCCTGGCAGCCTCATCTCTGTGCTCCCAGCCACTCGCCAAGGCACACAGCCCTGGACACCCCCACAAGCAGGATGTGTGCTGGCCTCAGTGCAGAACGAAGACCAACATGACTGCAGGGAGCTTTTTCTTTTCTGGGTCATGCAACAGTACAGGCAAGGCAGCTTGGGTACAGGAGAATCTGAGGTTTGAGCTGATGGTGTCCTGTAAGGGGATGCCTAACATGCAGTGATCAGTTAAGGAAAACTATTGGAGAGGTAAGACTGGAGGCAAGAGGGCTGGAGCAATAGCATGGTTGCAAAGCCTTGCATGTGGCCAACCTTGGGACGAACCCTAGTTTGATTTCTGGCATCCTATATGGTTCTCTGAGCCTGCCAGGCGCGATTTCTGAGTGCAGAGCCAGGAGTAATCCCTGAGTGCCACCAGGTGTGGCCCAACCCCCCCCCCGCCCCCCCAAAAAAAAGAATGGAAGCAAGGTCCCATTGACTAGGAGGAGACAATGTTTAAAGAAAGCTCTTCTTTTTGTGGAGCAAAAGCTTCCTGAGAAGCCAGGACACGAGGGTTGATCAGTGTCATTGGCCTGTATGAGTTTCATTAAAATGGAGCAAGAAATGGTACATGGCATGAGAAGAGCAAGGAGAATTCGAAGCAAGAAAAAGAGGCTGGGCGAGGCCAGGATGGCTCTGTCCTCACGGTGCTTTCTTCTGAATCTCAGGCACTTTGTTTGCCACATGGGTTTGTGACATGCTGGGGCTGGACTGCTGAGTTGATAAAATAGAAACACCAGGTAGGGGACCTAGCCCTTGGAGGATGTCAGGGCCTTGCTATGTGTGATCAACCCCCTTTCTCAATCCCCACTAATTAAAAAGAAAAGGGCTGAAGCAATAGCACATTAGTAGGGCGTTTGCCTTGCACGCAGTTGACCCAGGATGAATGTGGGTTCGATCCCAAGCACCCCATCTGATCCCCCAAGCCATGAATGATTTCTGAGCACATAGCCAGGAGTAACTCCGGAGTGACACCAGGTGTGGCCCCCACCCCCAAAAAAGAAGGAAACAAATTGAAGAATTGGGTAATACTTAGCATATCACTCAATGATTTTCTTCCCACCAGGCCAAACTTCTGAGACTCCACGTTTGGCTAGTCCTGGAATGTGTTTACTATGATGAACTGTGAGAGGGGCCACCCCAGCCCAGACCACCCCTGGCCAGTTCAGGATGTCACTGTGGAGGGAGCGGCTCTTGGGGGAGCTCTTCCTCATGCAGCTGTATCCAAGACAATCTAAAGGCTAGAAAAAAACCTTTGTGCACACCAGACACTGAGTAGGATCTGCACAGAACAGTGATGAGATCTGTCCTGCACCTTCATTCTCCTGCCTCCTGCTCTCTGCACTCAGCAGCTGAACAGATTGAGGTTCTGAGCAGTTGAGAAGCCAGGTCAAGGTCGCGAGCCAGGTAGGCAGCAAGCTCGGTACCTCTCCTTTTGCTGTGCCTGTTGTGAGTACCATCCCCCTTCTATTTTTCCCCTGGTTCACTCTTCCCAGGGAAGGCACTTTTTCCCCATATCCAGTGCTCATGTGCTCTGCAATTCTCTCCCATGACACCTGTTATAGCCACAGCCACTCTCAGTGTGGTTGCAGCATCAAGTCAGAGAACGGACCACAGCTTGCATATCAGGCACAGGGACTGGAGTGAGTGCCACTTTGGCCAACATGAATCACCCAGCCTGAGAGTGCCGTGAAAACAGTCTCTTAGGACAGCACAAGGGATGAAGTAAACAAATGATGTGCACATGCTTGGGGGCACACCACACAGGGCAAGCTGAGTGGCCCCTGCCATGGTCCCTTCCACCAGGGCAGACCAGGCTTCAACCACAGGTACCAGGCGATTCTGCCAGTTCTACCATTGCAAATTCTACTTTTCTAGGGCCAGAGCGGTGGTGCAGTGGTAGGGCATTTGCCTCGCACACGGTTGACCTAGGACGAACCTCGGTGGTTCAATCTCTGGCGTCCCATATGGTCCCCCAAGCCAGGATCGATTTCTGAGTGCATTGCCAGGAGTAACTAACCCCTGAGCGTCACCAGGTGTGGCCCCACCTCCAAAATTGTACTTTGCTAATAGGCAGTTGAGTGGCTGCTCCAGACACCCCCTGAGCTGAGACGGGCCCTGAAACCTGTGCTCATACACACTTTTCTAGCTAGGAACTGTGAAGGGGGATAAAAAGCCAGACTGGAGAGAAGGCAGAGGCGCTGCAGAAACTTGCATTCATTGCAAGGGAGACTGATATGTCTTCACAAACCTGCAGTTTGCAGATAGTTCAGAGGGGCTGGAGGTGCCCCTGGGAGGTACAGGGCAGCCTAGGTGGGCACAGACCTCCAGGTACAGGCTTGGGGGGGGTGTGGTCCCCAACCGGGCCTGCATCTTCTGGGTATAGAATAGGACACGCCCAGCTCTCCAACATCCTGCTGTTTTGAGCTTGTTCTCTCATTTCCCCCAGGACTCAGGTGTGTGGCTTGGGCCTTAATGATCTCCGGTGAAAGCACTGTCTGGGGTGTTGGCCTGTGTCTTTGCAAGAAAAATCTAAGCCAGCCAGTGTGGCTCCATTCCTTTTCCTTCACCCCCTTCGACCAGACCAATCCGGCCTTTATTTTATTTTTTTTCTCCTCCTCTTGAATTTAAGAGCCTCGCAGACACAAAGATCCTTTTAGCTTTTAACATATTTAATAATTTATTATTTATCTGATATTTTTGTAAATGTATTCCTCAGATGTGCCTTCACATCCTCGGCTTCCAATTTGCACCTGCCTGGCATTGTGGATGTTACAACCCATTGATGCTCTTCGGGCCCGGCTTCCTCTTTTAACACTTCTTTATAGTCCTAATGAACTTCTATGCTTCATTTACTCTGGAAGATGGGCAAGCTCCCTCTCACATTTCCCGGCTCACAGGCAGGCCCGTCACATGTGTCACGAATACAGTGTTGATTTTCACCGCGCTGGATGGTGGATTTTTTGTTTGCTTGTTTTTCCTCAACATGTCTGCCCTTCAGACTGCTAGTAACCAAGTTTCTTCCTTCTTTGAAAAACTTGCTCTTTTAAATTTCATCCTTTCTCTCCCCCCACCTTGGGGACTGTGTGTGTGTGTGTGTGTGTGTGTGTGTGTGTGTGTGTGTGTTTGGATCACACCTGGCAATGGTCAGGGGTTACTCTTGGCTCTTTGTTCAGGAATCACTCCTAGTGATGTAGTGATGTCTGGGGGGGGGGGGGAGCACATAGGATGCCAGGAATTGAACCTGGGTTGGCCACATGCGAGGCAAATGCCTTGGCTGCTGTACTATCTCTTCAGCCCCAGATTTTATCATTTATTAAGAAGTCAAAACCAGGGATCAGAGCAATAGTACAGTGAGTAGGGCTCTTTGCCTTGCATGTAGGCAACCTGAGTTTGGTTCCCTGGCACCCACCTGGTCCCCCGTGCTTCTGTTGTCACTATCTACCAAGGCTTTTAGATATTCCAGATTATCTTGAATTGGGGCAGAGAGATAGTATAGTGGGTAAAGCATTTGCCTTCCACCTGATCAACCCCCGGGTCAATCCCCGCCATCCCATATGTCCCCTGAGCCTGCCAGAAGTGATTTCTGAGCAGAGAGCCAGGAGTAATCCTTGAGCATTACCAGGTGTGCACCCTCCATAAAAACAAATAAAAAAATAAAGATTATCTTCAATCACCGATTGTATAAGAGTGATCCAGACTTCCAAAGAACATCTGGAGCATATAAATATAAAAAGATATAAAAACCCCAAAAAGGAAGTGCAGGTGATCGAGGGGATAAAAAGATCTTGGCTCCTCATCCTCTACCCACACAAGGGTCAGGTGGGAGGGGTCCCCATCCCTTGTCTCCATCTCAAAGCAGCAAGTGTCAGTCACATGGCACCTTCATCTCTTTCCGAGGAAAGAACCACAGGCCCCGTTCTCCAATCTCTAAATCCGTGACTCATTGACCTCACACGAATTGCCCAGAATAGTCTGGGAAGAGTTGGAATGGAGTCAACTATTCAGAGACGCCATTAAGTCCACTCAGGTGGCAAACCCAGAAAGGCCACTAGGGGGCGAGTGTGCTCATTCATTGTTTGGGGAGGTGGTTGGCCTAGAGCTGCGTGCAGGACCCCTGGCTCTCCACTCCAGTCCATGTCTGCCTGCACCTCCCTGCCTCTCACCACAGCTCAGAGGCTGTGTTACCTCCGAGACAAACCTGGCCCGAATCACAAAGCCCAGAGGAGAAACTGTCTGTCCTGGGCTGTTGCTGGGATCCCAGGAGACAACTCTAAACTGGACTGGATAGTGTGCAGACAGCAGAGATGGGACACAACCCACATGGTGGGCAGCCTGCATCTCCCCTGTCCTCCTGTTGAGGAACAGTTTAGTTCAAGGTTAGCCCCCAAACCCTCAATCCAGAAAGCTGCTTTCCAAAACAAAAGGGTCTAAGTCCCCCAAAACTATGACATGAGAAACTGCTCTCTCTAAAATACAGAATATGCCTATTTTATTTTTAAAGGTTCTGAGAAGTTCAGCAGGAAGGAAGCCTGTTGGCAGAACTGGAGTGCATACTTCTCTTGTGGGGGACCTGGGCTTACTCCCTAGCACCACCAGACTCCCCAAAGCACAGCCAGGAGTGCCCCTTTCTGCAGAGAACACTTATTTATGTTCACTTTGAGAAATGCAGGCTTGAGGCAAATAAGGGCTATAAAGAGAGTAAAGAACTACAGGGATGGGTGGGGTGGGTGGAAAGATAGCACATCAGTAGGGCTTTTGCCCTGCATGCAGCCGACCCAGGAGGGACCCGGTATCCCATATGGGCCCCAGCCTGTCAGGAGCAATTTCTGAGTGCAGAACCTGAAGTGGCCTCTGAGTGCTCCCAGGTGTGACCCCACCCCCCCAAATAAATAAAGTTAAAAAAATAAAAAGAACTCCTGGGACTTTACACACTGGAGTGGAGTCAACGCAGATATGGCAGGGGCAGAAAAAATAGAAAGGGAAGTGTCCCAGCATATATATATTTTGGTTTTTGGGTCACACCCCGGCAGTGCTCAGAAATCACTCCTGGCAGGCTCGGGGGACCATATAGAATGCCAGGATTCGAACCACCGTCCTTCTGCATGCAAGGCAAACGCCTTACCTCCATGCTATCTCTCCAGCCTCCCAACAAGATTCTTACAGAAAGTTTGCATTAGGGGAAAATATATATATATATGTATATATGTATGTATATACATACATATATACATACATATATATACATATATACATACATATATATATACATATATACATATATATATATATATATATATATAAGCCAAAGTGCTCAGAAATTGCAAAGGCAGCCCGCAATCCGAACAAATGCCGTTCAAATCTACAGGAGAAAAGATGGCCACCAAACACTGTCACACAGCCCAGGGAGGACAAAAATCCTAACACGCACCCTGCATCAAGCTGCCCAGCTCACCAGCATGCTAGGCTGGCTTGGAACAGCAGAGTCACGGGGACAGATGGCGAGGCCTGGATGTGAAGTCTGTGCTCTCCAGTTCAGTGAGAGGCCGGTGGAGACAAGGACAGAACCAGCTGCCGCGCTGCAGCTGGACCAGCTTGCAGGACTGACCTTGGGGGGGCCCCGCGGTCAGCAGTCTTGGAGCCTGGCAGCTTGCACTGACTTCATGCTTCAGGCAGCACATCAGAGAAAGCACAAAACTTAATTCTTACCGGTGGGTTAAAGATAGATGTAAGTCCTCCGAGACGCCTCCTGCTATTAGGGAGCCCTGTGTGGCCTTCCCCTGGACAGTAAAATTGGTGGGGGGCCTGATCTTAAGACGTAGACCAGCTCTTGTCACGAAAGATTGTTCTGGAACATTCTTGGAACCTTACCATTTTGGGGGAAGGCACATCTGGCAGTGCTGAGGGGTTACTCCTGACTCTGTGCTCAGAAATCACTCCTGCCAGGCTTGGGGTACCATATGGGATGCCAGGATTTGAAACACTGTTCGTCCCAGGTTGGCCTTGTGCAAGGCAAATGCCCTACCACTGTGCTATCATTTCTTTTGTGTTAATTTACATCAACACTGCTCAGGGCTTACTCTTGGCTCTGTGCTCAGGGTTCAGTTCTGGTGCAGCTCCTGGAACCAAATGGGATATCAGGGCTAAAACCTGGTGGTGTCTAGCAGGTAGGACAAGAACCTTAGTTGCATTATCTCCCTGCATTGCCCGCATCTTGGCAGTCATGTGGTCCTCCAGTTCTAGGGGCCCATGTCAGCTGACCAGGGAGCACCCAAGATCCATCCAGATATGTTCTCCCAGAAATCCTATTCCCATTGTGCCACTGCTGTTGGTACTTCCTGCACCATGTTTCGACTGAACTTCACACACATGTAGTGAGTGTCACGGGTGGTATGAGGACATAAGTGTCTTAAAAAGTCAATGCTGGGCCAGAGAGATAGCACAATGGTAGGGCATTGGCCTTGCATGCTGCTGACCCAGGAGGGATCTGGGTTCAATCCCCAACATCCCATATGGTCTCTTGAGCCTGCCAAGAGTGATTTCTGAGCAAAGAGCCATAAGTAATCCCCTGAGTGCAGCCAGATGTGGCCCCAAAACAAACAAAAGAAGTCAATGCTAACTAAAACACAATTTAATTTTTAGGTTTTTGGGGCCACACCCAGTGGTACTTAAGCCATTATTCTTGGCTCTGGACTCAGAAGTCACCTCTTATAGTGCTGTGAGAACAATATATGATGCTGGGAAGTCGAACTGAAACCAGCCACCTGCAAGTTCAGTGCTACCTCTCTGGTCTACAATTATATTGACCCACTACTCTAAAACTTGCACAAAACACAAGTAGATGCTTTTGTATTCTTTTGCTTCTGCTTCCCAAGAGTCTTTCTCTGTAAGGTCAATATTTAACTATACAGATGGGAGCATTAAGATTGGGTCTTGGGCAAATTAAAACACTCTCCCACTCCCAATCACACAGAAACTCAGTTTCATCTGTCTCCGATATCTTTCATGAGTAGAACACCCAGGGGAAGAATCCACAGGAATGTGTAAAGGAAACAAGTGGGACGAAGGTTAGGATGAATGGCAAGAGTGTGTGGGTAGGGAGCCGAAGCGGTGGCAACGGCTGACCTAGGATGGACTGGGGTTTGTTCCCCCAGCATCCCATCTGGTTCCCCAAGCCAGGAGCTATTTCTGAGAGAATAGCCAGGAGTAACCTGAGTGTCACCGGGTGAGGCCCCAAAACAAACAAAAAGTGTTTGGGTGGGAGAGAACACAGCCTTGATTCTGGCCTAAAAGAGAAACTCAGCAATAAGTAATTTGCATGAAAATATTCTCTCCCTTTGGTTTCAGTCATAGGGCTGCTAAGGCTTCATAAAGGGAGGGGAAACCTCAAAATTAGTCCTTGTTTTCCCCTTTAAATTGGCCATGCTCGCATACCAACTATACCCTTGTCTTTGTCCTTAATAACAGCATGCGTGGGCCCTGGTGGCTCCAGCCCCTACCACACACAGGGCTTTGCTTCAGGTGTTTCACCTGTCGGTAACCACAAGCACATTCCCTGACATTTGTAAGTGCAGGCGAGTTTACCAACTTTATTTCCCCACATGCTTATTTCATTCTGACAGCAGATGCTTTTCCTGGGGAGCAAACAGAACCAAATTAATCAACGAATAATTAATATTTATCAGGCACTACCGATGCAATTGAGAAATACGACCCTTCCTTGTTTCCCCCCTCTGCACTGGGTTGCTGAGTTCCCTTTGCTTTCTTAGTTAACAGGTTGTATTGCAATATTGTTTTATTTGTTCCCTTAAGGAGTCTTGGCTTCTCTTGCATACCAAGGATCTAAGTGCAGAGCTTCAGGCCGAATCACAAGTGCTGCCAGTGGGAATTATGGATGGATGATGGGTAGATGATGGATGAGGCGGGGATGTGCAGATGGACTAGATGTCTCAATAGGTGGCTAAGAGGGGGTAAGACCTATGGAATCACCCACACTTGGTACCTTCCTGGCTCTGTAATTGGGAGCCATGTAGTTAGTTAACCTTCTATGAGAAAATTAGGTCCCATTAAGTTACTGAGGACTAAATGAGAATGCATAGAAAAGGTTTTTCGTAACTCTTGTTTTTTATTTGGGTTTTTATTGGGGGGGGGGGATGTTGGATCACACCCAGCAATGTTCAGAGGTGAGTCCTAGCTATGTTCTCAGAAATCGCCCCTGGCAGGCTTAGGGGACCATATGGGATGTCAGGAATGGAACCACTATTGGTCCCAGATCGGCTGCGTGCAAGGAAAACGCCCTACCGCTATGCTATCTCTCCAGCCCCTAACTTTTTTTTTTTTTTTTGGTTTTTGGGCCACACCCGGCAGTGCTCAGGGGTTACTCCTGACTGTCTGCTCAGAAATAGCTCCTGGCAGGCACGGGGGACCATATGGGACACCGGGATTTGAACCAACCACCTTTGGTCCTGGATCGGCTGCTTGCAAGGCAAACGCTGCTGTGCTATCTCTACGGGCCCACTAGCCCCTAACTTTTTATAAATTTTATTTATTGATTTGATTGGTTGGCTTGGGGGCCACATTCAGCGGTGCTCAGGGGTTACTCCTGGCTCTGCACTCAGAAATCGTCCCCAGCAGGCTGGGGGACCATATGAGATGCCAAGAATCAAAATGGTCCCTCCTGGGTTGGCCGCATGTAAGGTAAACGCCCTACCACTGTGCCCTCTCTGGCCCCATCCCCTAAATCTTAAGGATAAAAAAACTACTATAGGTGGGGGTGCTGAGAGGGAGCAAAGGAGGATGAAGAGCTGGAAGATGAGGAAGAAAGCAGGGGACCAGTCAACACATTAAGGAATTGAGGAGAGGGAAGTCAGAAATTAAGATGCTGGTCTCGCATGTTGCCATCCTTGGTTGGATCTGTGACTCAATACCCAGCACCAAGTTAGGAATAGCCCTTAATAGCCCCTAAATGCACTGGATAGCCAGTGGAGTTAGGAATAGCCCCCAGATACCACTGGATGTGGCCCAAACCACTTCCCCTTTCCCCAATGATTTTTAAATAGTATTCATTAAAAGAGATGCATTTAGAATATTATCTAGCTCTCACATTTCTAAGCTTATTTAGGGAGGAAATCAGAAAAGACAACACAATGCCCTGGGTTTTTTAACATTCAGAGCTGGTGCAAACACTCACAAGGCAGGCTAGAGAGGCGTAAGTCAGGATTTCAGCTGCCTGGGGTGAGAGGAAGGCTGGGAGAAGGGAAAGGAAAATGAGATTGGCAAAGAGTAGACAGATTTGTGAGGACATTCAGAGGGTTTGGGGAGCCCAGTTTTGTGCCAGAGTGGAGTTGCACAGGGGATGGAATTAGTTATGGGGGGAAGATGCAGACCAAGAGATCAGATCCTAACCGACACACATTTACTTGGAAAAGAGAAGTTGATGGTTGGGGGGTGAGGTCATGGCAGTGATTAACCAGTCAATCTTATTTTGTTTTGTTGGTTTGTTTGGGGGAGGCACCTGGCAGTGTGCTCAGGACACATTCCTGGTAGGCTCTGAGCTCTGGGGACATTCTGGGAATCCAAGAATCGAAATTGGGTTGGCCACATGCGAGCGCCCTACTCACTGTTGCTCCAACCCTGATTCTGTTTTTGTTTTGAGTCCACACCCAGTAATGCTCAAGGGTTACTCCTGGTTCTGTACTCAGGAGTCACTCCTGGCAGTCCTCAGGGATCCCTTATGGATTCCCTGGCTTATGGGGATCGAACCAGAATCAGTTGCGTACAAGGCAAGGACCTTACCAACTGTACTCTTTCTGGCCCTCCAGTCTTTTTTTTTTTTTTTTCCCCTTTTAATCATTTCTGGGCCATATTCGGTGATATTCAGAAGCTAATCCAATGCTATCCTTAGTTGTCGGTTCTAATGATGTTCAGAGAGCCATGCAGTGTTGGGAGAAAGTCCAAATGCTCTAGCCTTGGAGGAATCTTACTATAACCATCATGTGGAGACGATTAGGTAACATCACCAAAAGAATAGCCATAGTTCTGGGGACCAGAGTGACAGCACAATTATAGGGTGTTTGCCAACCCAGGTTCAATCCTCAGTATCTCACGTTTCCCTGAACCTGCCAGGAATAATCATTGGGTGCTATCCAGTGTGGCCCCAAAAGAAAACAAATAAAAAAGAATAACCAAAGTTCATGTGCAAAGTATAGAGCTAAGTATCCTATATCAAACTCAGCAGTATCTTATCCTATACTTTTATTCCACAGTTTACAGGTGAGAAAACAGACTTAGACATCAAGTTAGTTAGTCCGAGATCACAAAGCTCCTAAGAGGTAGAGGGAGACATTGAACCCTAATTTTCTCAAGTCTCAATCAAAGCGTTGTACCCAAACTCTTCTGCACATTGTTCAAAATAAGTGAAGGGTAACTGTCTCTTCACTGGGTTTAGTCCAGTGGAGGTAATAAGAGGGTTCAGAGACTATGTTTGCTCACTATCCAGCCACTTTTGAATCCTTTTACTATGGTTTCATACACATAATTTTGGCTACAATGATTTTGTGGTGCCTACTTATTTTATATCTAGAAGGAAAAGTAAAGGAAAAGGGGGAGGGTTTAGCTTGAAAGGGAGAAAATTAAGCTCAATAAGTTCTATGGACAGAATGTGGAAAGTTGACCAAGAAGAAATTGAGCTAAAGAGATGGATATTCTTTTTTTTGAGGAGGGGAGGTTTGGGTTTTTGGGTCACACCCGGCGGTGCTCAGGGGTTACTCCTGGCTGTCTGCTCAGAAATAGCTCCTGGCAGGCATGGGGGATCATATGGGACACCGGGATTCGAACCAACCACCTTAGGTCCTGGATCGGCTGCTTGCAAGGCAAACGCTGCTGTGCTATCTCTCCGGGCCCTGAGATGGATATTCTTATTGCAAATAATTAACTTGTAGCATGAGTTTGTGCTCAGGTGTCACGGGGCTGCTAGTGGAATGTCCTCTGAGAAGCAGCAGGAATTGAGACCATTGGGGACCAAAGTGATAACGCAGTGGTAGGGCATTTGCCTTGCATGCGACTGACTCAGGAAGGACCTTGGTTCTATTCCTGTGGCATCCCATGTGGTACCCTGAGCCTACCAGGAGTGATTTCTGAATGAAGAGCCAGGAGTAAGTCCACTGGGTGTGGCCCAAGAACAAAGAATTGAAATTATTGAAGGGTCTGAGCCAATGAGTTCTGCCATTTTGAATATATTGTTGTAATAGATAGAATTCCATCATCTTCTCTAGATAGTACTGCAGGCTTAATATTACCTACAGCCTGGCTGATTATTTTGTGCAACATGATCATGCAAGGAATGGGCTTCTATTAAGAGTCTCCTGTTCTTCTAGAAGGTAGAAGGTAGTACACTGTTAATATTGGCTACAAACATAATCAACAGAAACTAGAAAGGTAGGACAGTGGGTAGGATATTTGCCTTGGTACGGTTGACCTGAGTTTGATCCCGACATCCCATAAGATCCCCCAGCACTGAAGTGATTTATATGTACAGAGGGAGGAGTGACCTCTGAGCATTACCGTGTGTGGTCCAAAACCAAACATAAGCATATAAATATCTTTTTTTTGGGGGGGGGGCACACCTGGTGGTGCCCAGGGGTTACCCCTGGCTCTGCATTCAGAAATCCCTCCTGGCAGACTCTGGGGACCATATGGGATGCCAGGAATCAAACCTGAGTAGGTCCTGGATTGGCCGCATGCAAGGCAAACACCCTACTGCTGTGCTATTATTGCTTCAGCCCCTATATAAATATCTTTACATACATAATCAACTGTTTGGTCAGTCGATGACTGCATACACATATATCTATTTCCATGTGTGCCTACTGTCAAATGTCAAAGTAGTGTCACTTCTTCCTATGACTTCTAGGTTGTTCAGTCTAGAGACTGTCATTCCTCTTTGGGTGGATCAATTGTCTAGCAAATCCCACTCTGCAAGGAACATCCAGGAAGCACCAGGGAGAGAATCCTGCTGTGATTTACTGGGAAGAAAATGTCACTTTGATTTTTAAACAGTTTCTCGGTGTTTTTCAAGCAGCATCTTCTTTTGTTTAAAAGCACAGGCTATCTTTTCAATGTATTGATTGTTTCCTTTGCTGTGCAGAAACTCTTTAGTTTAATGTAGTCCCACATGTTTATTTTAGTTTTTGTTTGTGCTTTTGGTGTCTTGTTCAAGAACTCATTGCCACGACCGATGTCAAGGATACTTTCCCCTGTGTTTTCTTCTAGGAGTATAATGGTTTCAGGTCTTATATTTAAAGCTTTGATCCATTTCGAGTTATTTTTGTGAGTGGTGTCAGATGGAGATACATTTTCCTTCTTCTGAATGTAGATATCTGGTTTCGCAGATATCTACATCTTTAGAAAGCTGTCCTTGCCCATTTTGTCTTCTTGGCACCTTTCTCAAAAATCAATTGACTCTATAGGAGTGGGTTTATTCTGGACTCTATTCTGTTCCACTGAAATAGGAGAAAATACTCATAAACCACATGGGTTAATCATCTAACTATAAATAACCTAGAATTAAACAGAAAAAAAAAAAGTCTAACCTCCCCAGGCCCCAATAGCCAAAATATCCAATTTAGAAATAGGCAAAGGATGTGGCAGGACATTTTCTCAAAGTAGACAATGAAAATGGTCAATATATGCATTAAAAAGCGCTTGACACCATGAACCACCAGGGCAATGCCAATCAAAACAGAAAAGGGGAGCCCGATAGCACAGTAGGTAGAGCATTTGCTCTGCAGACAGCCAACTGTAGTTCAATTCCTAGTATCCCAGCAGGCAGAGGAAATCCATTGGTGCAATGTATAATCCTATCACAAGGCAAGGTACCACCTTACATCTCTGAATGACTCACATAAAAACAAACAAGTGTTGTCAATGGTGTAGAGAAAAAGAACCCCTCTGCCCTGTTATTCAGAATGTATGATGGTACAGCCAGTTTGGAAAGCAAGATGTGACTCCCATCTTCCACCTGATCCAGTAATTCCCACTGCCAATTAGGTAACCAATAAAATAAAAATATTGACAAAGTGACAGTACAGCAGGTAGGGCATTTGGCTTGTATGAGGCTCTCCCTGGCACCACATTTGGTCTCGCCAGTCCCCACCAGAAGTGATCCCTAAGCACAAAGCTCTGAGTACCACTGGGTATGACCCCAAAGCCCCAAAAAATAATGTGCAAGCACAATGTCCTGGTGTGTTTATGGTTCTGGTCATCAGAGCAGCAAGAAGACAAAAGGGTGGGAAGGGTGCAGAGTTCTCCCATAGCCCTCAGAGATGCCATGTGTTATCTGTCTTTGGTTGTGCCAAGAATCAAACCCAGGGCCTCACACATTCACACACAAGTGCCCTGCCACGGAGCCATATCCCTGGTGTGTGTTCTGGCTCTTAACAACCATCCCACATTGCACACATGTATTTAAATGTTCTTTGTGTATATAGAAACATGTTGATTTTTTCCTGTTAGAACATGTATGTGCTCACATGCACACACAACCATTTCACAGACCTACATTTTCCTAGCCACATTGCTCTTAAAGAGGACTTGTTGAGAATTACTTTTCTTCCACAGACTTGACTGAACAACTTGTTGCCTGCTATTGGATGTATGTTAAGGAAACACAACTATATTCTCTGCAGGAACTCAGTTTAAAGTCAACATTCCTTAGTTGTTGTTGTAGTTTTGTTGTGGGCCAGCCTTGGTAGTGCTCAGGAGTTAATCCTGGCTCTGCACTCAGAAATCACTCCTGGCAGGCTCAGGGAACCATATGGATGCCTGGAATGGAACCTAAGTTGGCTGTGTGCAAGGCAAGTAGCCTCTCTACTGTGCTATCTCTCTGGATTTAAAAATCAACATTTCTTCCATATCACCGAATGCTCTCGGGTTTTGCTTTCTATACTAATTTTTATTTTGTCTTGAGGTTTACTCCTCGTCGGCTTGAGGGACCATATGTGTAATTAGGTATCTAATCCCACTTGGCCACATGTAAGGCAAGTACCTTGCTGCCTATACTATCACTCTAATATTTTGGAAGGACCAACCAAGTTTTTACTTTATTTTTAATTTATTGAATCACCATGAGATACAAAGCTATAAAGTTGGTCATGGTTGAGTTTCTATTATACGACTTTCGAGCACCCATCCCTTCACCAGTGTCCACTTACTCCACCAAGGGCCACTTCTACACTTTTTTTTTGGGGGGGGGGAGAATTTCGGGCCACACTCGTTTGACACTCGGGTTACTCCTGGCTAAGTGCTCATAAATTGCCCCTGGCTTGGGGGACCATACCGCAGTCCTTCCTTGGCTAGCGCTTGCAAGGCAGACATCTTACCTCTAGCGCCATCTTGCTGGCCCCACTTCTACACTTTCTTAAGCAAACAGGAAGCCACAGATATGAAGGCTGCATTTGCTCAGGCTTTGGGAACTACTTTACCACTGTAAAGATGAACCCATTTGCTCCTTTGCTCCCCACCCCATCCGGAGGTCCTTGGCTACCTCATGGCCAGGAGAAACCAGTAGTATTTCTGGCCCCCAATCGTAATATTCACAAATAATGTGGTGGTAGGATTATTGACAACCCACTCCTACTCTCCCTCCATCAAGTTTGCTGACAGGGCCCAGGGCCTAGGAAATGCTCCAAGCCATTTATTCCTGTCCAGAGCCATCTTTTCCCCCCAGACCCATTAACATCAGCTTGTCCATGCACTATGCTCTGGCAAAGGACACCAAGAGGACCCACCTCAGGGCATATATATTTGTGCTGTATTTTTAGACTCCGCGTCATAATCAACATTATCAAGACTATGAAGAACAAGCAGGAAATAGTTCCTGTTTTCCTCAATGCCTTAGCTGACTGAGTACATGTAGTTGCCAAAAGAAAATGACTTTTTTTTTAGGGGGTTATGGGGGAAGACAGCATGGACATTATTCTAGAAAATAGAAATTGTTCTATATAACCCAGCAATTCCACTCCTGGAAATATACCCCAAGGGAGGCCGGAGAGATAGAACAGCAGTATGGTGTTTGTTTTGCATGCAGCCAATCTAGGAAGGAAAGTGGTTCGAATCCCAGGGTCCCCATATGTTCCCCCATGCCTGCCAGGAGCAATTTCTGAGCACAGAGCCATGAGTAACCCCGAGCGCTGCCGAGGGGCCAAAAGCACAATGCAGAAGACAATCAGTACTCCCATGTTCACTGTAGCACTATTCACAATAGCCCAAATCTGGAAACAACCCGGGTGCCCAAGGACAGAGAACTCGATAAACTGGTACATCTACACATGAAAAACTACTCTGTTGTGGAGAAAAGAAAGAAGTCATGCAATATGCAGCCATAAGGATGAATATGTTGAGTATCATACTGAGTGAAATCAGTCAGTGGGAGAGGAATAGACTCAATGATCTCTCAGATGTGAAATAGAAAGATGTCATAGGGCAGTGATGGCTAACCTTTTTGAGCCCGAGTGCCCAAACTGCCGCACAAAACCAAAGAATTTCCTCAAAAGTGCCAGCAAGTCAATTAAGCCTCAATAATGAGATTTTAGTATCTAAAAACTAAGCGGTATGCGCCATATATCTTAATTGCAGACCTTCCCGCATGCCAGCTGCAAGGCCTTCGCATGCCACCGCTTGCACGGGTGCCATAGGTTCGCCAGATATATTTGATATATTCAGAATATCAAATGCCCAAAGGCAATAGAAACTAAGGAGAATTAGTCTTCAGTAGGAAGCCTGCGGCTGGGGTCAAGGTGAGGAGGTATAAGTTAGAAAAATAAATTAGGAAATGGTGGAGAGGAAAAAGTGCCTGCCAGAGAGGCAGGATGGGGTGAGGAAGGGAACATTAGTGGGGGGGAAAAAGTGGACATTGGTGAAGGGGTGGATGCTTCAACATTGAATGCCTAAAATTCAATCATAAGTCAATACAAAGAAAATGGCTCTTGGCTTTGGTATGAGTCAGTTTACCACCACCCATAAGTGAGATGGTTCTCTTAGGATTCTGCTCTGCAAGCATCCTCAGGTTCTTCTGACTGTTAAACTGAACAGAAAGGTAAATGATGGCATATTTCAGATCATGGCATGTGCAGAAAATTAAACTGCAAATCAACAGACCCATATATCCAGGTGGTAATCTGGTAAGGCAAATGAGGAATCTGAAGAAGGGGTGCACTGGTGAGCTTCTACACCACCACCAAACATCTTCAGTAAGGTGGTGGAATATTGGTGTTTATGTAGTGGTGCTCTTTGGAGGCTGCAGTGCTCCTGGTGGCACTGTTTTCTGAGTCATCAATATATTGCTTTATACTAGGTGTTATAACTGTTGTCTTCATTTTATAGACACATAAAAAGGTGCTGTGGGCCCCAACTGCCAGCTTACAGACTAACTGCAGCTTTGAGGTGGCAGTATCCTTTATTTCCCCCAAAAGCTCCTCTCTTCCACTCGCAGAGACCACATGAGTCATGTTGGGTTCACCACCCCACCCTATATCCAATGAAGGGGAGGACCAGATCTGATAGCCCATGGATTGCCATCCACTTGGTCACTGGGTTTGACTCAGAGGTGGGTGCACATCCTAGATGATGCAGTGGCCAGGGTTCCCAGGAAGAGCCTTCCATGTCCTTGCAGCTGAGACAGAAGGCAACCAAGTTGAAATCATTGTTGCCGTCACCAACACTGTTGGGGTTTGAATACAAGGCCAACACAGAGATCCCCTGAGCACTGCCATGAGTAACCTGAGCTCTCCTGGGTGTGACAAGATAACCCAAAATACAAAACAAAGCCAACATAGAGAATATGCAGAGGCAAGGGCTGGGGAAACAGGGGCTGAAATCTAATGCCCTTGTTCAAGTGCTGGATACAGCTTTACCGAAGCTATGGCTCTTCATGAAATAGTGGTATTCCCAATTCAACTTAACAAATCATGATTTGATTTTGTTTCATTCTGTCTTGGAACCAGACCCAGCAGTGCTCAGGGGCTACCTTCTCTCTGTGCTCAGTGATTACTCCTCAAGTCTGTGGCTCACGGAACGATTTACAGTGCTGGGAAATGAAATGGGGTTAGACACCTTACTACCGGTACTCTTTCTCTGGCCCTGAACCCTATTTAAATTATTTTTTTCCTCAACTGCAATTAACATTTCTCTAACAGAAAGATTTCAAAAGCTCAATTCAATTGGGGACACTTTAATCATTGAACAAAGAATGGCTATCTATTAGGTAGTAGATTCAAAACCTTGTTTATTGGATTATAAATCTACAGTACAGACTGTCTTTACCCACCTGGTATTCAGGGCCTCCTGGCAGTGACAGGCCTTTCTTCCCTCCTCAAAACTGATTAACAGAACTGACAAGTGGCTTTACCTGTTTTACACACACACACACACACACACACACACACACACACACACACGAAAACAGGCTGCAGGGATGTGGAAAGGTATGAACAGGACTGTGAGGAAAAATAGGGAAGATGTAACTGAAGAGATATAGGTCTTGGACAGTAAAAGGGAAGCGGCAAGTTGAGAATCCTGGGAGCAAGTGTTTAGATTTCCAGGCCTGACTGCTGGCTTCAGGGGACAGAAAATAAACAGAGATGGTTTATGAACCCCACCTAATTATGCCATCAGAACTCGTGAGAATTGCTAAAGTATGGCCCAAGTATGTCAATATGTGTGTGCTGGGGGGAGCTCACTAAACGCTCACTTATCTGATGACATCAATAAATATTTATCCTTTCTCCATCTAGACAAATAATTCATTGGATGGCAGTGATGTGACCGCAATCCTTTCTCATGATTTAAAGATTACATGGTCAACGTCTATACCTGGGGATTGTGACTGCAAAGTTAGTTCATGGTAAATGAAACACCTGAAAACACAAATATGACAAGAAGTTTTAAAAATTGCTATCTTGGGTCGGAGCAATAGCACAGCAGTATGGCATTTGCTTTGCATGCAGCCATCTCGGGACCAGATTTGATCCCCCAGCATTGAATATGGTCCTCCCATGCCTACCAGGAGTGATTTCTGAGTGCAGAGCCACAACTAACCAGAACGCTGCTGGATGTGGTCCCAAATCAAAACAAACAAAACATTCCTGTCTTGAAGGCCGGAGCAATAAACACAGAAGTAGGGAAATTGCCTTACATGTGGCTGACCCAGTTCAATCCTGGGCATCTTATATGGTCCCCCGAGCAACACTAGGAGTGATACCTGAGTTTACAAAGCCAGGAGCACTGCTATATTTGGCCCCCAAACAAAAAATATTTATTTTACGATTAGATAGTACAGTGGATAGGGTATTTGCCTTGCACACATTCAACCCTGGTTAAATTCCTGGTCCCCCAACATAGACAGGAGTAAATCCTGAGCAAAGAGTCAGGATTAATTAATAACCTATTACTCCAAATCAAAAATCAAAAAAAACAAAACGAAAAAATTGGGGGCTACTCCAAGCTGTGCTGGGGGGGGGGGGGGTACCATATAAATTGAGTCTAGGATGCTAATCTGGGACGGCTGCATGCACAAGAGCCCTACTCATACTACCAATCCATCTCATAGGAAGCTTTTTGTTTTAAATGAAGAGCAGTATATATTAGAGCAGAAGTTCCATTCAAGTAAGGATGTGACCTGGTATGCCTTAACAAAGACATCAAGACAGTAACAGGAGGCTTAGGAGGGGGTGAAGTCTGAACCTTCAAAAAAAGTGCATGAAGTGGCAGTGTCTGACAGTTATGTTTGTAGGTCTGCCCGGGTTAGAGAGTGTCAAAATGAGTTTCCAATATGTAACTGCTGGAGAGTTTAATGGGTGTCAGGTCTCCTCCCCAACATTCTCAGCCATCCTCAGCTTTTCCACTATCCTGACCTCAGGAAGCTTATATAACCCTAGAGCACATCACTTTCCTTGGCAAAGTGGTTGCAAAGGCTTGATTTTGTGCATATTAATGCCCCCCCACCAAAAAAAATTGCCAAGTCTAAATAGGAAATATGCTTTTTTTCCGTTTAATATTTGCCTTCATCAAGGCATCATTTGCATTATCTGCAAATTTAATGAAAACTCAAAAACTACATCTTGAGGTTCATCTTATGAGATACTAATCAAATCACTAGGAGGAACTAGGCTGCGTTTGGCTAAAATTTGCTCCAGTGAAATCGTTAAGGAAAAAAAAAACAACTCTAAATTTTGTTTTTTTTTTCTTTGTTTTTGAGGGGTGAGCACACCTGGGGTTTCTCCCAGTCTGCACTCAGAAATCATTCCTGGATTAATGCATGTGGGATCCTATGGACTACTGGGATCAAATCCAGGTGGTCTCATGCAATCCAAATACCCTCCCTACCTGCTGCACTATCACTCTAGCTCCAAGAACGTCAAGTTTTGGTTTACTACACATCAAGTTCTTTTAATGCTACTGGTATAGTTCCTGTTTACTTAGAACAAGCAATAAATGAGAATTTTAACCGAAAGTCACTGGACAAGTAACAGCATGGGTCGACAAAGGCCTGCCTGGAAGGAAACAAACTAAAGGGAATGATGACCTTGAAGAGAATCTGGTTTTCTCAGGGTCTTGCTTTTCTTCGAAAATGATGGCTTCGAATACAAGACTTCTGAGGTCTCTTCCAGCACTTTCTCTGATTTTATGACAGCTGTTCCAATTGCAATAGAAACTAACTATCCATTTGGCCCTCCCATTCCACAGAAACAAAACACACAGTATCATTTTAAGAGCCAAAGAGTCAAATTCTTGCTTCGAATTTTAAAGTGCTGTCTGACTGCTAAGGTTAAAACTCCTCTTTGAAAAACCGAAAAGGTTGAATCATCAGAGGATAAAACCCATCACCACTGCAAACCAAAGTAGATTTTCAACCTAGTAGAAAATTTGAATTGACAAAGCATGCAAAAATTAGCTCAAATAGCTGCAGTCTTTTTCTGAGTGTCCTGGTAAATGCTTAGCGATCTAAATGTTTATTGTTTATGCCGCAAAAAGGAATGAGACTAGAAGCATGAATGTTATAGCCCGGATACTAACTAGAGCCTTCATACAACAGGAAAGGTGTCTTCTAAATAACATGACTGAAAAATTACAAATCAGAATCGTTTTCAAGTGACTTCTTTGTGGGGGTAAGGGTTGGCAGTAGTGAGTGACACAAGGTAGTCATCACCATCAATAATGTACCTGCAAATTTCCAATTTGTTATAGTGAAGTCACAAATGCTTTACTATTCTGCATGTACACACACAAGGAGAGACTGCCCAAGAAATTTTGGGCCTAATACAATTGAAATACTTTAGCCACAACACCCACACATTTGACTGTGGATCCCAAAAGCTCATCTAAATGAGGCAACGTAATTAAAACGACTTCTCTCGGAAAGTTGTCAAAGGGCAACTACTCCATCAGCCACTGAAAAATTGGCACTATTTCACTATCTGCCACTCTGCTCCTTTTAACCCCTGGCACCGGAACTCAGCATTTCCTCAGGACTAAGGACTTATCTCAAATGCGTTAATACAAAACCGTTTAACAATAAAGTCATATCTGTGACACCGTATTTGAAAACTAAATGACTCAGAAGAGTAGGTTGTGGGTATTTGGTGGGAAGGCTTAGCCTGCTACTTAGTCACCTTTTTCGAAGTTGTATTTTTCAAAAAGAAACCCCAACTTGGGGGACAGTGATAGCACAGTGAAGTTGTCTTGCATGCAGGAGACCAGGGTTCGATCTCCAGCACCCCCTATGCCTGCCAGGAGTAACCCGAGTGCCTCCAGGTGTGACTCAAAAACCAAACAAACAAAAAAACCCAACTTTATACAATTTACCAAAAAAGTACCAGTACAAAAATTCTCTGTAACCTAAAGACCACTACCAGCAAACCATGGAAATATTCAGTCATAATAGCAACAAATATCAGAGTGGAAATGTACTTTCCACTCAGCATTAATAATAAAAATGTTTTCTAGACTACCTTCTCGGGTGGTGAGGGGCAAGGATACAGAGGAAAACAAACCACTAAGTCAGAATTTGCAAAACTCTAATTCTTAACAGTGGCTCCTGATTTACCCTGCCTCCTTATAAAAAGTAAGCCAGGTCAGGAGCAGTGTAACAGCAGGAAGGGTGTTTGCTTTGCATGCACAGACCTGGGTTTGATTCCTGGCATCTCATAGGGTTCCCCAAGCCTGCCATAAGTGACTTCTGAGCAGACAGAAGTAGCCCTGGAGTGATGCCACATGTGCCCCCCACCCCCCACCCCCCAAAAAAACCCCTAAAGTAAGACAAAAAGATGGACTTTCCCTGGAAATAAACTGAAGCCTTTTAGTGCATGTAGCTACTTATAAAGCGGATCACAACACATGAACAAAAACTGTCACACATACTCCAGTCAATCCATAGCAGACGGTTGATTACTCAGGAAAATGACTCTTAAATACATTTTCCTGGGTCCTTTCCTACAAGCAAAACCTAGCAACTTATTGTGAAAGAAAAGCATTTAGTGGCTTCCATCTCAATAATAATCATAGCTAGGTAGACAATTACATAGGGAGATCTCCTTCCAGGTGATCTGACAAGTCTTGAGAATATGTAGGGATTCAAAGACTTCAAATGAAATAATATAGTTGTGTTCAAGTACAAACTGTCACTATTATGGACCCCTGTTGGAAAGACAGAATAGGTAAAGCTATCCCTGACCAGAGATCAGTGAACCTTGTGCCAACTTTTGGCCAAAGTATAAGCAACTACAAGTAAAAGAAGTCAGTTAGGCAGATCGACTCTCAGCATGGGAAGAACAGAACTGGGATTTAAAACCCAGTGTATTTCTAGAAAGCTCATACCATTGTATTTCTGTCTGCTCACAGATCTGATTTCCAGACCAGTTAAGTTACAAAAGAGACTTCTAAGGCCACAAATAAACCTGGAGCTGGGGAAGAGGGTAGGAAAGAAGGAAGCCCAGCTGAAAAGCTCCTACACCAAGCCTAAAGCCAGGAACTAAGAATAGTGATAGGTGTCCTGAGAGCTTGCCCTTAAAGAGGCAAACATCCTTGCTCAGATTCTAAGGAGAAAATAAGAGGCACATAGTGGCACCAAGTCAGGGGGAAGAAGCTAGATCCCTGGGCACCATATATGGCCCTAATGAACAGTGCCAGAAGCAGTCCCTGGAACAGACCTTGAGAATAGCTGAGCATAATCCTAAAAACAAACAAGACAAAGATTGTATTTATAAAGAGTCATTGGGTGGGAGGAGAGGGAGATCAGCTCACTCTCCTTTCCAAAACTTTATTGGGAGCATGAAATCAGAAAAAGAAACAGTGCCTACCATGCTCACACAAGTGGCATGCTAAAGTGAATTGTGTTCTGAATTTCAAAACCATTCAATGAAGGGAAAGATTTGAAAGAAACTTTATCATGATCAGAATGGCCAAAACAAAAACCAGCTTGGAGAGATTAGTAAAGTAGCCCAAGGAGATCTTAACGAGAGAGCGTGGTGAAAATTCTTTTGCTGACCAAGAGCTGCATGACTTTGGACCTTACTTCAGGGTGGAGGAGGTGGGGTGTGCAAGATATAATGCATTTACCGTAGAGTTCTGAGATTCCATTCTAATCCCGGTCACTCTGAAGGCATCCTGTAAGGTGCTTTACAAGTTAGCTGCCTTCTTTCCTTTACCATGCCTGATCACATGCATTGCCTTTGGTCTGGATTATCTAGATCTTGGGTAGAAACCTGACAAATTGTCCAAGAGCTATATACTGCATCATTGAAAAGCCCTTTAGATATGAAGATATCCAGTATTACATTTCTCTGTGGTAATAAAACAAAACCAGGGAGAAATGTGGGCTTCAAAGACTCCATTTACCCCCTGACAAACAAAAATACATTGTAATACTTTATGGAGATAACTTTAAAGCAGTTAGCACCTTCTGTAGAAATTTTTGGTTCAGAGGTAATTAAGTATGGGGGAGGAAAGAACAGATTCAGACATTCACAGCTTAAAAAAAAACTTTTAAACTCAATAGTTCAGTCCCCCATGTAAAAAAAAAGGTACACAATAACAAAATAAAATGTAATGTAAAGTATACTTTAAACTGTAAAACCATTAATTAACCTTAGGAAATAATGATCGCACAAGAGTCATAGAGCTTTAAGAATTTTTAATACTTTACAAACCTTTAGTATATTTCTGTAATCGCAGGATAGTAAAATACAAACACCCTAAAGCAACGTCAAACTCACCACTGTAGACAGTAATTAAATTCTACCAATTCTGGGCCCGGAGAGATAGCACAGCGGCGTTTGCCTTGCAAGCAGCCGATCCAGGACCAAAGGTGGTTGGTTCAAATCCCGGTGTCTCATATGGTCCCCCGTGCCTGCCAGGAGCTATTTCTGAGCAGACAGCCAGGAGTAACCCCTGAGCAACGCCGGGTGTAACCCAAAAACCAAAAAAAAAAAAAAAATATACCAGTTCTTTTACAATTTAAGGCACAAGTTTATAACTCCTGAAAAAATTAAATGTTTCCCTCTTAACAAAATGAAAAAATTTTTGAGATAATTATGTTAAAGAAAATAAGGACACAAGAGACACTACCAGATGATTCCACTCATGTCAAATATAAGTAAAACAAACTGGCTTTAAAATCTATGGTGGTTCTAGGAGGGAAACAAGAGGAAAAATAATAGAGGGTCTTTTGGGTAGTAGTGGGCACTGAAACTTTGGAAGAAAGATGGGAAAAAGAAAAAAGACATACCGATATGAAGCTGAGCACTTGTAATTCCTTTAATAAAGAAAATAAGATAAATGGAAATCTTTATGATTTAGCACTGCTCAAGTGATCCTGTGCTTTGAATACTAAATTCTTTGCAATTCTGTCATTATATAATCTAAACCACATACATCTCTGTAAGCATTAAAACACATCTACATTTATTAATCGCATTAAGTAAGTCACAATTAATAGCACGCTTCATTTCACTTTGATGATGTCTTAGATTGGGCTTAAATCAACATTTCTTTCAACTAAGCAACCATTTTTCACATGAACAGATCTATGAACTGAAATGAAGCCTCTCAGGAAAGACATTATCACATTTGAGCTCAAAATGTGTCCAGTAAGTCAACTAACCAAAACCAGAAGTGCCAAGCATAGGAATACTCACTGATACAAAATAAATTTATGGGCATTAAGTTGCCATCCAAATCTAAATACAAGGATGCATTTAACTTTCGATATAAAGAGAACATCTGCTTTGCCTAACGGATTTTTTAAATGGCAGGAGCTTAAAGAAATTATCACTTTTCTCCATGACTCCTAGAACCATATTCAACCTCGGTCAGTTTTCCTCTTCTGTTTTTCAGTTCTAGGTTTGTGATCACAGGTTAATCCAGGAGACTGAACCAACAATCAAATTCCTAATAGGATCTAAAACATATTCATGATGTATGAAGGTACCATCATCCCACCCCATGCATGATCTACACCACTTGCCAAATCTTTCATACATTATTCCCCTTTCTAAGCCTGAAGTTGTTCCACCTCACAACACATATCAATAAGAAGACATCCTTCTCATCTCAGAAGAGGCCTTTTCAGGTGCATTACCCCTCTTCTAGTTTTACCTGTATCCAAGTCTACATAGCACACTGATTTATCATTTTGGGGCCACACCTGGCTGTGCTCGGGGGTTGCTCCTGGCTCTGAATTCTAAAGTTACTTCTAACAATTCTTGGGAGACCATATGGGATTGCTGGGAATCGAACCTGGGTGTGCCAAGTGCAAGGCAGCGCTCTAGTCACTGTCCTACCACTTCAAACTGATTTTGTTTTGAGACCATACAGAATACCAAGCATCGAACTTGATTTAGCAACACCCAAAGCAAGCACCTGCTGTACTATCCAACCCTCTAGTGTTGCTTACAAATATTTCAAGATGGTGGTCACTTCTGGACAAAGAAAATCTTCAAAACGTCTGAAATTACTATAGGGACCATGGAAATCATTTGCAGTGTAAATGAGGCATGTGTGTATACACACACACACACACCTAAAAGCCACCAGACCCAACACTACTGAAAGCATGGGGCCCAAATTACAATTTTTAATTAAAAAAATTTAAGTATTCAGATAATTAGTGGGTGGGAGGAAACCTGGGAGACTGGAAGGGAAATCCTACTGTAAACAACTTTGTAAATAAAAATGTCATCCCATCCATTAAAATTTAGTAGCCTCTGACTGAACTGAGATAGTATTTAGAAGCAGGTGCCAGCAGTAATTCTTAAACCAACCAAGATGTCGTTAAGTGCTTAAGCCCTGAATTAAATCAAAGCCAGTACACGCCAAGCATGTGCCCTCATCGTTATAACTATTTCCCAACAGTTACTCAAACTAACCTAGCATTCAAAGTTCTTCACAGCTCATACCTAATTCTCATATGCTTTAGTTGATATTTTAAATTCATATTCTTTTCCCCTACAAGAATAGATATTATGTTTGGTCCAATCTGGACACCTTGCTTTCCCCCCTCAACACACCATCAAATCTGGTCACAAACATAAACACAAATCACTAAATTACGTTACTAATATTTAACATTTCTGCTTTCTGAACAGCCCTCCCAGTCAAAATAGACTCGGAAGACATTTACTTAAACCTCTCTAAGGTCAAAATGAGTAAAGAGTAATCTCAAATTCAAGTGGAGAATGTGGCTCTAAAGTCCTGTATTTGATGCCCACCTCCACTTAAAATCACCATCCCAAAGAGATCTTAAAACTCAACAGTACAACTAATTACAAAGTATGAAGTCACTTCTATCCCTAAGAATGACAAACAGGCAAATACTATGTTCAACACAAATAAAGATAAGCTGCTGGCGATAATGTGAATAAATAAGGTAAAAACCAGACAACAAAATGGCAAAAGTAAAAATTGATGAAGAAAATTCTATTGGTTGAAGCAACGCTGGAGTGTAAGTTAAAAAATAGCAAAGCTCTAGGAAAAAAAACTATTTCTCACATGTGTCCTTACACAACCTCAAAATCTGCTTGCTAGTGATTTACCCAAAAAGAATCTTCACCCACACAGAGACCTGTACGCAAATAGCTTTACTCTTATCAGCCAGAAGCTGATAATCTAGCAACAGGTGAATGCTTCAAACAAGAATGGCACCATAATCACTTTCATTCATACTTACAGATATTTCATTTATGCTATTATAAACAATTTGCTGTAAAGTAACAGCAATAAATCTTTTGCTTGGGGCTATACCCAGTGGTGTTCAGGGATGTAGAAGGGGTGGCAGAGATTGAAGAGACATTGGCCACATGCAAGGTTAATTGCTCTAAATCCCTCCACCCCGACAATATGACCATTATGGTTCATTAGAACCAATGAGAAGAACCAGACACAGCACACTACACAAAAGTATTTCATTTGCAATGTTCTGGAAAAGGTAAAGCCAAAAGGACATCATTAAACACTTAGAGTGGGATTAAGAAACAATGGAGAACCAGAGCAGCAATAGCTGGGGATTACATAACATACTTATACAATTTAATCAAACTGCAAATCTTAGAAAGTGAAAATTATTGTATACTACTCACCATAATTAAAGGAAAACCTTCTCTAACACAAGATATTTGGCCTGAAATGTTAATATCTATAGTGCTCGTTAAAATCTTAATGTACAGCTGAGGTTGAATTATACTGTCAATAATCATCCAATAGCTTAACATTGCAAATGGCTACCTAGAATCTTTAAGAACCAAGGGGGAAAATGTAAACACCTTAATCTTAAGGAATTTTAAATTTCCATTTTTATTTGAAGGAATTTTGGGAGGGCAACAATTGGCTAGAGTCCAGGAAAGTTTACCTCAGTCCATACCTCATTCAATTATCCTTCTCAGTCACTCCCAACTCAGACTTTCCTTCAATACTTACAAAACATTTTAGATTTAAAATCTCTTTATAGCTTCACACAATATATTTAAGAGTGGGTGGTACTTAATGAAACAATGAAATGCACAATTGGGGCAGGGGAGTACAGCAGTAAGGTGCTTGCCTTGCATGCCGTCAGCTTGAGTTCAACACTCCAAATAGCCCCCCCTCCCATGAGCCCAATCAAGGAATTGAAAAAAAAACTTTATTATTAAAAAAAAAAAATTCCCACTTAAAAAAAAGTTATCCAAGTATGTTTAACCCAAAGTCTGGACTAAATCTAGAGAAAGTCTTTTCAGTTAAGATCAAACACCATGAAAATGAAAACATTGAGAAAAACAACAGAAATCCCATTATCTAGCTAACCTATACCATTAAAAGCAATTAAAGTTACTGCAACAAGATCTCAATAAACAGTTGTGTCTACAACAGGAAGATACTTCCATTAATGCTACTGTATCACTTATATTCGGGAATAGTAATAAGGAAACTATTGACAATGACTGAAACTACGTAGATATCCATCCCACTTAAACTAGAAAACCTAAATCAACCTGCCTCGTCATATCTCAAAACATGCCAACTTGATGAATTTCAGTACTTTCAAATTCAATATTGATTACAAATGCATTTGAAAGTAATGTGTGGGGTGCGGGGGGGGGGGGGGAATAACATGTATGTTTCTTACTATATGAATTCTGGTAAGTATCCCATTAGGAATTATTAAGAATCAGATTTCATACACTAATTTAAAAACATGTCACCAAATGAACATCTCAACATGTGGGAAGGTCTCCAGAGATTACCAGAGCACAAGGTCTATGGTGGGTTTTTCTTCTTTAGTCATACCCAACACACACCAAGTAACAATTTGATGTTTCACATTTACTTAAAGAGTAGGGGGTTAAACCACATTTGGTGATGCTCAGAGATCCCTAGGAGTGGGTCCACAGGAACACGAGGTGATGGGGATGGAACTTGGTATTAACTGCGTGTAATACAAGTACACACTATGCTAACTCACCCATCCACAGATTATTCAAACTTATAGCAAGACATGTTGAATGAAAGGCTGAAACTATTAACACTTGTGATGATATGTCTAGTTCCCTGGAAACTACCTTAGAATGAATTGCAATACAGATAACATGTGAAAGTATCAGGAATGTTCTGCCTATTTCTAAACTGTTGAACAAGAGCCGTTGTCAGACAATTCAACTGGAAGAGAGTAACAGTGAGTGACCTCTCAAATATCTGATATTATACAACTGAACTGACAGCCTACTTGACTTATAAGGGAGCGTTAGAGAAGTTTGTTACACAGAAAGATTTCCACTCTAACAGATAAAAAAGATGCTTTCAAAAGCAATGAATTTCCTTTCAAGTCTCAAGAGATGGCCATATAATTATTTTGAACAGAATCTCAAGTGTCTGTAGCAACCCTATAACCTGAAGCTCTATTAAATACTTGAGCATAAAACTTTTCTTGCATTAAATAAAACAAACAAAAAAAAAAAACGAGGGGCCAGAGAGATAGCATGGAGGTAAGGTGGTTGCCTTGCATGCAGAAGGACAGTGGTTCGAATCCCAGCAACCCATATGATCCCCTGAGCCTGCCAGGAGCGATTTCTGAGCATAGAGCCAGAAGTAATTCCTGAGCACTGCCGGTGACCCGGGGCAGAAGACTTAGTTCCGGGTCGAGAGGGTGCTTCTTTGTACAAGGCAGACACCCAGTTTTCTGTAGGTTTATTTAGTCCATTTATATAAAGGTACTAAATTTTCTTGTTGAAACTGAAATACAGGATTCATCCAATAGTAGGAACGATGTGAACCAGGGAAACTAGCCACTTTTGTATTCAAATGTCAAATACAAAGAATACACTCACTATTCCTAGAAGTACCCAAGTGCCATTTTATCCTCTATATTATCCTTAACTTGACCTTGACGAAAAACATGCCCGATCTTAAGATTTCAATAAGCTAAAAGTTTGAGCAATTTGAAATCTACTTGAAGGTAAAATGTCCAGATCATAAAGACACACAAGTGATTTGCAATACTTGTGAAGTGAAAGACTCATGTCCCAATCCTGAACGCAGATCTGGAAGCAAAAGGCGACCCGGGAAATAATCCACAAGATTGAAAACAAAAACAGGTTCAGAAAACTTCCACCACAAGTTTTCCACACAACAGTTAAAGATACCAGCAGGCAGATAGACTAGTTGTAGAAAAAGAAACCACAGCAGCTTCTTCTTGAGAAGGTCTTTATTGGGAAGAAAAAGACCACCATTAAGGGTGGAGAATAGGGACCAATCCAGAGGTACTTCCAGTCCAAGAATGAAGGAAAAAAAAGGCACAAGCAAATTATCCCAAATAAAATGAAAACCAGTCACTCCCAACAGTTGCAACAATTACAAGAGGCAAGATAATTAATACCTTATGCAATAGTTGCCTTTTTAGCAGAAAGCATGTTATAACTACTAGCTTATTTAACATAACCTTTAAAAAAATCTAGATGTTGCAAATAGTTATTGTAAAGTTTTTTCCCCTTTTTGGGACACACCCTCTGAAGCTTGGGGGTTACTCCTGGCTATGTACTCAGAAATCGCTCCTGGCTCTGGAGATCATATGGGATGCCTGGGATCGAACCAAGGTCTGCCCTAGATAGGCCACATGCAAAGCAAATGACCTACTGCTGTGCTATTGCTCTGGCCCCTCGGATAAGTTTTCAAACAATTTCCAAGTAACCTAAAATTTTTCAGCTTGTAAATTAGCTGATGGAAACAAAATCAGGCAATTAGTAAAAACATTAACTCTTGAAAGTTATTTAATAACAAGAAATGCCTACATATCACATATATTCCTAATTAACTCAAATAAATCATATTGGAGAAACACGTTTTGAAGTGTATTTAAATTCAAACTATTATCTTTAACATTGAAATACTTTTAAAGAAAGAAATAGAAGTCAGACATTAATGAGTATTTAGTCTTCAAGTGAAAGGAATGCATTTATTAGTCTGATGGGCCATACCAAACATTTTATGTGTGCTTAAAATGATTTTAACTTGTCAATTACAGAAAATGGAAAGCCAACTTCAATCTTAACACGCCACACTATAATATAATTTGTAAGCTTTGTATAAAGCATCCCATACCAAGAAGTTAGCAAAACTGGCTGAGATTGCCAACATCCCTAACCCTATTTAATACAAACAAATGTTTCAAAGGCTAGAGTGCAAAGAACATTTTTATAACAAGATTGCCCCCCAAAAATGCTAAGAATATAATAAATTAACAGCCTTATGAAATGAACTTAAAAGATGAAAAAGAATGCTATCCTTTCAGTATTAGGTCTTTTGGGACCCAACTTCAAATAAAGGCTACACACTTTATCCCATCAGATTACATCCTGATTAACCTAACAAAGTGCTAAGCTAGGCTGTTTAAAGTATTGCTTTAATGACTACTTTATCTATGGAGTAGTCCTTGTGGAAAGATGTTAAATATGTAATCATAGCATAATTACAATTTTTTAAAAGCCCACACGGGAAGAGAAGAAGTCATACTTAGAGATAATAGAAGAAAGATATCAAAGTGCTTTGGCCGAAATTAGTATAAATAGACTTTATTGAAGTCAGTGCCTCTGTACTGAGACAGAAGATTGTGTCTACATAAGCACAAGTTGTAACATTTCACAACTTCTAAAAGGAATGTCAACAATTACAACGATCATGCATACCATGGTCGATAATCACATTTTAGAAGCATTTTCAACCATTTCTAAAGAAATGCTTATAACATTGTTATATATAGAACTACTTTCAATAAACTGCAAAACATTGATCGACTTTTCCAGTATAAGCTACAGTGTCAACACAAAAGGGAGGCATAAATGTTTAATTTATGAAATCAGAATGGAATATTTACTGTAAAGAAAAATTAAAAAGCTTTCAAATAAAGGCCATTATTGAACCAATGTGAAGAGCACAACTTGAACTTTTGAGTTCATTCATCTTTTAAAGCTGTCCTCTGAATAACTTCAGATCTAAGCATTGAACTCAGTACTGTGAATATTCCTTGGATTGAAGTTTGGCAATGATGCGGTCCAATTGTCTCTTTGCTTCACACTGTGGGAAATTGCTCATGTCATAATATTGTGGGGCAATTTTCACCAACCTGTCCAGGAAGTGGGGGAGATGGTAAAAAATTAAGAAATTAACATTTCAAATACTGAAACTGCAGAGAATAGGCAATATTATTTCAAATTATTTTAAAATTATTAACCATAAAAGTTATCAATGCGATAAATGTCAGTAAGATTATTAATTCTTCACTCTAGGGTACTATTTTGACCAAGCACTTGAAGGTAAGTTAATGTAAGAAGCATACATAAGAAGTCAATGTAAGAAGCATCTTAGTATTCATGATCAGTTATTCTCATTTTCAAAGTTTTAACAACTAGAAATAGAATTCTGTACCTCAAAAAAATACACTTGACTGTTATCTTTTTTAACATTTAGTCACACATTTTTCCTCAAGAGCACTGATGATAAAATGGTAATGACTTATATACCATTTAAGTGTCAAAAATCTTATCAGTTTAGAAAAGAAGCCTCACAATATAAAATGTGACATCAATTTTAAAAAGTGCTTTTACTCCCCCCCAGTCTTTGCTCATGTGTCGTCTCTTATCAGTTATAGACTAAATTATACTCCCTACCCCCACAGAGAATACCGCTTGAAAAACAATTCCTGTAACATTTTGTAGAGCTAATATACCAAGATACATAAAGACAGTTACGCTTACTTATAAAGGACAAATATACAAATAATATTTGAGGCTAACTTGAATGCTACAGATAAAATATAAAGGAAAACTGGCTTCTGGCACTAGGAGTAAGGAAACAGCACCAACAAAACTTGATGTTATTTAATTAATAACTATTTATTTTGGTTTGGTTTTTGGGCCATACCAGGCAGTGCTCAGGGTTTACATGGTGCTCTGTTCTCAAAAGTTACTCCTGGCAGGCTTGAGATGTTGGGGATCAAACCCGGTTGGCTGCATACGAAACAAACACCCTACTGCTCCAACCCAATCACAACCGCAACTTTACATTTACCACCAAACCCTGTTTATTATACTAACATATACAAATGATTGATCACTTATCAGGTCAGATTCCCTTTGGATCAAAATGCTAGCCAAAAAACAAACAAACAAACAAAATACCCAAAGAAAGAGTGTTACTTACCACTCCGGCTTGATATCTGTACATGTCCGTATGTAATTCTTTGTTGTAAGAACAAACTCATTATAAAGCACCCATTCAGGCTTATGATCAAGAACGGTAGAGGGATGCAACTGAACCACCTGGTTATCCTTCACAGTTAAATAATGCCCCGTTCGTTCTAGATGTGCCACCTGAAACCAAATCCATTAGTTTATGAAAGCAATGTTTGAGGCAACAATTACAAAAGTGTTAAATAAAGTTACATAGGTAATTTATCATCAGAGGCAGGCCTCAACTTAAAAATTATTTTATACGGGGCCGGAGAGATAGCATGGAGGTAAGGCGTTTGCCTTTCATGCAGAAGGTCATCGGTTCGAATCCCGGCGTCCCATATGGTCCCCCGTGCCTGCCAGGAGCGATTTCTGAGCATGGAGCCAGGAATAGCCCCTGAGCGCTGCCGGGTGTGACCCAAAAACCACAAAAAAAAAAAAAAATTTATTTTATACAAAACTATACCTTGCGACAAAAATAAACTAATGCAGATCAAACCCAACTTGCTGCCTGTTTTGTAAGCTCTGTTGCCAAGAATGGTTTGTACATCTTGGCTGAAACAGGAGACCATTTGATGATGAAATTAGAATTTTGGGCTCTACAAATAAAGTCTTATTAGAACAAAGACAAGTCTCACTGGTGTATGGTTGCAGTCATACTATAAAAGGAAGGCAGATTAATTTAAATAGAAACTATTATGCCACCACAGTCTAATAGTCTAGGCTGGTTCTTCATGGCTTAAGCTATCTAGGGTGGATTCTTCAGCACTGGACATCACAATGTAGATGATGAACAATTTAGTAGAAAAGTTTATTTTATAAAAGTAGAGCAAGCTACAATGAGAAGCAAAAGTTAACCCCAAAAGGGCTGAAGAGAGCCTAGCAATAGGGTGTTTGCCTTGCATGCGGCGACCCAGAATGAACCTGGGTCTGATTCCCGGCATCACATATGATCTGGTCCCCTGAGCCTGCCAGGAGAGAGTTTGAAGACAGAGCCAGGAGTAACCACTGAGCATCGCCGGTGTGGCCCCAACACAAACAAAACCTAAAAACAAAAGGTGCCCACAAATACTAACTTTTATCTAGTCAATCAATTGGTGACACCCATCTATTACTAACATACTAAAGCAAATGAAAAGGTGTGAAATGTCATTAATTTTTCTACTTTAAATTTCCTAAAGTTAATGTATTCTATAGCAACCTAGCAAGCTTTACTTTAGTAAGTTTATCCTACAGTGATACTTAATACTAGTAGATGTTTTTGTAGCTGAAAGTTTTTTATTATGAATGTCATAATCATTCCCCAGGACTGCACATGACATATAGTCATTTATATAATGAATTTTGAAATTTCCATCTTAAATTTGAACATGATCTGTACATTGCATAAACCCAGCAGCACTCTTTCAGAAATGTTATAAAGAAACCCCTTAAATTAAGACAGTCAAAATTACAAAATATTTTGTCAATCTCTGCAAATCTGTAAACATGTCAAAAGCAGAGTACATACAACCCAGAAACCGTAAATAAATATTATGGGAAAATAAGAGCCTGGCAGAATTACACCACACAAGAAACTGGGACCAAAAAAAAGGACATACAAACAAAAACATTTGGTATAAAGTAATTAAAAAAAAAAAAAAACCTGATTTCTACAAATAGATTGCTAAGTTTGCTGATAGTAAATTACGTATTAGAAACAATTTTTTAAGGCCGTATCCAGTGGTGCTGAGGGGACCATATAGGAATTCAGGGAACAAACCCAGGTTGGCCACAAGCAAGGAGCACCCTACCTGCTGTGTTATGGTTCTGGCCCATTAAAAAAATTTTGAGTCCTTTGGCATTACTTAATCACAGGACTATGTGATAACTCAGGATACAATTTAGAGCTTTTATGCACTCTAGCCATTTGAACTACATCCTATACCCAAGAAGTAAAATTTCTCAATATATATCACTTTATTTAGAATATGGCATCGCTTCTCGGCCTTTTGGCTAAGATCAAGTGTAGTATTTAGAATATGGATGTCATCATTTAAGACCAAAATTTTCAACATTCTTGTTTGCTTTTGTATAACACCCGGAGGCGCTATGGGGTTACTCCTGGCTCTGTGCTCAGAAATCGAACCTGGCAGGCTCAGGAAACCATAAGAGATGATGGGAATTGAACCAGGGTCTGTCCTGTGTTTGATGCATACAAGGCAAACGCCCTACACTGTGCTTTCTCTCTGGTCCCACAACAAGCATTCTTGATCAGTTTTAGCTCTAAGTGGATTCAAAACTCTGGATTACAAACTATCTCAGATAAACATTTAATTATGCAGCGCAATACATAACACCCACATACCTGCATAAAATAACCAGTAACCAAAGCTTTTCTTATATTAATGTAATAGTCCCTGCTTGTAAAATCAGTACTTCGACGAGGCAAATTAAATCTATCCATAATTCGAGATAGCTGCTGGCGTACATTGTCTGCAGACATCAGGGATCGGTAATTAATGAAGTTGTCATAACACCACTGAACGGATTCATGATCTACAAAATTAGGAGGGGAGAAAGATGTGAGTCTCCAAATAAACATACTATCAAATTAAAAAGAAAAATTATTTTAAAAAGTAATCAAAAGGAATATTTACCTAAAAACATTCTTTAAATTGATCAAAATGTATTGAGCTTTCAAGAAGTTCACAGTGCAATTCAGAAACAGCACTAGGTATTTTTGTTATTAAATAAAATGATCTTGAATAAACTAATTTTCAATATAATAGATTACACTTTATCCATGACATCTACCCTATTTCCAACAATCAATCAACAAGAGTAGACTAAAAACATTTGATAAAAGGACACAATTTTATTATTTTCAAAGAAAAAGGTTTTCCATTAGGATTATCAAGTATAGTTTCAAAATCATAAAAAACAAAGTTTTACATTAATGGCATGTAATAAGCTAATAAAATAATGCACACAGAAAAAAGGATCAATTATTACATACTTTCTCTTTCATTTTACCTAGCTAAAGCACCCCCAAAAAAGTTATTATGACTCACTTCTGTAAGTCATGGTCAAAAAAGTCTAAAGTATTAACTATAGTTTAAGAGTTTGTGGAACCCCTACTATGACTAAGCACTTTAAACAATTTTATTCTACACATTATTAAAGAAATCTGCACACTGATGGATTCCTGACATGTTTCCAAATAATGTTCTTTTAATAAAGAACTCAAAACTATAGCAAAACTTTACATAAAACAATTTCATGATAGTCATAATAGAAAAACTGTTTATTAGCTCCAAAAATCCTTCAATAAAAGCCCAAGTAACTGAAACGAAGGTAAAGACATCTAAAAAAAAATTTGTTTTTTTGTTTTTGGGTCACACCCAAAGGTACTCAGGGGTTACTCCTGGCTCTGTGCTCAGAAATTGCTCCTGGCATGCTCAGGAGCCCCGTATGAGATGCCAGGATACCGTCCTAGATTGGCTGCTTTCAAGGCAAAACCATGCTGTGCTATCTTTCCAGCCCCAGATATCTAAAATTCTTAATAGTCAAATTGATACTATGACCAACAATTTTCCATGCATTTTCCCTTGCTTCAAGGATTCTACCAATTGTAAAGTACATCATTATATTCAGTTTTAAACAACAGAATATGCAAAATGTCAAAATATCCATTAACTATATGAGAAATGGTGTCATCAAAACAATAGCAATTTTACATTGTCAAGATAAATCTATCACCTTACTTACAAAATTAGTGACAAATAATTTGATAAATGGGAAAGGTATGAAGCTGAAATAAAACAACACTGTATTACTCACAACAAAGTAAACTACTCTTAAGATTACTAAATTGGGGCTGGAGAGATAGCATGGAGGTAAGGCGTTTGCCTTTCATGCAGAAGGTCAGTGGTTCGAATCCCGGCATCCCATATGGTCCCCAAGCCTGCCAGGAGCGATTTCTGAGCATAGAGCCAGGAGTAACCCCTGAGCACTGCCTGGTGTGACCCAAAAACCAAAACCAAAAACAAACTAAACAAAAAAAGATTACTAAGTTATATACTGAGAAAAATTAAGGGTGCTATATAGATCAATCACTTATGCAAACATTAAATTTTAGCTTTACTTATTTCTGAGCAGCCAGGAGTAACCCTTGAGCAACGGCAGGTGTGGCCCCCCCCCCAAAAAATTAGCTTTACTATATATCAACCTATCTCTAAGAAAGTTACTTATTAATATCCTAAAAATGCTATTTTTTCAAATGCAATATAAAAATGGTTAAAAACACAAAGACAGGGCTGGGCGGTGGCGCTAAAGATAAGGTGCCTGCCTTGCCTGCGCTAGCCTTGGATGGACCATGGTTCGATCCCCCGGTGTCTCATATGGTCCCCCAAGCCAGGAGCAACTTCTGAGCACACAGCCAGGAGTAACCCCTGAGCATTACCGGGTGTGGCCCAAAAACCAAAAACCAAAAAAAAAAAAAAACACACACACACACACACACACACACAAAGACAGGCTGGATTTAAGTATCAGCATTCTAAGTTAGAAAATAATTTATTGGCAGAAACCAGACTCAAGCCCCTATTTTTGGTAAAGAATAATAATGTGGAGCTATGAGCCTTTGATTACCTATCCTGCAACAAGTTAAACTACCAAGTAGTAGGAACTCAAATGTTTCTATTTTTTTTTGGCTCTCATCAACATTTCTTCTCATTTAACTCTAAAAATGTTGCATTCCAAGAGCATTTGACAGTAACTTCATTATTGCCAGGCTTCCTCATTTACAAATATATGAAACACTCTCGCACCACGAAATATCCTAAGAACATGATTATAAGAATGTTATTCTATCCTATGAATCTAGCATACACAGATTAATGAACAGTCTAGAGGAGGCTGGTTTTTTTTCTCATATTTTTCTATTGTTTTCTGACAACATAAAAACCACTCTATTATATTTCTACCTCTAATATAACAGATTCCATTAAATCCCCTAGATAGCCAAGAATATCTTTCTTAGGTATTTGCCAATTTTATAGGTGAGAAATAGCATCTCTCCCAACAAAGCAGCTTTTGAACTACAAGTTTACAGATTATTTACTTCACATTTTTAGTATTACCTGTTTTATTTATTTATTTATTTATTTATTTATTTATTTATTTATTTTGGGGTGAGAGATCAGGAAACTCAGTGACGTGGAGGATGATTCAGTGAAAGGTTCAAACTCAGAAAAGCCTGGATTTCAGTACTTTGTGGCTCTGTTATTCAGCTATACTCTTGGCAGTGCTCGGGGGACCATGAGATGACGGGATCAAACCCAGGATAGTGCAAGGCAGTGCCCTATCTGCTGTACTCTAACAGGCTTCAAGTTTGGTCCCCCGTGCCTGGCAGGAGCAATTTCTGAGCACAGAGCCAGAGTAACCCTGAGCGGCACCGGGTGTGATCCAAAAACAAACAAACAAATAAATAGAAAGGGGGCATGCAACTAGTTTGTAATAACTGTATAAACTATGCTATAAGATTGCATACAACTATTTCACTTTGTAATGCTGCTGTCATTTTCTAGGTTTCTAGAACAGGTGCTCTTTCCTTTTTAAAAAGCGAACAACTCTGAACAAGATAGGCAATTTCTATTTTAAATGCTAGTCAGGAGTTTTATCTAAAGTACCTCTGGGTTTCTAATGTGAAGTTGTCACAGATAATAAATGAAAGTGAGAAGAAGAAACATCTTATATGCTGCAAGTGACACCTAGACAAAAGAGTGCCTTCAATCTAAGTTACACTTACTTTGTTTAAAAGCGTGGTACACATTCAGCAGTGTCAGATGATCTCCATCTATGTGGGCAAATCTCATCTTGGCCTCATCTGCAGCTTTCTTGGCCTCCGTGGGGCGAACAAAACACTGTGGGACTAAACAAGGTTGGTATGGGCCCAACACAAACGCCCATATCGATGAGTCACGCATTCACAGATAGAGGAACAAGGCCTAGCTAGGTCAGTTCACAGAGCATAGGGCAGGGCAGGATGGCCTCCAACTGCATCTTGGACTGTTTACTACCTTGATTTGGTACATCAACACCTAACCACATCTGTAAGACAAGAGGGTTTCAAAGCTACAGAGCACCTGATTATTTTAACTAGATCTAAAAAGTAGGCATCAAAAACAGCTCTTCTGAGGCCATCAAGACACTAGAAAGCTCAACTTAAGTTCCAAAACCAGTGCTGATAGCTCTACCAATAACCAGAATTATGGTGTCAACAGCTTTTTAGGTAATGGGATTTTTCAAAAGATCATCCACTAAATTGTGAATGGCTACGCACTTAAGCTATTATTTGTCTAGCGTAGGGCTAAAAAACAACATTCAAACCCATCTTACTGATGCCTTTTTACGACAATTGTTTCCCTAGTGCTGTGGCTATCACCAACTGGTGGGTATCACTATTAGCACCGGTGAGCAGAAACAGATGTAAACATAGTATCATGAAATCTTGGGTTTTGCTGAGGCAGCAGTGGTGGAAGGTTAAAGCGCCTTTGAATTAAGAAAATTCAAAAAGGCTGGGAACACCCAACCTAGTTTTCCAGTACTTTAATGAAATCATTAATATATAGAAGTCCCACACGTTAAAAGGTTGACAATTAGTCTGAAACAGTCATTTCATGGGTCATCAAATTGGTATCTACAGTGTTTGCTATTAGAGCCTCAAGTCACATAAACTTAGTAGTTACAAAGCGTGTACTCCAGTTTTTGAAATACAACTTTCCTTAATTCACTTTACCAATTCCATAGTCATAAAAAAGCAGTATGAAAATAAATACTTAACAGGTTGGGACTTTTGTCAACACATCATTCAAGCTCTTAAAACTTTGTCATTAAAAAATAGAAATTATAACTTGAAAAAATGGGAATTGACAATAAGATCAAATACAGTATCATTATTTTCCCATACAATTACCCATTAAAATTGCCAAAGAAACTAGAGACAGTAAAACACGATCACAGTATGAGAAGTCTTGCTTAAATAACTGAAGCAAGGTAATTCATAAATGTGCAGAAATGTGTGAGTTAACCTTAAGTTAAGGTGAACTACCAAGTGTTTACACTGAAAAGAAGTAGCCCTCAACAAGGTCCCTGATTTCACACTATATCAGGACCTGTAATCTTCAGAAACTACTTAAGTGAAAAAACAAAAAAACCTGTTTCTCAGATGCTCAGCAAGATCCATTACTCCATGACTTCTTTCTCATCTTTTATTTTAAAATTATTCCCCACATATTCTTTGCCTGATGGACTATAACAACTAAGAGTTAAACCTATGTTTTGTACAACACCCATTAGAAGCAATGTAGTCTGAAGATTTCAACTGCACCAAAATTAACAGAATATCCTAAATTCAAAGAATAACTACATAGTATCCTTGAAAAAGAGAATCTGGAGAAACCAAAACTGGGCAAATAATATACAAGCTGATGATTCTTGCTCCAAACATTCTCTAAATACTTTAAGTCTTTGAATAGCTAGAACTGGGAGAATCTAGCAAAAACAGCATAGAAGGCAGACAACAACCTACCACCACCTCCGCAAGAGAGACTACAATTTAATTAAATGATTCAATACTGCCCTGCCCATCTGCTCTGAGTCTGATCAGTCATAACTCTGCAAAAAAGCATTTTAACTAGTTCTTAAATAAAAAAAAAAAATCACACCATTAAAATAAGCTATACATCTAAACTAAGCCAATTTTTTTGTATTTTAAGTATCCCGTAATTCTATTTAAAATTTAGAATATGAGGCACAAAATTTAAACATCAACAAAACCGCTCTGCAACTGAAAATCAGCTCTTCCCAGTATTGTATTTTGTCAATAAAATCTCATGATCTTCTATCATTTACATTTATGTGTTAATATTTCCTCTTCTGAAGCCTAATTTCCAAGTAGTGGATTGTTTTTGATGCTACTAATAATAGCACTATTTAGTCAATTTAAAGTTCTAAAATCCAAAGATTAGCAATTTTAGTTATTCTATCATTTTTCTGCCATTGTAAGTTAAGAAATGATTCAGATTAGACTTGAAGCTTAAAGTTGCACATTACCACTCTATTTACTTAATACTAAATTTAATATTCATGTTTGCATTGAAATACATGTTATAAGGCTCACTTTAAGTGAATTTTGATTTGTCATGGGCTCACTTAAGAGTGCTTAGTAGTACTAAAACCAAGTTCTTCCCTTACTTTAGCATAACTGAAAAACCTACCAAAGAATTCAGTTACCACCATGTTCAGACATATTCTCATAAATTTTATTTGCACTCAAGAGAGCCAATGTTACTACTATATTTTAAGTAACTGCTACAGCATTATGATGAACTATGTACAAGAGTTCCTGAAATCTATCTATAAAACCCATTATCATACTAACTACCATTACAAAGCAAAACCAAAAGTGATGTCCACCCAAACTTTGAAAAGCTGGGCTTTTCTTCATTTCTTTCCCTCTATTACCTGACAACATAGCAGTAATAGATAGGACCTCATTAGAACAGTTGTAGTCACAACTTGCAATAACCATTTTAGCGAGCTGTGGATCGAGAGGAAACTCTGCCATCATGGATCCCAATTCCGTCAGATCTCCATCATCATTTAAAGCAGCCAGGTAATTCAAAAGTTCTAGAGCTCTCATCAAAGTTTCAGGAGCTAAGAGAAAAGGCAAAATCTTTTAGACAAACTGCCTTCAGCAAGCAAAAATGTGGTAAGACACGAACTGTTACAAACAATTTCATTTTTCATTCTAAAGAGGACCAAGCTGTCATCAAATTCAATTACAATGACCTAGCAAATAATGAACCATAAAATGGCATTTTTTCCTATACACTATTTAAAACTGTCTTCCTAAGTAAATTAAGAAACTTAACATGTGCATATAAACTACTTCTGGAGGAGGAAGATAAATACAAGTGTAGGCCACACAGTGTTCAGGAGTCATTCCTGGCAAAGCATGAAGCCTTTTTAGCCCCTCACAGGTCATTCTCACTCTAAAACAAAAAATTTTTAACAGTGAATGGGGTGCTTGCCTTGCACTGGTTGACCTGACTTTGATCCCTGACACCTCATGTGGTCCCCCAAGTCCCACCAGAAGTGATCTCTGAACAAAGAGCCAGGAGCAAAACCTGTACACTGCCAGATAAGCTCTCCCCCAAAAGAAATCTGTATTTTTATGCCAGTATAAAAATTTCCAGAATAATTTGTTTATTTTTTTTTTTGCTCACTTAACTGCCACCCCTTAATTTTAATACTAACATAAAAACGTGTCTTTTTTTGGGGGGGGGGGCCACACCCGTTTGACGCTCAGGGGTTACTCCTGGCTATGAGCTCAGAAATCGCCCCTGGCTTGGGGAGACCATATGGGACGCCGGGGGATCGAACCGCGGTCAGTCCTACGCTAGCGCTTGTAAGGCAGACACCTTACCTCTAGCGCCACCTTCCCGGCCCCATAAAAACTTGTCTTGACATAATACATTTGGAAGGTAAAGGTACAATGTGTAATACACAAAAGCAAATTTTGCTTAAAGGGTTTACTCAGAGAATTCCTAGAAAAGCCATACCTGGTGGATCCATAAAATCAAAATGCACCAAATCATCAATACCAAGTTTCTTCAACTGTAACACAACTGATCCTAAATTAGAACGCAGAATCTCAGGATAGGTGTTATCCTAGCAAAAAAAAACAAAACAAAACAAAACAAAACAAAAAAACAAAAAAAAACACACAAAGAATTATTTTGTTAAACATTCCTTAATCCTCTTGATGCCAGTAAACAAAGCATGCCAATTCTCCCCTCCTAAACTATTCAGACTCTGGTATTACTTCCATGAATGTGGGAGAGAAAAATGCTCAAAATCTTATTAAAGACACTTCTGGGGTAATTATTTCATAAAGATAAAACTATCTTACTGCTGGTGTCCACAATGACCTGTGGTATTGTAACAAAGGTATTTAGGTCAATATATGTTAAAACTTTTTTTAGGAAAAAACTAAGGAGCCTTTCTGATAGCAAAAGATGAAATAAATGAACCATTTACTCAGTACTATTTACCAGCTACTTCTCAAATCAGGAAAAGATATCATAAAACCCCATACCTGCATTTCTGTTTTGTAAGCTTTCTCTGTGTAAAGCCGAAAGCATTTTCCAGGTCTGGTACGTCCAGCTCGACCCGCCCTTTGCTGAGCTGAAGCTTTACTAATTGCTGTCACCAAAAGAGATTCAACTCTGATTCGAGGATTGTAAACCTATCGGAATAGAAACAACAAATGATTCATTCTTGAGCTACAAGCCCAAAGTACGACCTAAAAGACATACCCAAACTCATGGCTGATAGCCAGATAAAGTAGCACTGATCAGCACTATTGATCAATTCTGCCACAAAGAGCTCCTCATGCTTTTAACATTTAAGGTATTTCAGACTCCATCATTGTAAAGAAGGGGGAAAAAACCTCAAGCCCTTATTTAACAGAGAAAGCTCACATCACCTTTACTCCTCTAAGAATCTAAGTTCTATAAACTCTATTATAGCTTATGTATTGGATGCTGTGCTGAGGGCCCTTGCTTGAAAAGAACAAATCAATTTCAACACCTGATGTTTAATGTTGACATTCAGAAATGTATTTCCGGGGACAAGAGCAACAATACAGCAGGCAATTATGTTTGCCTTGCATCAGGCCAACCTGGTGGGTAATCTTTGGAATTCCAGATGGTTCTGCAAGCATCACTAGAACTAATTCCAGAGTGAAGAATCAGGAGTAGCCCAAGTATCACTGGATGTAGGGCTCCCCAAAAATGTCTTTGTTATTTTGGGGTCACAACCGGTGGTGCTCAGACCTTCTTCTGGTTCTTTGTTCAAGGGTTATCTCTTGGCAAGGCTTGGGAACTTTAGGGATAGTGGAGATCAAACCTGGATCAGGCACGAATGCAATTAAGCTAGCTACCTGCTAAACCGTATCTCCAGCCCTAAGAAAAATATTTTTAACACAGTTCAGAAGTTAAGCACTTCCAGTTTGACTGCCACGCATAAAGAATTCTCTAAATCTTTCTGACAAATGAGAGTTCTTCCAACATTTCTTGGTACAGCAGTGTGGAGTACCAAAGAACCTGTCAGTGGTAGGAGGCCGCAGTGCTAGAGGGTCGGTAGTGCATGTGTATAACCCTGCCTTGATTTCAAGAGTTCTGGACATATTAGCTTTAGCTCTTGCACTGAAAGAGTCTCTTTGACACTCCAATAACTTCAAAGTCGGGGGGGGGGGGGGGGGGCTCTGAGAGATAGCACAGCAGCAGGGCGTTTGCCTTGCATGATGCCAACCCGGGAAAGACCTTAGTTGATTCCCAGCATTCCATATGGTCCCCTGAGCCTGCCAGGAGCAACTTCTGAGTGCAGAGCCAGTAGTAACCCCCTGAGTACTGGCTGGGTATGACTCCCACCCAATAAATAAATAAATAAATCAAAAGATAGGGAGAGGGGGAACAACAGAGAAAGAACTAAATTAGAAGCCAGGCGATATCAACACAAAACTATCTAAGGAACTGGAAAATAGGATGGTGAAGGCACATGCCTAGCATGTATCCAGCCTAAGTCTGACTTCTCGACACTGAGCACTGATTGATTTGACCTTAGAGGCCCCCAGTACCTCTCGGGTGGCCTGGATCAAGAATCCCCAGAAACCAGAGTTTAGGCAGCATCATATCCTTGAGCCCCTGCCTTGCTTGAAGTATAGGCTATTAGCTAAGAATCAACAGTGAGACTCTTGGCCTCCTGAACACAATGCAGGAGCTATAATCCCAAAAGAACAAAAATTTGCTCAAAACAAAACCCAAATTGTTAAGCATTCACTACTTTAGGTACAAGTTAATTGGTATTTAGCACTGCCGCTAAATACGGACAAGTTCTTCAATCAACATGCTTTACTCTTCACCCAACTTCCTGCCTATCTCACCTGTAAAGTTAGACCCTCCCCCCATCGCTGGGAGGGGTCCATGGTTGGTAATTAGAGTGGCCTGGGGGAAAGGGAAAGGAAAGCTTCAGCAAGGGAGACACAACAGGTAAAGAAGAGACACAGGTTGGGTGCGGAGAGGCTGTTTAATTTAAAGCTCATGTGAGAGATATGCACATGGTGGTTAGGGCCTTGTAATAAAACAGGATGTCTCCTAAAACTTCATCTGACTACTGTGGGTCATTTCTTTGCCGTTACCCTGATACCTACAGACCTGCCAGGCCGAAGGGGCTGCAGGAATAGGCAGAGAAAGGCCTCACTATCATCCTCCATCCACCCATCAATGCACTGAAAGGATTATAATATTTAATACAACACTATGATAGCACAGGGGTAAGGTATTTGCCTTGCACGCATCCAATCCAGGACGAACCCCAGTTCGATTCCTGCCATCTCAGATGGACTCCTAAGCCTACCAGTAATGATTTCTGAACAGAGCCAAGAGTGGCCCCTGAGCAACACCCAGTGTGACCCCCCCAAATATGCATGAAACATAATTTTAAAGTTCTTAAGTCGGTTGCTAAGAGGACAGATCTATTGGGATTAGCTATACTTGGCTAAATATGGCTTCAATGAACATACAAATAATCACATGCATCAATCATCACTACATAGGAACACAGAACACTTCTCTTAGGGGAATGAATCCCCCACATTAATGTGAGGGGAGAGGGTAGGGAGGAGTGTGGGTACTCTTTGTGTAAAATTGAAATATATATTAAAAAAAAACACTTCTCATCTTTTTAATTTTTTTTTGTTTTTTTTTGGGGGGGGGCCACACCTGTTTGATGCTCAGGGGTTACTCCTGGCTATGCGCTCAGAAATCGCCCCTGGCTTGGCAGGACCATATGGGACACCGGGGGATCGAACCGCGTTCCATCCTATGCTAGCGCTTGCAAGGCAGGCACCTTACCTCTAGCGCCACCTTCCCGACCCCATACACTTCTCATCTTAAGCCCCACTCAAAAACCCTACGAGTAAACCAGTATGTAGATATGAGGCAACTGAAACATAAAGATTCATTATCTAGTGCAAAAGTTTGGGAATAAACAAAAGTAATTCTAACAAGTAAATTTCAATCATTAAATAGACAGTAGTTCCATTCAAACAGTATACTGAAAGATACCTTTTGCTTTGCAAATCCAGGATCAATCACAAATACCACACCATCAATTGTCAAAGAAGTTTCTGCAATATTAGTTGACACCACCACCTGTTAATAAATAACAGTATGCAAATTAAGTCACAAAATTAAAACTATCAGCCATTCACCACTTCACTAATTTCAAAACTAATCATTCTTTCAATGGCCAATAGTTTAAAGATATTTAAGAATTCAAAATTTCCCTTAGCTCATCACAGCAATTTACTTAAATCATTTCTATAAGACATCCCTGAATCATACTAATTTTGATTACTCAAATAGGATACCATAAAATAAAACGGTGGTTAAAGTGCTAAAAGGTTCTTTATAGAATGGCTCCCTGAAATGGTTAATACCCACACCTCTAAACATTAGACATGCCTATTTTCCTACATCAGACACTATTGCTAAAGAAAGCCTTTCTTTTTTGCACTGTGTGACCCGCTTCAGTGCACACAGCCCACTAGCTAGAGCCAGGCAATGGTTCAGGCCCACAGCTTGCTATGGCATGGGACACGAGAGGCCCAGGGGGACGGCAATGCCATAAATCCAAACCCATGCAGTACTGCAGGTAACTACTGTCAAATAGATCGCTTTAAACAAATGGAAGGTAGAAGGAATGTGTCTCAAACTGTGACATATTTTATCAAGTATGCAATCTCAAATCCAGGCCCTCAATCTCACGGACACAGATTACCCATTACTAGGCAGCTGGACAAAAAGCAGTTATTAAGGATTAATCAAATTTTGACTGTAATGTTTAGGTACAGATTCCCGAATCTATATGGCTACCTCTTTGTAGTGACTTGGGAGATAAGGTTACGAATTACAGAAATCTACCTTCTTTAAAGCCACAAACTGGAAGCATTGCCAAATTGTAACAGAAGCCACCACCCCCATTTCTCTCCCCAAAATTTATCTGTGATAGTAGTTGTCACCTACTTTGGGAAATACTATGTTAGAGTATTTACATATGAATGCTCTGTACTACTTAAAGCTAAAATAATAGCAATTCTGGCACCATAGTTCAGCAGGTAGGGGTGCTTGCCTTGCACATGACTAACATGGAATTGATCCCCAACACCCCATAGGTTCTTTGGGCCTACAAGAGTGATCCTAAGTGCAGAGGCAAGAGTAAATCCTGGCATTTCTGGGTATGGTATAAAAACAAAGAAACAAGTATTACTTGACTTTATGTTCAAAGCAACAAGATAGCTCAAATAGAGAAATGAAGCCCTGGGTTTGATATGGAGCAGGGAGAGGTAAACAAGCAAGGTTTCTTTCTTTTTTTTTTTACTGAATCTAGTTTTCAGTAACTGTTGACATTAAAAGGAATACATGAAATTGACAATATAACATCAGGTTTGGGGTTTTTTTTTTTGGGGGGGGGTTGGGCCACACCCAGTGACACACGGGAAATCGCTCCTAGCTTGGGGGGATCATATGGGACACCTGGGGACGGAACTGAGTCTGTCCTAGGTCAGTGAGTGCAAGGCAAACACCTTTTGGCTTGCACCACCACTCCAGCCACCAGTTGTTTTGTTTCTTTTTTTTTTTTTTTTGGTTTGTTTTTAAAAAATAAAGAGAATCATGGTTCTAAGGCTTTTTCAAATACTAAACAGTAAGCTCGCTAACAAAGACTCAGGTAAGGCTGGGAGGAGAATTCCAAGGAGCATATGCTTTGCATGTGGGAGTTGAGGTTTCTACTTTGACACAAAATGCTTCCTACCCTCTAAAAACCTTCCAAGTGACATTATTTTTCAGCAATATCTACTTAACAAATGGAATCAGCATTACTTAAGAGCCTATGACCCTAAGAAAAAATGGTGTCCTGGATATTAAAAGGTAAGCTTGGAACATAAGGGAAAAAATACATACGTACAAAGTTGAACCAGAATACCACCAGGTAAAGTTAAATAAAACACCATTCATCATGCAGGGTAAAAGGATAAATAAATAAATAAAATGCTAAAACACTTTGTACTTGGCTTGGGACCTCAGCCATTGAGTCAGCTAGTATCCTAGGTGTAAGCAGAACAGAATCTTATTCAAAAAGATCAGAATGCAAACTATCTCCAATTCTGTCAAATACACGACAAAAGTAAACGAAAGGTACTGTTCTTAACGTTAATGTTCGGGGGAAAATGGAAGATGCCTTAGAAAGATTCAAACCTCGCTAGTTAAGGAACAATCATAAAAATATAAACTAAACACCCTATGGTAAAAAAAAAAAAAAAAAAAAAAAAAAAAAAAAAAAAAAAACCATGATGTCAGTCTCGATTTTGTATTTACTTTACTTTTTGGTCTTTGGGCCAAACCCGGCACTGCTCAAAAATCGCTCCTGGCAGGCATGGGGGGCCACATGGGATGCAGGGATTCGAATCACCATTGGTCCTGGGTACAATGCAAGGCAAACACCCTACAGTTGTACTATCTCTCTGGCAAATAAATTTTTTATTTTGGAGTTGTTTTTTTTTGGGGGGGGTTTTGGGCCACACCCGGTGACGCTCAGAAAACCCTCCTGGTTTGGGGGACCATACGGGAAGCTGGGAGACCAAACCACTGTCGAACCAGGTCAGTCCTAGGTTAGCGTTTGCAAGGCAGAGGAGCCTTACTGCTAGCACCACTACTCTGGCCCACTTTTGTATATACTTTCAAAAATAGTATTAGGGACCCAGAGAGATAGCACAGCGGTGTTTGCCTTGCAAGCAGCCAATCCAGGACCTAAGGTGGTTGGTTCGAATCCTGGTGTCCCATATGGTCCCCCGTGCCTGCCTGGAGCTATTTCTGAGCAGACAGCCAGGAGTAACCCCTGAGCACCGCCGGGTGTAGCCCAAAAACAAAACAAAAAAACAAATAGTATTAGGTAAGCATTTCCTCCACTGAGGTGGAGCAACAGAACATCAGGTAGGGAGCAAGCCCAGGCTTGAAGATCCCAAAACATAGCTGGGTGTGACTCAAAATCAGAAAACAAGCAAAACAATCTCCTTTTTCAAGATGCCTAACAGAATTCAATCACTCATTTACCTGGATAATTCTCCTTCAAAGCAAAATCCAGAGTTCTTAAGACACTACTAAATCCTATTTGAATACAATAGTATCTAAGTTAAACTAGTTTGACAATCTTTAGCCACCAGAGGACACTTTGGGGGCCTCCAATTCAGTAAGGTCTTAATTCCTTAAACTTACTTCTTTAAATGGCCTGGCTATATCACACTAAGTAAGCTATCTTCAATAGTGGATCATAAAGTCTCTATCTACCAGGGGTCTTCAACCTACGGCCCGCGGGCCACATATTGTATTTGTTCCCATTTTGTTTCTTCACTTCAAAATAAGATATGCAGTGTGCATAGGAATTTGTTCATAGTTTTTATTTTCACTATAGTCCGGTCCTTCAACGGTCTGAGGGACAGTGAACTGGCCCCCTGTTTAAAAGTTTGAGGACCACTGATAGAACCAACTCCACAAGGATCATTTCTCTTTATTGAGCAATGTATACTCTAAAGGCCATTTTAATTAACAAACTATAAAAGTTACAGGATGTCAAGCTAGTTGTATGAACAAAATGAAAGAAAGTTGTGCTCGCTTCGGCAGCACATATACTAAAATTGGAACGATACAGAGAAGATTAGCATGGCCCCTTCGCAAGGATGACACGCAAATTCATGAAGTGTTCCATATTAAAAAAAAATGAAAGAAAGTTAATAGAATTTTAATACCATCAGTCTATAAAACATCAATTATCAGTCAAAAGAATCATAGAAGGGATTGATAAGTTTTTACACATATACAAAGCTATCATAGCTTTGAGGAGCTATTTCTGAGCAGACAGCCAGGAGTAACCCCTGAGCACTGCCAGGTGTGGCCCAAAAACAAAACTAAACAAAACAAAAAGTTCACAATAGGGGCCAGAGAGTTAGCACAACTGGAGGCATTTTTCTTGCAAAGGGCTGACCTGACCTGGGACAAACTGCATTCAGTAAGGTCCCCTGAGCCTGCCAGGAGTGATTTCTGCGCTCGGACAGGAGTAGCTCCTGAGCACAATTGGGGCATGGCCCCAAAATCAAAACAAAAAAGTCACAATAAAGGAACCCAGAACTATTTGTAAAAGGAATGCCCATAATACTTGGGGAAGGGGGGGAGGCATACCCTGCTGTATTCAGTGATCACTCCTGATGGGACTAGGGGGACCATAGGGTATTCTGGGAATGGAACCCAGGTCAACCCAGGTCAAGATAAGTGTTCTACAAATAATTGCTCTGGCCCCATAAAACATTGTAAATCAAGTTTGCACTTAAAAGCCAAAAGGCTATTTTGAAAGCTCTGCCACAATTAAATCATAAACTCTTAGAATATCATACAATTCCTACTGATAACGACTTATGACTTAAGACCACCCTTTGGTCTCTAGTCCATTATTTTAAAATAAACACCCGACATGAAGTGCTTTATTTATTGCTCTGGTCCTGCTACCTCACTGTTTTCAATGAATACTAATACCTCTTTCCAGGAACTATTCTTATGCCACACTAAAAATTAGTTCATGACTGGAAGAAAAGCAATAGTTCAGTGAGCAAGAGCACTTGCCTTGCATGAAAGTGGCCCTCCTTCGATTCCTGATAGCACATGAGGTCCCAAGACCTGCCTGCAGCAGAGTACAGGGGTAGATGTGGTTCCTGAGAACCACTGGTTGTGGTTCAAAATAAATAACAAATTCAACAAGAATTGTTTTTGCCACAAAGAGTCCACTCCTTCTGTACAAGTTATTGTTTCCCTAAGAATGCTGGCTTACCAAGATTTTTCACTCTTAATGAGGATGAACCAATGACAATGAAGTCTGGCCAATCTCTCAGTTCATCTAATGGTGGTCATATTTATCTTAAGAAAAAAGGATGGGTCCGGAGAGATAGCACAGCGGCATTTGCCTTGCAAGCAGCCGATCCAGGACCAAAGGTGGTTGGTTCGAATCCCGGTGTCCCATATGGTCCCCCGTGCCTGCCAGGAGCTATTTCTGAGCAGACAGCCAGGAGTAACCCCTGAGCACCGCTGGGTGTGGCCCAAAAAACAAAAAAAGGAAGGAAGGGAGGGAGGGAGGGAGGGAAAGAAAGAGAGAAAGAATGAAAGAATGAAAGAAAGGAAAGAAAGAGAGAGAAAGAAAGAAAAAGAAAGAAAGAGGAAGAAAGAAAAAGAAAGAAAGAAAGAAAGAGAGAGAGAGAGAGAAAGAAAGAGAGAAAGAAAGAAAGAAAGAAAGAAAGAAAGAAAGAAAGAAAGAAAGAAAGAAAGAAAGAAAGAAAGAAAGAAAGAAAGAAAGAAAGAAAGAAAGAAAGAAAGAAAGAAAGAAAGAAAGAAAGAAAGGACATTATTGAAATAATATCCAGAGACAATAGAAAATAGGGCTGAAAAGACAGGCCAAGATATGCCTTACCACAAAGAGTGGTGAGTGCAGTCAGAAAAATAGAACGCCTGTCTTAATATAGGCAGGGAGTGTAAGAGATGGGGGTCATTGTGGTGGGAAGGTTGCACTGGTAAAGGAGGGGATGTTCTTTATTTATGACTGAAACCCAGCCACAAAATGTTTGCAATTATGGTGCTTAAAAATATTATTTTAAGGGCCCGGAGAGATAGTACAGCGGTGTTTGTCTTGCAAGCAGCCGATCCAGGACCTAAGGTGGCTGGTTCGAATCCCGGTGTCCCTTATGGTCCCCCGTGCCTGCCAGGAGCTCTTTCTGAGCAGACAGCCAGGAGTAACCCCTGAGCACCGCTGGGTGTGACCCAAAAAACAAAAAAAGGAAGGAAGGGAGGGAGGGAGGGAGGGAGGGAAAGAAAGAGAGAAAGAATGAAAGAAAGAATGAAAGAAAGGAAAGAAAGAGAGAGAAAGAAAGAAAAAGAAAGGAAGAAAGAAAAAGAAAGAAGAAAGAAAGAAAGAAAGAAAGAAAGAAAGAAAGAAAGAAAGAAAGAAAGAAAGAAAGAAAGAAAGAAAGAAAGAAAGAAAGAAAGAAAGAAAGAAAGAAAGAAAGAAAGAAAGAAAGAAAGAAAGAGAGAGAGAGAAAGAGAGAGAGAGAGAGAAGAAAGAAAGAAAGAAAGAAAGAAAGAAAGAAAGAAAGAAAGAAAGAAAGAAAGAAAGAAAGAAAGAAAGAAAGAAAGAAAGAAAGAAAGAAAGAAAGAAAGAAAGAAAGAAAGAAAGAAAGAAAGAAAGAAAGAAAGAAAGAAAGAAAGAAAGGACATTATTGAAATAATATCCAGAGACAATAGAAAATAGGGCTGAAAAGACAGGCCAAGATATGCCTTACCACAAAGAGTGGTGAGTGCAGTCAGAAAAATAGAACGCCTGTCTTAATATAGGCAGGGAGTGTAAGAGATGGGGGTCATTGTGGTGGGAAGGTTGCACTGGTAAAGGAGGGGATGTTCTTTATTTATGACTGAAACCCAGCCACAAAATGTTTGCAATTATGGTGCTTAAAAATATTATTTTAAGGGCCCGGAGAGATAGTACAGCGGTGTTTGTCTTGCAAGCAGCCGATCCAGGACCTAAGGTGGTTGGTTCGAATCCCGGTGTCCCTTATGGTCCCCCGTGCCTGCCAGGAGCTCTTTCTGAGCAGACAGCCAGGAGTAACCCCTGAGCACCGCTGGGTGTGACCCAAAAACCAAAAACCAAAAAAAAAAAAAAAAAAAAAAATATATATATATATATATATATAATTTTAAAATAAACATGGGCCGGAGAGATAGTGTGGAGGTAGGGCGTTTGCCTAGCAGTGGTTCAAATCCGGCATCCCATAAGGTCCCCGAGCCTGCCAGGAATGATTTCTGAGCGTAGAGCCAGGAGTAACCCCTGGGCGCTGCCAGGTGTGACCAAAAGCCGAATAAATGAAGGAACAAAGGGGCCAGAGTGGTAGTGCAAGCAGTAAGGCCTTGAGCATGCTAGTCTAGGATGAACCTCATTTCTATTCCCAGGCGCATCCCATATGGACCCCCAAGCCTGGAGCGATTTCTAAGCACATAGCCAGGAGTAATCACTGAGTGTCACCAGGTATGGCCCAATAACCAAAATTAAATAAAGTAAAATAAAGAAATCCATTCTTGATTAATCCATTCTTTTTCAAATGAGTTTAAAAAAAAGTCAAACATGGATGCCTTATTCTATGTCAATTGTACTCAACAGTAAATTAAAATTAATAAACATATATAAAGTACAAGGGCCCATGAGAAATTTCTCTGGAGCAGTGGTCCTCAAACTATGGCCCGTGGGCCACCTATTGTATTTATATCTGTTTAGTTTCTTCATTGCAAAATAAGATATATGCAGTGTGCATAAGAATTCGTTCCTAAGTTTTGTTTTTACTATAGTCAGACCCTCCAATGGTCTGAGGGACAGTGAACTGGCCCCCTGTTTAAAAAGTTTGAGGACCCCTGCTCTGGAGGATTAAATACTAATATATTAAAAGAGGACAGGAGGAAATGGAAACATACACAAAACATAAGGGTGGCTACAGCCGTGCTTTTCTCAACCTCTCACATGAAGAAAAATCATGGCAGGAGCTAAAAGTGTACTCTCAGCAACACCAATGAATAAAGATATGGTATTTTGATGCTGAATTTTAAAACCCAGGAGATCCCAAGCTTAATATATGCCACAGGACTTCAATGTTTCATCATCCTACAAATATCCAATTGTTGTGGAGTGGCTCTTTCTAGAAAGACAATAACCTCTATGTACTTAAATTTAAGAACACAATAGGCAACAGGCCATAAAAAAAATTCCCAGGGACCAAAGAGTTATGTAAGTGAGTAAGGTGCTTGCCTATCCACAGCTAACCAGGGTTCAAGCCAAGGCACCAGATGAGTCCTGCAAGTACCACCAGGAATGGTGAGCACCCAAATCGCGCCTGAAAGTGGGGGTGGCGATGGGAAAACTAAAGAAATTTCTAGCACCTATTATTTTTTGTTTTTTTGTTTTTTTTTTTTTTTTTTGGCTTTTGGGCCACACCCGGTAATGCTCAGGGGTTATTCCTGGCTATGCGCTCAGAAGTTGCCCCTGGCTTGGGGGACCATATGGGACACCGGGGGATCGAACCGCGGTCTGTCCAAGGCTAGCGCAGGCAAGGCAGGCACCTTACCTTTAGCGCCACCGCCCGGCCCCGAGCACCTATTATTTTTAACAGAGCAAAGAAAAGAACTCAAAAGTGAAATGATCATTTTGATGAATCCATTCTTTTCCAAATGAGTAAAAAAAATATCAAGTCAAACATGGATGTCTTATTCTATGTCAATTGGACTCAACAGTAAATTAAAATTAATAAACATATGTAAAGTAAAAGGGCCCATGAGAAAATTCCTCTGGAGGATGAAATAGTAATATATCAATGTTTAAAGTGCCACTTTATATTGCTACAGTAAAACCTAATCAAGCTTAAAAACTACAAAGCGTACAAAACATAGCTATTACACATAATAATAATCCAAATAATCAAGTATCAATCTAGTGCCCTACTCTCAAGTTCAAAATAATGAAGCAAAAGTCAAACTTTTTTTGCTTTAGTTTTTGGGCCACACCCAGTGACACTCAAGGGTTACTCCTGTTTTGGGGGACCATATGGGATGCCGGGGATCGAATCAAGGTCCTTTCTAGGGTTAGCTGCATGCAAGGCAAACGTCCTACTGCTTGCGTCACCACTCCAGCCCCAGCTTTTAAATCATACTTACTACTCCAAGAAAAACTCAAAAAGCTGGTATTTCTATCAATTTTATACACTAGGCTACTGCTGCAAGCCCCATTCAGTAAGGACTTCAAATTTGATAAATGACTGGTTCTTTTAACTTTGTACACAGCACATACAGAAATAATTAACCACATTATGCTTAAAAATCCTTATAAATTGTTTTCATTAACAAAAGTACAGTCCCTCCAAAAGCTTTAAGACTTGTTGGCCTTTCATTAAAAAGCAATAGATCCCAAATTTTTTTTTTAAGGAGTGTATCATTTGTGGGATTAAACATAAAAAGTATAGCACAGTATCCAGAGACAAGAGAGATGAAGGCCAGGAGGATCATCCATGATAGGAAGTTTCCCACAAAGAATGGTGAGTGCAGTTAAGGTACAGAAGGGATCACTATGACAATGATAATTGGAAATCATTACTCTGGACAAGAATTGGATGCTGGGTCCAGAGAGATAGCACAGCGGTGTTTGCCTTGCAAGCAGCTGATCCAGAACCTAACTAAGGTGGTTGGTTCGAATCCCATATGTCCCATATGGTCCCCAGTTCCTGCCAGGAGCTATTTCTGAGCAGACAGCCAGGAGTAACCCCTGAGCACCGCTGGGTGTGACCCAAAGCCAAAAAAAAAAAAAAAAAAAAAAAAAAAAAAAAAGAATTGGATGCTGAAAGGAGATCATTATTATTACCTCATTAACAATATTCCAAACCAGTAACTTAGAAATAATGGAGGGAGAGGAAAGAAGAGAGCGATTAAGAGAAAGAAGCAGGCAGCAGGAAAAAGCAGAGAAAGCAGGGGAAAACCTGAGAACATTGGTGGTGGGAAATATGCTCTGGTGATAGGTGTTAGACATTGTATGATTCAAACTCAATCATGAACTTTCTACCCGTTAATAAAAACTAAATTATGAGCAACATTGTAACCATGGTATTTAAGGTAAACGAGTAAATTTTGGGTAACATTTTACCTACAGAAATAAATCTATAACAGCTTTGATGAAGCCTAGTTTGATTTAGACTTGTTAATACCTTGTATACACCAAGCTTATTCCATGAAAATCCTCTTTCACTCCCATGATGATAATTTTTTTATTTAGGACTATATTTAAAATGAAAACCATTAATACTGAGATTAAGAATTTTTATAGCATCTCTAGTCACAAGAAATGGCTAATGCACAAAAAAGTTCATCTGACTCCACTATTGCAGTCATTTTCAAATAACATTGTTTTCGAAAATTCCATTAGACTTCCCTATCTCTTAAAAAAAGGGGGGGGGGGGGTGCGCAAAGCTATTTCAAACTAAAGTTTAAAGTCTCTAAATCTCAACAGTATCTACAAACAGGGTTGGAAAACCTCTCATCTCTCTCCCTGGGCTAGCAAACAAATTCATTGGCCCCAAAAGAATCTAGTACTGGTCCTCGAAAAGCCACACACTCAGACAGCATAATTCTACTATTGTTTGTTGGGAAGAGGTCTGTGTATAATCATTTCACACCTCTAAATAAGACATTTGATTAGGTATATTAAAAAATAGTTTAGTAAAGCCTAAGAATTCAAGTACTGGCAGGTGATTAATGACGGACACCAGCACTTAGGCATCATGTTTAAAAAAAAATTAGGGCAGAGAGACAGCATGGAGGCAAGGCCTTGCATGTAAAAGAATGGTGGTTCGAATCCTGGCATCCCATATGGTCCCCTGTGCCTACCAGGAGTGATTTCTAAGCGTAGTGCCAAGAGTAACTCCTGAGTGCTGGCCAAGTGTGACCCCCCCAAAAAAAAAAACAAAAAAAATTAAATTTGGGGCCGGAGCAATAGCACAGCGATAGGGCGTTTGCCTTGTACACAACCAATACAGGACTAACCCCGGTTCGAAACCCAGCATCCCATATGGTCCCCTGAGCTGCCAAGAGTGACTACTGAGCACAGAAGCAGGAGTAAACCCTGAGCGCCACCAGGTGTGATAAAAAAAAATTTAAATTAATTTAAATTTATTTTATTTAGGCACTGTGATTTACAATACAGGATATTGGGGGGTGGGGGATTGGGCCACCCAGCGGTTAAGGTTACTCCTAACACTGAACTCAGAAATCACTCCTGGCAGGCTTGGGAAACCATATGGGATTCAGGAAATAGAACGCAGCTATGTGCGTGGCAAGGCAAACGCTCTACCACTGGCCATCACTTCGGCCCCTACAATATGGTTAATAGGCTTTTATGCACATTAACGTTTCAAAACTACATCCTCCACTTGGGCCCACTTTGACCTATCACCACTGTCATAGTCCCTCCTTTCATGAGCCCAGTCTTGATAGAAGTTCAGTTCATCTTCTAGAATCACCAAACCTACCTCCTTGATCAGGAGAAATTCATAGGGGAACGCAAATGCAAAATTTCAAGTCAGAGTAAACTCCATCGAGCTATGCATTTTTTACTTTACTTTTAAAATCTCTAACTAAGTACCTTATATATAATTCACATGTTTGAGGAACCATAGACAATTCTTTCAGCATTATTAAAATGTTTAAGAACATTTAGATGCTACCTTTCTTCCGATTGCTCCATTCTGTTTTTTTGGAGGTGGTGGCTCAAAAATTCGTTGTTGCTGCTGAGGTGGAAGTGTAGAGTACAATGGAATGATTTTAATGTCACCAACTTCAGGGCCCAAATCATCAACCTCGCGCTTTATTCTCTTACAGGCTTCATCAATTTCCTAAAAAATAAAAAATACACAATAGAGCATTACAAAGTATTTCTTCAAAATTCTAGTTCCGTGTCTTTTCTTTTCAATTCAATTTGGAACCATACCTGGCAATGATCAAGGAGCCTATGAGTCTTGGGGTCAAATCTAGGTTGGCCATCTGCATTACCCACTGTACAATCATTTTTTCCAGCCCCAACAATTTAAAAATTTAAAAAAAATAAAGTATTTTCTCAAGTAAACACCTAATTTTCTTATTTGCATCCCATGCTCCTTTTCTTAGAACTTGGTGTCCTAATTAGTCCTCAACAAATTATACTAAAACTGAAATTTAACCACACTCAGAATTTCCACAACCTAAAAAAAAGTTGATATGCTAGATATGTTAAACAAGCCAATTAAGAATTTAGTGTCACATATCACTAATGAAATTATATGGAAGATTTGCTTCATTAGGCATAATGAGAACAAACACCTTTATAGTATCAACACAGAAAGTAAGAAATAGGCTAGCAAATTATGAAGAGAATCCTCAGAAATTTCCCTAACAAACTATTACAATGAATTTAATTCAATTGGGAAAGGGAGAAAGTACATAATGAAGACTGAGAGTGTATGCATGACAGGTAGATGGAGGCCCTAAGGAGAGGTAAAAGAACACTTCAATTTATTTCAGTCAAATTTTGAAAGTATACAAAATAAATAACTTGGAAGCTGGTCTAATTACAAAAAGCAAGAAACAATTCTAGGAGAAAAGGATATAGCTCAGTGGTCAAGCATCTCTTGAATGCTTCAGTCCCTACACATAAAAACAAATACAATAGGTGCAGAGGAAGGGCAGTATGCTTTGTATTCAGCTGACATAGGACAGACCGCGGTTCAATCCCCAACTCCCATATGGTTCCCAAGTCAGAAGCAATTTCTGAGCACATAGCCAGCCAGGAGTAACACCTGAGCATCACTGGGTACGGCCCCCAAAGTACTTAATGAAGATCCTTTCTCGTTATTCTTTATCAAAGGTTTATTAATTCTGTAACTTTTAACAGATGAAATCATTTTTCTTGAAATTATTTCAACCTGCATGTTTTCACACCACACAATACAAAGTTAAATTTCTTACCATCTATTTCAAACATACTAGCATATTACTGAAACTTTTCACTAAGAAAATTACTGGCAAGAACCCCATGTATTAACAATTCCCTTTGATGCACAATTTTTACAAGAAATAAAAGAATCATATTGATTGGAAAAATAGAACAAAAGAAATAAATGCTTTGAGGGGGAGAGAATCAGGCCTGTAACTACATTACAACGCCCCCTGCTGGTATGCAAATACAAAATTAAAATAGCGTCTAAATGTTTTAAAAATAAAATTCATGGGCCCAGAGAGATAGCACAGTGGCGTTTGCCTTGCAAGCAGCCGATCCAGGACCTAAGGTGGTTGGTTCGAATCCCAGTGTCCCATATGGTCCCCCGTGCCTGCCAGGAGCTATTTCTGAGCAGACAGCCAGGAGTAACCCCTGAGCACCGCCGGGTGTGGCCAATAAATAAATAAATAAATAAATAAATAAATAAATAAATAAATAAAATTCATGCCAATACACAGTATACTGGGTTTTTTTTTTTTTTACTTTTATTTGAGTTACCCGAAAGTAAAGCTTCAGAAATAACCAAATACCAAGATTTCAGATATTTAAAGAAGTAGATCTTGGGGTTAGATCTATAGCAGAGGTTAGGTATTTGCTTTGCACACAGCCAACCAAAGTCCGATCCCCAGCATTCTATATGGTCTCCAGAGCCTGCAAGGAGTAACCCCTAAACGCTGCCGGTATGGTCCACGTCATGGCCAGCAAAAGGATGCTAGAAACCATGATTCGCAGCTGTGCTAGGGACTAGGGTAGCCAATTTGCTAGGAAACAAACAAACAAAAAAAAAAAACTTTAAAGAATGAAAAAATAAATCATTACTTTTTCATACAAATAAGGTTCAAAATTCTAATTTTGGGGATCACACCCAGTGACACTCAATGGTTACTCCTGGCTCTGTGTTCAGGAATCACACCTGATGGCTGGAGGACCATATAGAATGCTGGGGATGAGGGTGAGGAGCATGCAAAGCATGCAAAGCTACTGCTTCAGCCCCTAAAATAGTCCATTTGAAAATTCACAATTTTCCCCAAACTTTATCAAACATACGTTATACACGTTATACAGTCAGTTGAAAGACTACAAAACTGCTATTCTTCAGCATTACACCACCCTGTAAAAATAATTATCAATAGAAAAGGAGATAACATTTTCAGGTGCTTCAGGTCTGTAAGTTGACATAAATATATTTAAGTAAATTGGTTTGAAACCCACTTAAAAATAGGAGGCTAGGGGCCGGAGAGGTAGCATGGAGATAAGACATCTGTCTGCCTTGCATGCAGAAGGACGATGGTTCAAGTCCCAGCATCCCATATGGTCCCCCTAGCCTGCCAGAAGCAATTTCTGCATGTAGAGCCAGAGTCACCCTAAGGCCTGCAGGTGTGACCCAAAAAAAAAAAAAAAAAAAAAAAAAAAAAGAGCTAAACTTATTGAGTGTTTCAAAGATATTATCAGCAACACTAGTATTGCTTTAAGACTTTAGTGTCACAAATTTTCTTTCCTTTGGTTTCGGAGCCACACCAAGTGGTGGTTAGGGTACTCTGTGATCAGGGTTATGGTTCAGAAGGAACCATTAGAACTATTGTAAAATGTAGTCCCTATGTATATGTAGAGCTAGTGTAGTAGTATATGTAGAGTAGCGTGATAGCACAGGTAGGGTATTTGCCTTATACACTGCTGACCTAGGACGAAGCTGGGTTCGATCTCCAGCATCCCATATAGTCCTCCCAAGCCAGAAGTGATTTCTGAGCGCATAGCCAGGAGTTATCCCTGAGTGTCACGGGGTATGGCTCAAAAACAATTAAAAAAAAAAAAAAAAAAAGAACTAGTGTAACTAGTAGAACTTTGTACTTCTTTCTCCCTGGAAAAAACTGTCCCCAACTCTCACACTTAGTTATATAGAGATGAATGATGATAGTAGCTCTATCTAGTATATACTTAAAAATTATGTGGCTGTAACATCATCCTGACTTCCAAGTAGGATATGCACAGAAACCACGATCTCTTAACTATAGAAACCTGACACCAACAAGTGTTTGTGCAGGAAAAAAAAAAATTCTACAGGGATCACAGAGAATGACTCAGGGGTAGGACAATCGAGTATGCCTGGAGTCCAGAGTTGGTCTTTTTTTTTTTTTTGGGGGGGGGGGTTGGGCCACACCCGGTAACGCTCAGGGGTTACTCCTGGCTATGTGCTCAGAAGTTGCTCCTGGCTTGGGGGACCATATGGGACGCCAGGGGATCGAACCGCGGTCCGTCCAAGGCTAGCGCAGGCAAGACAGGCACCTTACCTTTAGCGCCACCGCCCGGCCCACAGCGTTGGTCTTATGCGAGAATACTTTAGGAGTAAGGTCTCTTTGTATTTAGGCCAAGGCTTTCTATTTTCCCCATATTTTGCTGGGCCTACGCAAACAGCAACAATTACCACTCTCACCCCTTTATTTTACTGTATTTCTTAAGAGCTTACTAAACCTTCTGTTTTTGCTTTAATGAGCTCATTGGTGATGCAATAATTTTCACAAATATACTTGCTACTGAATGTTTTCTTTCCTTTCTCTTCCATTTTTTGTTTTTCTTCCTATTTTCTTTCTTTTCTTTTCTTTTTTTTTTTTTAAAAAAGCCTACAGCACCCGGTATTCCCAGGCGGTCTCTCATCCAAGTACTAATCAGGCCCAACCCTGCTTAGCTTCCGAGATCAGGTGCATTCAGGATGGTATGGCCGTAGACTTTTCTTCCTATTTTCTACCTGTTTTTAATAATAACTTTGTTTTGTCATCTTGGAAAAATAAAGATCAAAACTGAATGTATGGCAAACAATAATACTAAAGAGCAAAAAAAAAAAAAAAAATTTACAGTGTTATCAGAGAAAGTCAGCATTCCCTCAACTTCTCTCTGGCTAATTTCTTGCTAATTCTAAGTCAAGTAAAAGCATGATTTGTACAACAGCCTCTTTTCTAAAATACAGTACTAAAAGTAAATTGTGTCTTGAATACAATCATTGCATATTATAAGCATTGCACATATTCATTGCACTAAAAAATTATGTGGGTGTAAACTATTTTTGCCCTCAGCTATAGGATAAAGCTGCTAAAATATCAACTGCACCATTAACTAAGATAGGGACAAAAATGATAGTACAGGGGGCTGGAGAGAACATGGAGGTAAGGTGTATGCCTTGCATGCAGAAGGATAGTGGTTCGAATCCTGGCATCCCATATGGTCCCCCGAGCCTGCCAGGATTGATTTCTGATCGTAGAGCCAGGAGGAGCCCCTGAGCGCTGCTGGGTGTGACTCAAAAACAAAAAACAACAACAACAACAACAACAACAAAAAACCCTATAGTACAGTGGAGATAAGGCATTTGCCTTGCAATTGGGAGACAGAGGCTTGATCCCCGGCATCCTATATGGTCCCCCATAGTGAGGAGCAATCCCAGAGTGAATATTCAGGAAGTAACCAGAGCATCGCTAGGTGTGGTCCCTAAGCAAAACAAGTTAATACATATAAAAGCCTGTAAGGTGCACAAAAGGCCTTCTGCTATTTCTGATATAATTCTAATATACTTGGTATTTTTAGTGCTATGGTTATTTAAAAATCACTCAAGAAGACATACTAAGAAGATTGGGAAATTGCACACAGGGGTAGAGCACATGCTCCAAACAGACCACCAACCCAAATAAACAAAGACTAAAAACACTATGCACTTTAAAGTGAAATTAGATATAAAATGGCCAAAACTATCAATGGCATCATCATCACTCAACAGTAGTTGTTTTACTATTTATATGCAATTTAAAAAGCATTTGGTATTCTTTTTTGTTTGTTTTTTTATGGCAGCGCTCAGGGGGTTACTCCTGGCAGGTTCGGGGGACCATATAGGATGCTGGGATTTGAACCACTGTCCTTCTGCACGCAAGGCAAATTGCCTTACCACCATGCTATCTCTCCAGCCCCCACTTGGCATTCTTAAAATTTTCCCAGTGGTATTAAATTTATAAAACTGAATACAAGTCCTTCTCACATTCCCAAGCATGATTCTGACCAGGGTTAAAGCTCCCTGTATGGTGAAGCTCTGGGTTCAATTTCAGGAACCAATAAATAAAGCAAAATCCCGTTAACTCCTGACTCCAAACCACACCAAGCTACAGCTAAAAAAATATGCAAGCGTTTTCTTTCCTTTTGGTTTTCACATCTATGGGAGATTTTTACTTTAATGGGTACAGATCAAAAATGCTAATAAACATTCTAAAATGCCACAGTATAATTAAAGCAAGGCATTCGTCAGCCTATAATGTTTTAAAAAAATCTAACTTAACAAAAAAGAAAATAAGGTCAATGGAGGACAACAATAAAACATTAGCAAAGCAGAAAGATTAGGAAAAATTATTCAGGCCAGAGAGATAATACAGCAGCTAACTGGCCTGAGTCTTATTTTCATTGTCCCATATGATTCCCAGAGCCTGCCAGAAGTGAGTTGAGCACACAGCCAGCAGGCTGAGGTCACCAAATAAAAAGAGGTCAATCACAAAGAATCTAGTTTGTTCCTTGTGGCTAGTTCAGGCTGGTAGGTACACTGTAGGTTTCATTTTGATATTAGCATAGTAGGCTAATTTCCACAACGCTGCTTAGGGTTTGTTTTTACTGATGTGCTATGGACATTATATTGGCTAAACATCTCTGGAGCAACAAACTCTTAGAAGAGAACATAAAAACCTGTCTTAAGTCTGTTCTAAACACAGATTTCTATATTTTATTTTGAAACTTCACCTGCTTCAGGAAGTGTAAAACAGGGCCAAGTGCCTGCTTTCACAGATCATCCTCCCGTTGGCAAGCAATACATAGCCCAACCTTTAACCAAAAGTGTTCTGGAGCAAAAGTCAGGTATTTTATGGTAAACACACACAAATAATTTTAGGGTTTGCATTTATATAGCATCTCTACATGATGCATGTTTTATGTAAAAATGGCAAGAATAGCAATGGGAGAGGCACAATGACGGCTCTCTGGGGTTACTCCTGGCTCTACACTCAGAAATCACGCCTGCCAGGCTCGGGGAACTACAGAGGATGCCAGGAATCGAACCCAAGTCTGTTCTGGGTCGGCCACATGAAAGGCAAACGCCCTACCACTCTCTCTCTCCCGATCCCAAGAATAGTCTTTAACAGAAATTATGCTAAGTGTACTTTTAGTACTATCTTTCATTAGTCGCATTTCTAATAGAGTAAGGATATACTGTTGATACTACCACCGTATCATCAAGCTGACAATTCTGGTATTGGAACTATGATGGAGACTTGGTCCAGAGCTTCAGACTTCCTTTTGGTTAGTAAAATGCTTCCTAAAACTATTACACTATTACTATGGATACATCATATGCTCTCCACACGTTACTACAAAGGGTATTAAGAGTATGTTAAGGGCCCAGAGAGATAGCTCAGCGGCGTTTGCCTTGCAAGCAGGCGATCCAGGACCTAATAAGGTGATTGGTTCGAATCCCGGTGTCCCATATGGTCCCCCATGCCTGCCAGGAGCTATTTCTGAGCAGATAGCCAGGAGTAACCCCTGAGCACAGCCGGGTGTGACCCAAAAACCAAAAAAAAAAAAAAAAAAAAAAAAAAAAAGAGTATGTTAAGATGATTAAGTATTTTGTGCTCAGTAATCCCTTTTTTTGGGTCTTAGTCTTTCTGGTCCTCAAGAAACTTTTATGTTGCTCTTCTATGTTTGTCTTCTTTAAAATGTTTTTGTGTAAAGCACTGGTACCCTAATGATGTTGAGAGCTCCTTAATGAGAGGGACATACCCAAAACTACTTGTTAGGTAACTTCTTATACTTCCTTTGCCACTAACATATCAATTTCAAAGCACATCTAAAAAAATCTCATCATCTACTGGTAATTTGGATGTTTTCACCTACTGTGTATCTGGACAATTTTTGTTTTGATTATGGCCATACCTAGCAACTGGGGATCAAACTCAAGTTGGCTGCAAGCACAGCAACCTTCCTACTTGCTGTATTATAGCTCCATACCAAAAAACAGGGAAAATTTCTATCAAGGTACATCATTGATTCCTTCCAATCTTCACTGAGTACAAACATAAATAAGCATGACTGGGAGTAGATACCTAAATTACCTCAGCTCACTCAAACACCCAAGACTCTTGATGACCAGGTTATATAGCAACTGCAATTTCAATGTATGCATCTGGTCGGAGAGATAGCACAGCGGTAAGCTGTTTGCCTTGCATGCAGAAGGATGGTGGTTCGAATCCAGGCATCCCATATGATTCCCCGAGCCTGCCAGGGGTGATTTCTGAGCATAGACCCAGGAGAAGCCCGAGTGCTGCTGGGTGTGACTCAAAAACAAAAACAAACAAATAATTAATTTTATGCATCAAAAAAACTGCATACCGGACCCGGAGAGATAGCACAGCGGCTTTTGCCTTGCAAGCAGCCAATGCAGGACCAAAGGTGGTTGGTTCAAATCCCGGTGTCCCATATGGTCCCCCGTGCCTGCCAGGAGCTATTTCTGAGCAGACAGCCAGGAGTAACCCCAGAGCATCGCCGGGTGTGGCCCCAAAACCAAAAAAAAAAAAAACTGCATACCAACATGCCAGCTCTTCAAAGATGAGACTATAATCAGAAGACCATAAAAGTCTTATTTTAATTAAGATAACTAGAACACAAACTGTAATAACATAAAAAGGCTCTCAGGATTATTAAAAAAAAAAGCACTAAAAATGTCATAAACAAATATGATCTGAAACCCTTTTTAAAAAACACTGGAGTAAGAGTGGTACCTTACACCAAATTCCATAACTTAAAACTAGACAAAGCAAGCAAATAGTAATACAATACCTCTTGACCAGTTAAGAAGAGAAGTAGATCACCCTCCTCCTCTTCACACATGTGGATCTGGATCACTGTTCGAATTGCTGCTTCAAGATAATCTCTCTCTGGTTCAGGAGTATAAAAGATCTCAACAGGATGTGTACGTCCAGGAATAGTTAACAGAGGACAATTATCGAAGTAAATCTGAAATTTTCCTGCATCCAGAGTAGCACTCATAACTATAACCTAAAGAGAAAGCATTACATTATTGACTGTCATCATGAGTTCATATGTACTCTTAAATACAAGTACAATGTTTACTATTATGTATAATATGTGTGTGAGATAAAGCTGCCTAAAACTCTTCGTACAAATCGTAAATTTAAAAAATGGGCTGGAATGATAATCCAGCAGGCAGGACAATTTTTCCTTGTATAAGGGCAATGCAGGTTCAATCTCTGGTATTCCATATAATACCCGAACCAGACAGAAGTAATGCTTTGTGCGCCCCTAAATAAACTAAATCCCAGTAATTCAAATTTTACAATACTTCAAAAGTATTTCAAAAGTACACAAATTTCGGGGCCGGAGAGATAGCACAGCGGCGTTTGCCTTGCAAGCAGCCGATCCAGGACCTAAGGTGGTTGGTTCGAATCCCGGCGTCCCATAGGGTCCCCCGTGCCTGCCAGGAGCCATTTCTGAGTAGATAGCCAGGAATAACCCCTGAGCAACGCCGGGTGTGGCCCAAAAACCAAAAACAAACAAAAAAAGTACACAAATTTCAAGCACTCAATATTTCAGAAGTTCTTCAAATATAACTTAAAAACAATTATTTTTCAAGCAAAACCATACAAGACCTGCATATACTCCCTTTAAAACACAAATATCAAATTAAGAATTTAATGTGAATTCTGATGGACAATAAACAATGCAAAAAGGGAGACTCCACAAAATTTCAGAAAGTATCCAGTTAGGGGCCGTAGACATAGCACAGTGATTGTATTATGGGGCGTTTGCCTTGTAAACAGGCAAATCATGCTTGACTCCCAGTCCCATATGGTCCCCTGAGCTCCTCCAGGAGCAATTCTGAGTACAGTTAGGATTAAACCCTGAGCATCACTAGGTGTGGACCCAAAATACAAAACCATCACCATCAAAACAAATACAACAAAACCAGTCAGTTTTGTCCTTATCACAATATTACTGTAAAAATAAAAATAAAAATAAAATGAACATACTAGGTAATAAAATACACTTCTAGAGAGAGGTTTGTCCTGGGTTTATATTTTTCCATTTCCAGCACCAAAAATTAAGAATTCCTTTCATAGTTACAAAAACACCATGAAAAAAAACTAGATGAACTAGAGGAGGCTGGAGAGAATGCAGTTACTGAAGTAAGGCACTTTCCAACAGGAAAACATTCCCTGAGCACAGAGCCAGAAAGACAAAAAAAGACAAAAGCTTTTTTTTAAAAAAAAAAAGATGGAGGGGCCCGGAGAGATAGCACAGCGGTGTTTGTCTTGCAAGTAGCCGATCCAGGACTAAAGGTGGTTGGTTCGAATCCTGGTGTCCCATATGGTCCCATCCCGTCCCTTCCCGTTCCCCGCCCCCCCTCCGTGCCTGCCAGGAGCTATTTCTGAGCAGACAGCCAGGAGTAACACCTGAACACCGCCAGGTGTGGCCCAAAAACAAACAAAAAAAAGATGGAACCAGAGGGATGACACAATGGACCATTTGCTTTTGCATAAGGCCAACCTGGGTTCCATCCCAGGTATCTCATATGGAACCCCTTAGCCTGCCCGTAGTGATTCCTGAGTGCAGAGCCAGGGGGAACCTCTGAGCACAACAAGGTGTAACCCAAAATCTAAAGAATGTAGGAAAATATTTTGGTTTAAAGTACTTTATTCAATATACTTAAAAGTCCCAAGATCAAGACACAACAGTATGTAAGAAAAAAAAAGAGAAACCACTACATATTTATTGGTTGGCTCCTTTATCTTTGTTTTAAACAGTTGGCAAAAATTAATCAGAATTGCCATTTTTAATAATATGTATATATATATATACACATCAGACATCTTAGGTACTATAAATAAAGAAAAAATTACTTCACCTTTAGATCTGATCTCTGCCTTACAACTTCCTTCAAGACACCCATGAGAATATCTGTAGCCAAAGTTCTTTCATGAGCCTCATCAAGAATTATTACACCATAACGCTCCAGGAGTGGATCATTCATAGCTTCACGAAGTAACATCCCATCAGTCATATATCTGTATTTACAAAGTACATGCTGGTGAATGTTTATTTAGAGCAGGTAAAACAGAACTTCATAACATAAAAATGAAACTCAGTGACATCACTTAAGTCAAAATTAAATTTGAATAAACCAAATGTACTGTATTGTTTCATAATCAACTGCAAAATTAGCATTAAGAAAAACTGAATATGTAGCAAACAAGCTATACAGCATTAAGTCTTGCTAGTATGAGTCAATAGTAAGATACTAAGGAAAGTGAAATAAGTCCGCTATGGACAAGTACTCACGACTTTTTGTTTTTGGGACACACCCAGTGATGCTCAGGTGTTACTCAGAAATCGCTCCTGGCTTGAGGGACCATATAGGACGCTAGGGGATCGAATGAGATCTGTCCTGGGTCAGCTGTGTGCAAGGCAAATGCCCTACCACTGTGCCGGCCCCCCTCACAACTTTTTTAAAGGAAATTTACAAAATACAAGTATTCATTCAATTATTCATTCGATCTGCAAAACTAGAAGAAACCACTTAAAGCTGTCTCATATCATTATGTTCCACAGGCAATTGTACATTTCTTTAAAGCAGCATACCCTAACCGAAGAAAGTCGAGTTAAGGGAAAGTGCTAGGTTATTTTTCTGGAAGTGGGAGCATGAAGCCAAGTAAGCCTGAAAACATCTGATTCATGGTCTTAATAATTCTCCCCACTTAACGTAGGGCTATAAGAAGCACAATAAGTATACATGGGGTAGAAGATATCTCAAAAGACATCAAAAGGATCTCAAAGGATATCTCAAAGGATTGCATGCTTGGTGTGTGACTCCCAATTAGGGCTGGGAAACCACTGTGCCAAGAACAAAATTTGAGAACTACCTGGTGTGGTACAACGAATTATAATTTCGGAAGTGAGGGATACATTTAGCACTCTAAGAAATGCTTATATATGACAAGGAGAAAAGGTAAATGACAGTAAAGGATTTGTTTATCAGTACACTCAAATGAGAATAAAACCAAGTAAGATTAAACTAGAAAAGGGCCGGAGAGATAGCCTGGAGGTAGGGCATTTGTCTTGCGTGCAATAGGGCAGTGGTTAGAGTCCCAGCATCCCATACAGTCCCCCAAGCCTGCCAGGAGCTACTTCTGAGTAGAGAGCCAAGAGTAAAACCCTACCCCCACCCCCCCCCACCCCCGCCAGCGCTGCTAGGTTTGACCCCTCCCCCAAAAAAAGATTTACTAGGGAAGATAGTTGGAGCCAATGTGATCAAACAGGACTCAATCCCTGGCATTATATGTGATTCTCTCAAGCACTGCCAGATAGTTCCAAGTGCAGAGCCAGGCTCAACCAGAGCATTGCTGGGTGTGGCCCCAAAACAAAGAAAAGACACCTAATATGGAATACATGCGATCAAATTTGCAAAATGGATGCATAGGCCCGCCATCTGTGCAACACTGAGTGCTACTGTCACTGATATAAACTATGGAGATATGGCACCTGAACAAAAACAGAGGTTGGCCTGCAAATGCAGACAATGCTCATTCAGTTAAATATGAACATTGCATTTATAGATATAAAGAGCCACATAAAATTTAAAGTCATAATTTCACATCACTTTTTTGACTGTATTTTTTTTTTGAAGAACCAACGTGCCATTTTTATACTGTCATCTGTTAGAGCAATTCGGTTAACTTAAGTACAAATAAGTGTACAACAGAAAAGTATCATCTTTCTGATCTTAAGTCTAAATTTAGCAAGACTTTGGGCAAATTCATCTTTATGTATTTTTGCTTATTTATTACTTTTTCAGTAGACACAATCACATTTCTAGAACAGATATTACCTATACGATAATATCCTTAGGAACATGAAAAAAAGTACCAATTAAACTATGACTCAGTGCCTTAACAGTGCATAAATCAGCTACACTGAAACATTTTTTAATTTATTTGAAGACATTTGGTAATGTCTCCTGCCTTCAGATAGTATTGCTGATATGATAGGCACATAATATCTCAGTAAAACAACAATATATTTCTCTACTTACAGGTTAACTTCCTTATTAGATTCAACAAAGTTCTTCTGTTGCTTTGTAAGGACAAAAATCGCTTCACTCTACCAACAAGCATTACTATCTGCTTACATTCTATCAAGTTTACACCCTGCTGGCTAGGTGTTCAAGCAGTCGATTCAACACAGCTTTTTGAAACCATTTTAAATGGCAAATGTATCACATATAGTTCCAACAAAGCACATACTTTATTTAAAATGACAGTATGTACTACATGATCAAACTCAAACCTTCCCAGGCAATATAAGCACCGAAGTACCACAAGCCTATATATTAAGACCTTCACTGACTTTTAGAACTCATCCCTATTTCAGGTAATTAAAATAGGAAAAAGACCAGGAAATTGATGAGTCTGAGACTAATTTGAAAATATCTTTAAAATTCATTTTAAAAATCCAACATCATTTTGGTCTTTTCTTTGTTTGTTTGTTTTCTTCAAGCTTTCAACATCTCAATAGTATTAAGTGGCCAACTAGGGTTTGATTTGAGATTGATTCCTGAATGCAAAGCCAAGGAGTAACCTGAGCACCAAAAGTGTGCCGCCCCCGAAAAGGGCAAAAAGCTAGTATAAATAAGCATCCTTTTACAAATTTTTCTGGGAAAGGAAAACATGCTGCACAGGGAAGATCATATTGTAAATTAGATGAACAGAACTATTATTTGCCTCTTTTTAATAAGGATGAATCTATTCTAAGATTCTAACCCCCTAATTGGGGGACCATATGGGATGCTGGGGGATCGAACCGCGGTCCGTCCTAGGCTAGCGCAGGCAAGGCAGGCACCTTACCTCCAGCGCCACCACCCGGCCCATCCTATCTACTCTTGCCACTACCGACAATGTTGGTATATTTACCCTTTAAGAAAATACAGACTTTTGGGGCCCGAGAAATAGCACAGCGATAGGGCGTTTGCCTTGCATGCAGCTAACCCAGGGGACTAACTAATATTCTAACCCCCCCCCCCCGCCCCGGAGAGATAGCACAGCAGCGTTTGCCTTGCAAGCAGCCAATCCAGGACCAAAGGTGGTTAGTTCGAATCCCCGGTGCCTGTCAGGAGCTATTTCTGAGCAGACAGCCAGGAGTAACCCCTGGGTGTGGCCCCAAAACAAAACAAAACAAAACAAAAAAAAGAATGGGGTTGGAGTAATAGTACAGCAAGGAGGGCATTTACCTTACAAATAGATCGCAACCCAGTGATGAGCCCTCCAGGAGTGACCCTTAAGCACAGAGCCAGAAATAAACGATGAACACCATCAGAACTAACTAAACCATCAAGCAAAGTAGAAACAAAAATAATTCCCAAACCTAAGAAATTAGCAAAGATAAAGGGGGCAGCTACACTTTTTCACAATGTACTGTTCTTCACAAGTTCTGAAAGAGACAGCCAACTATGCTGCTGTGCCTACTATCCTCACAACAGAATTTATGGGACACTAAAATGCACAATCAAATGGAATCTTCTAATACCTTAGAATTTCTTGGTACAAATACAAAAATGTTATCAAATATGCAGATATTTAGAAAATTAGTTTTCCATGAATTAACAATAGCCAGAAGAATTCTAAGTTTAGGTTAATAACAGTAATTTCTATGTACAAAAAAAAAAAAAGAACATTTGGGAGAGGGGGTCATACTAAGCAGTGCTCAGGGGACCATAAGTAGATGCCAGGGATATAACTCAGGTCAGATGTATATAAGGAAAATGTCCTACCTACCACTTTTTGTTCCTGCTCAAACTTAACTTTAAAAGAATAGTTTCAGTGCACTTGCCTTGCATGAAGCTAAGTTGGGTTCAATCAATCCACAACATCCTGTATGGTCCCAGAGCCTACCAGAGCACTGTCAGGTATGGTCCCAAAACCAAAAATATAAGAAAAATAAACTGACTTAATTAGTAATAAAAGTCAGTGTTTTCTTTAACTTTATTTATTGATTGGGTTTTGGGCCACACACAGAGGTGCACAGGGGTCACCATATGGGAAGCCTGGTAATTGAAATGGGTCCCTCCTGGGTTAGCTGCATGCAAGGCAAACGCCCTATCGCTGTGCTATCTCTCGGGCCCCAAAAGTCTGTATTTTCTTAAAGGGTAAATATACCAACATTGTCGGTAGTGGCAAGAGTAGATAGGAGGGGCCGGGCGGTGGCGCTGGAGGTAAGGTGCCTGCCTTGCCTGCGCTAGCCTAGGACGGACCGCGGTTCGATCCCCGGCGTCCCATATGGTCCCCCAAGAAGCCAGAAGCAACTTCTGAGCGCATAGCCAGGAGTAACCCCTGAGCGTCACAGGGTGTGGCCCAAAAACCAAAAAAAAAAGTAGATAGGAATTATGAATTAGTCTGTGAGATATATATACAAATTATAAAGCAATTGATCTCAGAACTATGAGTAGCTGTTAGCAGTGCCATCACCAAAAAAAAAATCGACACTGGGAGGAGTTACAGTTAAAATAACAACGAGGAAGTAGTTAATCAAGGACACAATACAAACACCAAGATCCTACTGTCTCTGTGGCTCTATATCTATTTCCTTTTGACTTTTGACTCTCTTCTCAAGTTTTCTACCACAGCCCCTTTCTGTAGCATTGCATGCATGCTGAGTTCACTTTCATCCTCTGTACTAGTATACTACCTTTGGAAGACTGTCACTGACCTTTGACTAGTTCAAAATTTTCCTTCATGGGCTTTAACATGCTTTAAAACCCAAAGTTCTTTTTTGGAGGGAGGAGGCACGGGGATCATCACAGCAATGGTGCTCAGGAATCAAACCTGGGCTGACAATATACAATACAAGGCAAACTACCTACCTGCAGCTATTCCTGAATCCAAAAGCTCTTCATTTCTCACTGCTACTCAATTATAGATTTCAACTACACCCTATGTCCAACTTTTCCAATTATCTAGCAGGCTTGTCCTAAACTAACGTAACATTTCAGGACAGAACAATCTTCTAGAACAAACACATCAGTGGTCATTAAGAGCTACAACACTGTGTTTCAAAGAATGACCCCAGGGTGAATCTTTATTCTTATTACAGATTTCAAAATTAAATGGGTCAGATACCCAAAAGCAAAGGACTCTGATTAAAATAAATAAATAAATAAATTACTGTTACTATTCCTTCTCCAACAAGAGACACTTTATCAAATCCAGAAGAGACCATTCTATAAAAAAAATTCCCTTTTCAATATATGAAGATTCAGGAGCTGAAGATATAGTACAGCAGGAAGCCAGCCCAGATCCAATCCCACTCCATAATTATCTATACTGTCTTAAAGAGGCCTGTAATATTTCAAAAGTGACGTATCACAAAAATGTCAACATACACAAGTCAGCTGAATACTTCAAGACAATACACAGGAGCTGAAAGCTGAGTACAGCAATAAGACACTTGGCCTTGCACACAGCCAATCTGGGTCCACCACACCCCCATTGTCTATAATGGTACCCTGAGCTCCACCAGAATTAACCATGAGCAATGCTAGATGTGTCCCTTACATGAAGAGAAATTAAAAACAATAATATTCAGCCTAGAGTGCTTCTCAAATGACTATTTTCCAGAATGCATTTCTTTTTTTTTTTCCTTTGGTTTTTGAGGCACAACCCACAGGGGTCACTCCTGGCTCTACGCTCAGAAATCGCTCCTGGCAAACACGGTCATTGGGGACCATCTGGGATGCAGGGATTCAAACCACAGTCCTACATGAAAGGCAAACGCCTTGCCTCCATGCTATCTCTCAGGCCCCAATGCATTTCTTTTTTAAAATGCTGTCCCAGTGACCCAGTAAAAAAACTACTTCTGTATCCCAACCCTTACTCAAGCAAACCAGACCTTGGCTGAGTCCATCCACTCTGCTCTAATCTAAACTAAATATTCTAATCATACTTTGATATAAATTCCTCTCATCGCTTTCAAAAGCCTAATCACAGTAAGATTTTTACATTGCTGGCTTTTATTTGTTTATGGGAACAGAAACCAGATTTACTTTTTGCTACTATAACTGGTCCTGCCAGACACAGGTACTCATGTACTAGTAAAAAGGATGGTGAAGCATAACTTATTTGCCACCCTAAATCCCATTTTGCAGATCAAAGAATAATTGAGGAAGCATGAAATCTGCTAGCAAATTGAAAGCAACTTCGAATATTGTTTTCCCCAAATACAAGACTACCAAACTCTTATTTCAAAAAATGATTAGAAACTCCCATGGGAATTCAAAATATTCTAATTCTAAAGTGTTTCTTAAAATCCACTGCAGAATCTAACCTCTTCATTACATTAAAATGAATTTAAAATATTTCAGACTCCTCAGAAACTGACAAGCTTTCATAATTTCTTTATTCCTTTTTTTCTTATTTCATCTTTACTTTTTTACCTTAATTTTCTTACTTTACTTTCTTCACTCCTTTTTTCCTTCTATTCCAAGATAGCAAAAGGAACAAGCATATTGCAAATTAAATACTTAAAAGAGGGGGAAGAAACACCTCATGCAAATCAAAACACAAAACAAAAAGCCATACCATCATTTTGCAGCAGTTTATACAACTAACCTCTCCTGGACCTAGTCTATTTATAGTCTGTCTAGCCAAGTGTGTAATAATTATACTTCAATGGAAGCCTCTGAAAATTGTTTAATATTAGACCTAGAATTCAGCTAGGATCTATATCCCAAACACTGAAAAATAATCTTTGGATCTACATAAATTAAAGGTACTTCAGTTAAAGCTCTGCAACAATCTTATTTATCAACAAAAAAACTTAAGGTCAACAGTGAGCCAAGAGTCTTTGAAAGACATGGTTAAATTTTGTCTGTCTGGCCCAATCTCCAGAAATCAAGTTTCTTTACTATGTCTCTGGTAAAAATTAAAGATGGCATCTGGATACACAATGAATATAAAGACACGCTCCTCTTTTAAAAGGAGTGTGCTTCTCTGATATATTCTTCACCTTCTTATACAACTAGCTGTGATGTGACTGGTCCTCATTATGTTTAACTGTTTTTAATAGATGGATTCTTGTTTCAAGTTCTGAGGTGATACAGATGATCAGGTAAATTATATATAGTAACTGCAAATAGTCCTACTAGTCAAAATTACCAATGGACCTGCACTATTTAATTTGACTTAAGAAGGGCTGGAGCGATGACTCAAACAGTAGGGCATTTGCCTTGCATATGCTGACCTAGGAGGAACTGCGGTTCGATCCCCCAGTGTCCCATATGGTCCCCCAAGTCAGGAGCTATTTCTGAGCACATAGCTGGGAGTAACCCCTGAGCATCACTGGATGTTCCCCCCAACCCCGCCAAAAAATTTTTGACTTAAGGTATATTCCAAGTCTAAAAAAAAAAACCCCTATCTGTAGGGGTGGGAGAAATAGCAAGACAGCACAGTAATAAGGCGTTTGCCTTGAATACGGACCCACCCGTTTGATTCCTGGCATCCCATATGATTCCCCAGCCTTCCAGGGGAAGCCAGGACTAACCCGAGAACCGCTGGGTTTGGCCCAAAAACCAATTAATGAATGAATCAATCAATCAATAAAATATTTTTAAAAAACCGATCTGTAATACTTCTTAAAGTTCAGTTGAATCCACACCACATATCACAATGCAAAGTTATTTTAAAATAACTATCTAATGGCATAAACATGTATGATTCTGGTGTACAGAATGGTCTCTAGATTTGAAAGTTTGCCTCTCCCTATTTACCGAACCAAAATCTTTCACAAAAAAATATTTGAAAGCCTACCATTTCATATTACTTACACTTTAATCTTTTCTGCATAGTAACTTACAAATCTTAAATCTTAAATCTCCAAATTCTGGTCTCCCTAGCTCAATCATGGCATCCCCTATGGTCTCTGGAGCATGGCAGGAATGATTTCTGAGCTGAGCCAGGAGTAACCTGAGTGCCACTCGGTGTGGCCCAAAAAACAAACTCACCTCAAAAATTGTAAGTTCAGAAACCTTATAGTTGAGAAAATACATTTTTACATATTTACAGATCACAGTATCTGAAGAACCTGTTCAAATTCTACGTGCACAGAAAAGACCAGCTTATGGCTCAAACAAAACTAACCATAGCTGTATAATAGCCCTTAATATCCGCCTTGTCTATCCAGGGGTCTCAAACTCAATTTACCTGGGGGCCGCAGGAGACAAAGTTGGGGTGATCCTTGAGTGCAGAGTCAGTAGTAAGCCTTGAACATTGGGGGGCATGACCCAAACAACTAAAACAAAACAAAAAGATTCCTCTAGGGCAGGGCCACAAAATGTTGTACGGAGGGCCGCAAACAGCCCACGAGTTTGAGACCCCTGCATACACGTTTGAAGGAGACTAGAGGAATAGTTCAGTGGGTAGGAAGCCTGCCTTGCAGGCAGTCAGTCACACTGGGTTCAACTTCCACCCCACCAAATGATTTCTTTAGCCAAGTCAGGAATGATCCTTGAGCTCGAGCCAGGAGGAAGCCCTGAGTACTTGCCCAAAATAATCTGAAGTGGAATTCCCTCCTAACAGTTTGTCTCTGCCATCAAAGGTCATATCTTTAATCTAATATTTGGTTCTAAATCTGTCATTGTCACAAAGAAATTTGTAAATATGGACCAGACAATACTGGAAATAAAATATGGCTTGCATACAGCTGTCCCTGTTCCTCCATCCCTGGTACTACATACATGGTCCTCAAAGCACTTTCCAGAAAACTCCCCTCACCCAGCAATCGCTAAAATTTGACCCAAAAGGCCACATTCGTACAAAATAAAAGAGATGCAACAAAAGCTGTTAATTTTCCAGGAAAATGCCATCAGGCAAAAACCATTTTTCATGACTTAAGCGAAGTCACTGTGTACCACTGCTATTATGGAAAGGAGAACTTTGAGGATACTCAAAATTATTATATACTTCAAGTCATCTACAGCTCACAGTATATGCATAGTATAATTGTGTAACATTAAAAACCCTCTCAGACCAATACATCTTATACCATGAACTGTCATCTTTATGTTATATAAATATTATTACTTAAGTGATCTTTGGCAGACGTGAAATGTGGCTCAGTGTAGAGCTCATGCCTCTTATGTGTTTGCCCTAGGATCAATTACCTGCACAGAAAGAGGAAAAATCAAGTGCCAGAGAGAGAGTACTCAATAGGCGCAGTGCATGTTTTGTGTGCAGGCAACAGACACAAAGTAGAATTGATCCATAATGTACAGTCCCCTGAACATTGCCAGAGTGAAGAAACCCCACTCAGAACATGACCCAGAGAAAAGAGGGTCATGCCATCCTTTCTATTCTAGGTTCTACCACTTAGGACTAGTCTAATAATGGATGATCGGAAGGTCCATGGCAAAGCCCTCCTTGCAAAGCAGCAACAAGAAGTTCTCATTTTCAAAGGTAGTACTTACTTTAGAATGGTTTTCGCACTGCTGCAGTCTTCAAATCGAATGGAGTAACCAACTTCCTGGCCCAACATAACATCCATTTCATCAGCAACTCTCTGAGCCACACTCATTGCAGCCACTCTCCTGGGTTGGGTACAGGCAACTCCTCTCTTGGGTCCTGGTAATGATCGCATGTACTCCACACACCACTGGGGAATCTAGCAAATAATTTCATATCTAAATCAATTCTATTCTGTTTGCATCAACAAGTTTTTAAAATCTCATTCCAATAAAATGAAATAAAATGCATATACATGTGCATGCATACCACTCAACCACCCCTCTAATTCAAAAAACAATGTGAACTCTCCTAGCCATTAAGGGCCACATAATACTGGTATATCATATATAATATTCCTTAGTCCATTCAGTTCACTGGGGTTGCCCTGAAAACCTTGTACAACATAAACTATCTCATCACTAAGCATTTTCCTACGGCTATATAGTTTACATATAGTATATAAATATATGCTTTTTGTTTTGGACACAGGCTGTGTACAACAATAGCTAATAAAGAGCACTGACTGTTACAACTATTTTTTTATTTTTCAATACTTTGGGGATAAGCATTGTCAGTGAAAAATATCTCAAGAGATCAAGTTTTGTGCCGTTTCAGGAATATAATAGGATTTTTATAAAAAGAAAGAGAATAAAATTGAAAAAGGTTCCATAAACCAAAGTTTAAGTGGCCTTCTCGAGCAGGTAAGACTTGTATATACCCAACCTTGGTTCTGTTCACACCGTATCTGGGCCTGAGGAGTAATCCCAGACACAGAGCCAAAAGAGAACTCAAAAGGCTAGATGTAACCAAACAAATCCAAAAAGGCAAAGTGAGTTTAAGAAAACTTTATATAAATGTCTTCATTTTAGCCACTCTCAGACAAAAAAAGTACTTCAAAAGAGCAAATAAATAATTTTAAAATGTACCAATCAATTATAACTCAAAATCTAAACCAAAATAAAAATAATAATAAAACTCAAAGTCTTAGTTTTATGCCCCAAGCTTCCTAAATATGTGAGCAAGGGCCCACAATTCATCTGTGGAATGGCAGAATCCCTCAAGGGCCATCAGATATGGTCAAGCTGGTCCCCAATACCACTAGAAATAGCCCTCAGGATACTGCTGGTATGGAAACCAAAACAGTGGCAGTCAATAAAAATCAAAATTCTCAATGAAAGAATTGTTTCACTTTTTAAACTCATGCCAACGAAATACTCCAATACACTAATAAAAAAATTTACATTTTGTGCAAATTCAATTCAGTTTTACTTGAATTCAGTTCTCTTTATACTTACAACAACCAAAATGCCAAACTAATAGACTCTAATAGTTAAAAACTTAAACCCATTACATTAATACATTATTTCTGTAAGTAAAAACTGTATCTTGCAGCTAGAACAATAGCTCGAAAAATATGCTCTGCATGCAGGAGTCCTTTGATCCCCAGCACCAATCTTGTTGCCCAACTGAGGGGGAAAAAACACCTCTAATCCTTCAGAGAAAAGCTGTGTTCTCTTAGCGCCAAGTATATCAGTATTTTTGTTTTGGTTGTTGTATATCAAGAATATCTCAGAATCTTTGACATCAGGGAATTCAAGAGCTCCCAAAATTTTGGAGAAAAAAATCCAGTCAATTCATCTATTCATTTTTAAGAAAAGCTTTAATAAAAATAGGTCCTGAGATATGATGCACTGGCTTATTACTATCATTCTAAAGTAACTTTTCTTTTTTTTGTTGTTTTTGGGCCACACCCGGCGACACTCGGGGTTACTCCTGGCAGGCATGGGAACCATATGAGATGGCGGAATTCGAACCACCATTGGTCCTGAGTCGGCCGCTTTCAAGGCAAACATCCTACTTAACTCTTTGGCCCTAAAGGAACTTCTTTCTTTCAGCTGCTTCTCTTCCACTATTTGAAAACAATTTCCTAACACTTCAAATGTTGTTTTAATTCTCCTGACTTCTATCTAAAATACGCTAATGTCATTCCTAAGTGGATCACCTGAATAATGAATAGTTTACTAACACCCAACTTGTCATCAATATTCTCACTAGAGAGGACTTTGCGTAAAAGGAACCAGAGCAATAGAATATATAACAACCTGGGTTTCCCTTTTCGTATGGGTGTCTCAAGATTCCAGATATTTAATATGGATGGTCCCCTAAACCCCAATAGGACTCATCCCTGAGTGCAGAGGCAGAACTACGCCTATAGCAAGCTCTGAGTTTGCCCCTCCTTTCCTTCAATAAAGTCCAGATCACTCCTCAATTATTAAAACATATTTAAGCCCATCCAGCTCAATCTCAGGTGACATGCACCAATACCCAATACTGTCTAGATCAGGCAATGCTTTTTCTCTAAAACTGGTGTTTCTCATTTCATTTTTTGATAAAATTAGCTTCAGTTTCTTTTATATATATATATATATATATATATATATATATATATATACACACACACACACACACACATATATATAACATATTAAACATAACAAATTGCCGCGTAAAATGTCTTTATCGAATCTTGAACAATAGCTCAAGTTTCTACATTATGGGACTAGAATTGTATTCCTAATGAGACAAAAATATAGGCAAATAATGGCTAATTATTAATGATCTGGAGTCAAAGTTTAATCTGACTCTACCAGAAGAAAAAGAGCAACTGGAAACTATTCACTATTAACTCTTTAGGTTCCCCTCCAAAACGCTCTCAATGACCAAAGAATCCTATATGTATCCAAATCTTACGCATCTTTAAAAAATAAATAAATAAATAAGGGCCCGGAGAGATAGCACAGCGGCGTTTGCCTTGCAAGCAGCCAATCCAGGACCAAAGGTGGTTGGTTCGAATCCCGGTGTCCCATATGGTCCCCCGTGCCTGCCAGGAGCTATTTCTGAGCAGACAGCCAGGAGTAACTCCTGAGCAACACCGGGTGTGGCCCAAAAACAAAAATAAACAAACAAACAAACAAAGGATTAAAAAACAAGACAGCTCTTCAACTGACTCAAAATACAAGCTCAACACTAAATTAATACTGAAATGAAGTGGATGTAAGGCCTTAGAATAGTAGTATCAAACAAATTTACCTATGACTCCAATGTTTTAAATACTGAGTTCACCTCGATTCATTTAAGATATATAACCCAGGATAATCACTAAACATAAGCTTCATTTTGCTCAACTATGAAATAAACTAATTTCCTTACAAAGCAGTAATAAAATGTAAGTGCCTGACATTTACCCAATTGTTAATTAGATGGACACTGTTAATACTTTTGGCAACTGGACAAATCAACTGAAATATTTAAAAAAACTATTGACATTAATAAAGCAAGCATTTCAGTTACTAACATCAACAGTAAGCCTTCCTCTCAGTAAAAGGTGGTTGACATTAAAACAAGCTTGCTACTCTGGTTGCTACTGTAGCCTTCAAAATGTATCCTGAAATTCTCAAAGGGATAGCTATGGCTTATATTTAATTTCAGAAAATAAACTATAATATGTAGCTTATATAGGTTACTGAGTATGTATCACAAACAAATCAGCTTAAATAGGCCAGTATGAAATATTATTTATTCTGAGTCATCAGTCAATACTTCCCCACTTTTTCTAAAGATTCTACAATAACCAGGATCTGCCACTTCTATCATCTGGAGGTAGTAGGTAGGGGGTCCTGGGCCACTCCAGGGCTGTGGAGCTTATTATGGAATTTGGGGCTCCAGCATGCAAAATATGCACTTCAGTGCTTAGAACTTTATCCTCAGACATAACATCGCTCTGGTATTTTAAGTCTCTAGGCTCAAGCTCAAGACTGGTAATATAGTCAACCTAATTTATAGCAAGAAAATGTAAATTTAAATTTAAAAAAAAAAACCTATTACCCACCAATTTTTAGATTTTACTATCTGCATTAACTCTAGAAGTTTCTCCAGTTAAGCTCATTGAGCATACTTGTGGAAGTAAAGTTCTATATTTCCCACAAAGAGTTACATGGCTCTAAGTGCCACCGCACTGGATCACTGGATCCAGTAAATATGCCCATCTGTATTTGAAAAATATTCTGGTGAGCCTACTAACAAACATTAGTAACAAGGAACAATGATGTTTCGCTAGGAAAAAGTGTTATCTAGTGTGGGAGGAGTGGGTCAAGATTTTACTTTATTGTACTTTTAGTATCCCATTTCCCCTCCCCTAAGTTTTGGACTTTGAGTCACACTTTGTTGCAACCAGGGGCTACTCCTAGTTCAGTGGTGCCAGAGATTTAACAGGGCCTCTAGCACACAAAGCATGCACTCCAGGGGCCGGAGAGATAGCATGGAGGTAAGGTGTTTGCCTTGCACGCAAAAGGTCGGTGGTTCTAATCCCAGCATCCCATATTGTCCCTGAGCCTGCCAGGAGCGATTTCTGAGCACAGAGCCAGAAGTAAACCCTGAGCGCTGGCAGGTGTGACCCAAAAACCAAAACAAAACCAAAAAAAAAAAAAAAAAAAAAGAGCATGCACTACAGCCCAGTATTCCCATTCCATATAAAAAAGTCAAAAGCAAGACCTCACCAATGGTTCAAGTTCTCTCTATCTTGTACCCCTAAATCCATATTTACCACCCCAAATGCTAGTGGATAAAACAAGCATCACTCGGTCAAACTTAATAAACAGCACTATTTACCCCTATGAATTCAGGGAAAATAAGTACTTCCACCAGTATTCCCAAGTCACCAAAACGTACAAATAAACATCAAAAGGGCTATTCAAAAGATGTACCAGAAAGACAATGGTGAACATTAGGACCAAATATACAAAATTGGGCTTTCATAAATTACATACTATGACATATAGTAACTCACCTGTGTTGTTTTACCGGACCCAGTCTCACCAACCAGTACAAACGACTGATGTCTAACCAGGATATCTGTAAACCTATCCTTGTATTCCCAAACCGGAAGTTGAAGCCTTTTCTTTAGAATATCGTAATATCGAGGCGTATGGGGCAAGTTGGTGAATGGATTAATGCACTGTGGAAGTGATGTGTGTCCAGCATGTCCGGCATGTCCAGGATGAGCAGAATGTGCCGAATGTGCTGAATGCGCTGAGTGGGCAGAATGAGCTGAATGGGAAGCCTTTAAAGGTGGTAATCCAGCACTGATAAGCATAGCATTAGTAGAGGCTCTCAATTCCTTCTCTTTTTCTTTCTCCCTTTCCCGCTCTCTATCTCCTCTATCCCGCTCTCGGTCTCGATCTTTAGATCGATCTTCACGATCCCGGTCACGATCTCGATCCTTCCTAAAAACAAAAATTTAGAATTCAAAATTCTGAATTGCAAGCAAAAGGTTTCACGGCAACATTAGAGTCATAACCACATACACTGATATAAAAACACAAATGAAGGCCGGAGCGGTGGCGCAAGCCGTAAGTCATCTATCTGCCTTGCATGTGCTAGCCTAGGATGGTTCACGGTTTGATCCCCGGAGTCCCATATGGTCCCCCAGGCCAGGAGTGATTTCTGAGTGCATAGCAGGAGTAACCCCTGAGCGTCACCAAATAACACCCCCCCAACCTCAAATGAGTTATGGTTCAGAGAATAAGAGTATAATCAAGGTTCTCCACATCTCACATAAGCAGTTTCCCTCCCTTAATGCTTTCGATTCTGCATACTGCCTCTTGCAATTTGTTAGCCAACAGCTGAGATTAACCCAACTCATGTGTTCTGCAACTAAAATCCCCTTCTAACTCAAAAAGTTAAAATTAAGGATATGGCTAAATCAAGGGAACGAAAGGAATCAATCTTTCCCCTAAATCCCCATGTTTTACATAAAGGTATTTTTCTACACTGAAATCATGTCCAAAAACTCAGTACTTTACTGACAAAATTTCACCTCATTTTACAGCAAACAGAACTGGAGGTGATAAGTCAAAGGATTAGCTAGTGTACACAGCCTTTCATGTTGGAGGCCTGGATTCAATGGCACGCAAGGTCCCCTGAACACCATGTGGTATGGGATTCCCCTCACTTGCCTGCACTGGCAGAAAAAGAAAATAAAACCTGCAGGTGAGCTTGTCATGCTTCCTGCCAGCATGTTCACAATGTATTCAATAAATCTACTGTATTACTTTATCAGAAAAATTAAAACCTGTTTTGGCTTTTGTTGTTTAAAATAGCCCTGAATAGGACTAGAGTGATAGCACTGCGGGTAGGACATTTGTCTCGTATGCAGCCAACACGGGTTTGATTTCAGGGCATCCCATTCTGGTCCTCCAAAAAAAAATGCTCTTAAAAGAAAAGAAATCTAGAGTATATACAAAAGGTAAGTAGTTTGCCCTGCATGAGGTCAAGCTGGGTTTAATCTCTAGCACACTGTATGGACCTGTGAGCACACCTCCAGGTATGGCACAAAAAACAAAAACCCCACTAATTAAAATATTTAACTAATATACACATTTTTTCTTAAAAAAAAAAAAAGGCAAAATTATGCAAATGCCTACATTGTTTAGGTCAATTCTACTATCTACTTCCAGTTATATTAAAGGAAACCCTTAATAAAATGATTCAAATAATCCATGCATGTTCATTTTACTAATCCAGTTTACTTTAAACCTGTCACAGGCTTATGAACCCAGACTGAAATAGTGAATGAAGTAGGCTTGGAGATATACCTGCATCTGAGATGTAGTCCTTTCTTTTACTTTATGATGCATTCAGGATTTGTCAGCATCTCAACTTGAGATCTTCCCCCGCCCTTCTCTTTCCTTCCTATTTCTCTAAATAAAACTACTTTACTTCAAAAGGAATAGTGAAGCAAAATGGAACTATGACAAAGGACAATTATTTTTTCTGATCCATTCACGAATACCCAGCACATTTCCATCTTCAATTATCAGCAACAAAGAGTCTATCAGCTGGCTTCTGAGTAACAGAAATGGTCAGCTGGATAGATTAAGGACAAGATGAAATATAATCTATTAATAGAAAATTTAGTTAAGGAGGTCATACATAACACGTTATACTGACACTTTTTTTAATCACTTTTCACACACAATGTGATTTTTCCCTTTTCCCATGCCAATGTTCTACTTCTGAAGAACCATTAAAACTTAAAAGCACGGGGCCGGGCGGTGGCGCTAAAGGTAAGGTGCCTGCCTTGCCTGCGCTAGCCTTGGACGGACCGCGGTTCGATCCCCCGGTGTCCCATATGGTCCCCCAAGCCAGGAGCAACTTCTGAGCACATAGCCAGGAGTAACCCCTGAGCATTACCGGGTGTGGCCCAAAAACCAAAAAAAAAAACAAAAAAAACTTAAAAGCTAAGATCTAGCATAGAGATTTTAAGAAATCAGGGACCAGAGAGATGGTACAGCAGGTAGAACACTACCCTGCTTTCAGCCTAGCCCACCCAGGATCAATCTTCAGCATCCTGCATGTCCCCACCCCAGTCCCACCCGGAGTAATTCCTGAGCATTTCTGGGTGTAAACCCAGCAAAACAAACAAACAAAAAACAACAGGGGAATTAAAAAGATATTAAGCTAACTATGTAATTTCAGTTCTTTCTTTCCTCAAGGCTTGTGGACACTAAGATTTTGTAAATTAAGTATGTATTGCAATTACTTACAATTATGTGAGTTAGTATTAGTACCTGTCTGGACTATAGTAAATGCCCAATAAACATTCTTACTATTAAAACCAATTGTATGTTAACAATACCCAAAAACAGATGAGGGAAAGGAGGACTAGTCGATGATAGGAAGGAAGCTTACCACAAAGAGGTGGGGAATACAGTTAGGGCAGAGAAAGGAACACTCAAACAATATTTGGAAATGATCACTCTAGACAAGAACAAGATGCTGAAAGAAGGTAGCGATATGCATGATGTCCATTTAGTAAACGCTGCAAACTACAATGCAGGAGAGGAAACAGGGAGGGAGGGAAGGAGTGAAATGGGGGAAGACAAATAGGGAGGGATGTGCACTGTGCACTGTCAAAGGGATGGGTGCTGGAACACTGCCTGACTGAAAACAACCAATTTTTTAACTGGATCTCTCGGCAATTTAATTAAATAATTTGGAGCCAGAGTGAGAGGGCGTTTGCCTTGCATAGGGCTGACCAGAATGAACCTGGATTCCATCCCTGGCATCCCATATGTTCCCTGAGCCTGCCAGAAGTGACTGAGCAGAGCCAGAAGCTACACTTGAGCACTGCCACGTGTGGCCCAAAAGCTAAAATAAAAAATTATTTAATTAAAATATAAAGGTGTCAACTGACCATCAAATCAGAATATTTTATTTTATTTTTGTTTTCTTGGGTCACATCCGGTAGCACTCAGGGGTTACTCCTGGCCCTATGCTCTGAAATTGCTCCTGGTAGGCTGGGGGGACCATATGGGATACCAGGATTCGAACCACTATCCTTCTGCATCTAAGGCAAACGCCCCATCACTGTGCTACCTCTCTGGCCCCAAATCAGAAGAATATTTTAAATATGGACTACTTTATTGATTTAACCTGGTAATTCCACCAGGATATGTATAAGAACATATATGGAAACCTGTACACATAAAGATGCTAATTCACGGGGCCGGAGAGATAGCATGGAGGGTAAGGCGTTTGCCTTTCATGCAGTCATCGGTTCGAATCCCAGCGTCCCATATGGTCCCCCGAGCCTGCCAGGAGCGATTTCTGAGCATGAAGCCAGGAGTAACCCCTGGGCGCTGCCGGGTGTGACCCAAAAACCAAAAACCAAAAAAAAAAAAAAAAAAAAGAAGCTAATTCACACTTTTAATTTAAAAATAACAAAGACTGAAAAACAGAAAGTTGACTGTTATGACTACCTTTCGTAAGTTAAACACTATGCTGCCAATAAAATATAAAATAATCTGAATCTATTCTCTAATTTGGGGGAGCCCTTCCCCAATAGTGCTCAGAGGTCTGGGAACCATTCTTTGCAAACAAAAGCTATGCAGACTGATCATGAAGGGGATTATGACACCTGGGCTCCAACTCTAGGCCTAAAATATGCAACACATGCATGGCACTCCAGCTCTTGAATATTTCTCCAGCTCCTCTATTCTGTAATTTAGAACACCATTTCTCAGACGTAAATAAGAACTAAGTAAAAAAAACATAACACAGGGGCTGGAACAGTGGTGCAAGCGGTAGGGCGTCTGCCTTGCAAACACTAACCTAGGACGGACCATGGTTCCATCCCCCACGCCAAGGGGATTTCTGAGCACATAGCCAGGAGTAGCCCCTGAGCATCACCGGTGTGGCCCAAAATCCAAATAATAATAATAATAATAATAATAATAATAATAATAATAATAATAATAATAATAATAATAACAGAGCCCATGATGTAGCTGTTGCTACTTAGTCGGATTCCAAGTAGAGAACTTACTAAAAACCATTCACAAGCAACTTGGAGGGTAAATTTCTTTATTTTAGAAGGAAATGGTTAGAAGAAGTAAGGTGGGCCCGGAGAGATAGCACAGTGGCGTTTGCCTTGCAAGCAGCTGATCCAGGACCAAAGGTGGTTGGTTCAAATCGGTGTCCCATAAGGTTCCCCGTGCCTGCCAGGAGCTATTTCTGAGCAGACAGCCAGGAGTAACCCCTGAGCAACGCTGGGTGTGGCCCAAAAACCAAAAAAAAAAAAAAAAAAAGAAGTAGTAAGGTGTGAGCTCTGTGTGTTTAGGGGATTAAAACAGGGTGTGCTGTTTCAGGGTCTAGGGTATTAATGAAAACAGGGTGTGTGTTGTGTTTAAACAGGTTATGTGCTCAACGTGTTTAGCTATATACTGGTAGTAAATATGACAGATCTGGGAAATGTCATCAAGAATGGTTCAACAAATGAGGTGGAGGGATGGCAGGATGCTTTGCCTTGCTTGCACACAGCTGACCCAGGTTTGATTCTGGCCATCCCATATGGTCCCCCCAGCACTGTCAGGAATGATTCCTAAGTGCAGGACCAGGAATATAGCTGGGTGTGACCCCAAACCCCCAAAACAAATTAAAGTGGGGTTAAGATTTCAGGAATTCTTTTCTACTTCTTTTTTTGTTTGTTTGTTTTTGGGTTTTTTTGTTTTGTTTTTTTGGGTCACACCTGGCAATGCTCAGGGGACCATATGGGATGCCGGGATTTGAACCACCATGCATTTGAACTGCATGCAAGGCAAATGCCTTACCACCATGCTTTCTCTCTGGCCCTCTTTTCTACTTCTTTATAGCTTGGTTTAAGATTGAGTCCCCAAGAGCAAATAACCTCTCATACTGACATCACAAAACCAGTGAAAACATGTTGTGCATATGCAAAACACACCTAGGATACCTTCCACACACCGTGTACTTTTTATCTATGACTTCTTACTACCAATGTGTAAAAAGCTGTCACTAATGTATATACCTAAATCAAGTGGTGATACTATAAATATAGCCTTCTCTATGCTAAGTATTTTTTCATCATTCCATAGTATAAAAAGGTTGAAAACCACCACTCTACTTGTTACTGCATTACTGATCCACTGTTTTCACTTTCTCAGGTAACAGAAAAAGCTCTTATCAGAAAGTTTATTGGAACTATCAAAGTAGAAAACACCTTTATGATCAAAAATGTTCCCCGGACTTCAAAATGTTATCATGTAGTCCTTGCACAAAGAGAATGCTGCGCAATGAGGGGAAAGGGACTGGAACGGAATCCAGTATTGACCAATTTCTCAACGGACCTCCAAATTAAAGTAGGCCTGGAGTAGTGCAAGGTTGGTAAACTAAGTAAAATTTCCCATTTCATTTTCTTCCCACTTAAAATTAAAAAGCGTTCTATGACAGTAAAGTATACAGTACTGACAAGTCTAACCTTGTAGATAAAAAGTACCCAAAAGTAGGGTGCCCCCCACCCCATTTTTTGGGCCACACTAAGCAGCGCTCAGGCACTAGTCCTGGCTTTCACTCAGAAAGTACTACTTCTGGGGCCGGGCGGTGGCGCTAAAGGTAAGGTGCCTGCCTTGCCTGCACTGGCCTTGGACGGACCGCGGTTCGATCCCCAGGTGTCCCATATGGTCCCCCAAGCCAGGAGCAACTTCTGAGCACATAGCCAGGAGTAACCCCTGAGCGTTACTGGGTGTGGCCCAAAAGCAAAAACAAAAACAAAACAAACAAACAAAAAAAAAAAAAAAGAAAGAAAGAAAGTACTACTTCTGACAGGGTTGGGGACCATATAAATCGCTGGGGATCAAACCAAAGTCAGTTACATGCAAGACAAATGTTCTACAAGCTGTGCTATCAGTCTGGGCCCCCAAAAGTAAGTTTTTAATAAAAAACGAACTTTGGCTTTTGGGCCACACCCCAGTCCATACAGAGTGTGCAGGAAAGAAACTCAGGACAGTGGCTTTTCAGATGTATTTCTCTGGTCCCATAAAAAGAACTTTTAACTACAGATTACAATGCAGTCAGTCAACAAGTGTTTTGAGATGATCAAATAGGGAAAAAAAGGCATTAAAAAACAGTACTAAAAAATTAACTCTAAATAAAATGACAATCAAGTAAGCTAGAAGAAATGAGTAGAGAAAAACTCTCCTCCCAACTATAAAAATTTGTATTTTATTCCAGAGTCTACCTACAGGCACATGTCACTTAATGCCCAACGTGATCACCATATATTTTGGAAGCCACATTTTTCTTAATGATATTTTTATCTCACTGAGCCACTTAACCCCAAGAAAAGTGTTTACATACTGCACATACTGCACAAACGGGCATACAGTGCTACTCAACTATTGTGAGAGACTCCCTCCCATCTTAGCCCGGATAACAACACACTTACTTTTACTTCACAGGAATCAAGAACTTTGTGTTACTATTTTACCAATTCATGATAAACGATGTTAAAACAAAGTAACTGACTGTGTAGTGACACAGTGTGTGTGTTGCACTTGTTTTTCAGGGGTTACTCCTAGAAGACCAAACGGGATGCAAGGATAAAACTGGGGTCCAACATGAAGCGACTCTTAAAACTACAGTATGCCAGTCAAGGACTGAATGATAGTACTGCCAATACGGCGCTTGCCTCGCACAGGGCCAACTTGAGTTGATCCTCCACACCCCAAATGCCCCCTATTTGGCCGGAAGGGATCCCTCAGCATAGAGCCAATAGTAAGCCATGAGCACAGCTGAGAGTAGCTAAAAATAAAAATAAACATATCCAAAAAATCCTACAGTCTGTGTGCTGTAAAAAAAAAAAAAAAAAAAAGTAAAAGGAGCCGAAAACTGAAAAATTAAACGCTTGCTCAGGATCTAGAGCCAGTAGAAGTATTTAAGACTGACAAGTCTCTAAATCTCCATTTCTCACCCTCCAAGTGGTGCTGATCATATTTTTTTAAGTCACTTCCAGCTCTAAGGAAATTTGTGGCCAGCAACTCAAAACATGCAAAAAACTGTTTTGCTGGGTACAAGCGGGTTTACAGGAGAGCCTCAGAGGGAAAAAAAAATAAACCCACTACCTAGTGATATAAACACAAATAGCTTCGAGACTAAACAGCACCTATTACTTGCCCATATTCGATATTCTCTTCAGCTATAGCCTCCCTCCCTTCCACTATCCCGCAGACAGACACTCCACAGTAATCCTCATGAGAGGGAAGCCAAACAAAGGAGTTTTGCGGGAACAAAACTCGAAGCACAAAGAAAGGGGGAGCAGCTAGCTTCTGGGCGCGGGGGCAGGCACACACACGTGGCACGCCAAGTGATAGCGACTCCTGCAAAGTGTTGGGACTTGGCGGGCTTCTAGTGCCTGCCTAAAATATCAAAGTCTCCGGCAGGAAGGCTTTAAGAAAGAAGCAGAACTAGAAAAGCACCTGGGTGGTGGCATGGCTAGACCAGAGACCATCTGTGCCATGGCATCCCTCCGCCTGGAAAAGCATCTGCAAACAATCGAGAGCCTGGTCCAAAAGCAACTCAAGAATCTGGGGCTCGACTGTGATGTTGTTATTGGATCATCAACCAACCTCCCCATGGAAATTCAAAAAAAGTTGAAAGCAGGGGTCTTTTTGGCGGTCCCTCGCAAAAGGTAGAACCCAAGGCGGCCAAGCATCTCAAAAACCAGCTCATTTCCCCTGGGGCTGGACTGTGTTGTTCTTGCATCATCAACCAACCCCCCCCATGAAAATTTAAAAAAAAAAAAATCAAAGTGCGGACTTCTAGTCCATCCCCAAAAGTTAGAACCCAAGAAGGCCAAGAAAGGATGGGGGTGGGGCTAAAGAAGTAACTAACTAAATAAATGAAAAGAAAGTTCAAGTGCCAGAGAGAGAGCTAACTAGCTAGCTAGCTAGTGGTGGTTCAAATCCAGGCATCCCATAGAGTTCCTTCCTTGTGCCTGCCAGGGGTAATTTCTGAGTGCAGAGCCAGGAGGAACCTCCTCCTGGTGATTTTTGGTGTGACCCCAAAATTCCAAAAACAAGAAAAAAAAGAAAAGAAAAGAGAGTTCAGGGGCCACCTGGGGGGCCAAGCTCGACTTCCTCACTCTCTCTGGGGAGAGGGGGGGAGAGAGAGTGGGGGTGTCCAAAGTCGAGCTGGGGGGGTCCCCCAAAATCCAGAGATAGGTGCCCAAAGCCGAGCTGGGAGTTCCCCAAAGCCAAGAGAGGAGAGAGCAAGGTGCCCGAAGTCGAGCTGGGGTCCCCCCAAGATCGAGAGAGGGGCCCAAAGTCGAGCTGGGCGGGGGGGGGGGGGTGGAGGAGGGGTGTCTCCCCAAAATGCATCCAATCCATATCCAGGCGCTGGCGGGAGAGCAGAAGGAAGTTGCTCTGAATTTCTGAATAGGCCGAGAAAGAGAGAGAGAGGTGCCCGAAGTCGAGCTGGGAGGGGGGGGATGTACCCCCCAAACCCATGCATCCAACATGCATGCGATGGCGGGAGGGCGGAAGGAAGTTGCTCTCAAGAGTGTGTGTGTGTGTGTGTTTGTGTTTGTGTGGTTTGGAGTAGGCCTCGGCGGCTGCACCCCGAAATTCACCAGGCCGGGCCGGGCCGCCCCGCGCCCCGCCCCGCCCCGCCGCAGCACGCGGGGAGCCACGCGCTCCCCGTGCACGCCTAGGCCGGTGCCCTTGGAGGCGCCTGGCCCGTCCCCGCCGCCGCTCCGGGCTAGGCCTCGCCGGGCCACGCGGTCGGGCGGGCGGGCGGTCGGTGCCGGGCGCCTCGGGCCGGTTCATTCCGGTTCATTCCGGCCCGGCCCGGCCCGGCGCGCGAACAAAAGCAGCCGCGCCCGCCCGCCCGCCCGCCCGCCGCTCGCTCACCCCTCGGCCCCCGCGCGCTTCTTGCCCGACGGGTAGTCCTCCCCCAGGTCCAGCCGGTGCCGCTTCGACATCTTCGGGCGCTCGCTCGCTCGCTCTGGCTCTCGCTCGGGACGCGCGGCGCTGCAGGGAGAAGCCCAAGGACCACGAGCGGAGGAGGAGCCGGCCGATCAGCTCCCGCCCGCCACCGCTTCAGCCTCCCTCTCTCCCTCGCTCGCTCGCTCGCTCTCTCTCTCCGGACGCGGCGCGGCGCGGAGCTAAAATGGCGGCGCGAAGAGGCCCTGGGCCTGCGCGCGCTTCCTGCCGCGGCGTGCCGACGTCCGGTTGCGCGCGCACGCGCGTACGCACGCACGCACGCAGGCCGCGGCGGGCGGGAAGGTGAGGCCACGCCCACCGCCGCTCCCCCTGGCCACGCCCCCTTTCTGCCTCCACCTACTTTCTCCTGTTGCTGCTGCTGCTCCTGGGCCTGCTCTTTCTTTTTTTTTTCTTTTTCTTTTCTCTTTCTTTCTTTATTTTATTTTTCTTTATTTTTTTATTTATTCTTACTTTTTATTTATTTGTATTTATTCTTCTATTATTTTTTTTTTCTTTTTTTTTATTTCTATTTTATTTATTCTTTTTTTTTTTTTTTTTTTTTTTTTTGGTTTTTGGGCCACACCCGGTGACGCTCAGGGGTTACTCCTGGCTATGCGCTCAGAAGTTGCTCCTGGCTTCTTAGGGGACCATATGGGACACCGGGGGATTGAACCGCGGTCCGTCCTAGGCTAGCGCAGGCAAGGCAGGCACCTTACCTCAAGCGCCACCGCCCGGCCCCTATTTTATTTATTCTTATTTATTTTTATTCTATTTTCTTTTTATTTATTTTTATTTTATTTATTCTTACTTATTTTTTATTCTTCTATTATTATTTTCTTTTCATTTATTTTTATTTTATTTATTATTATTTTTATTTATTCTATTATTTTCTTTTCATTCATTTATTTATTTATTTATTTATTTATTTATTTATTGGTTTTTGGGCCACACTCGGCGGTGCTCAGGGGTTACTCCTGGCTGTCTGCTCAGAAATAGCTCCTGGCAGGCACGGGGGACCATATGGGATACCGGGATTCGAACCAACCACCTTTGGTCCTGGATTGGCTGCTTGCAAGGCAAACGCCGCTGTGCTATCTCTACGGGCCCCTTTTTATTTATTTTTATTTTATTTATTCTTATTTATTTTTTTATTCTATTATTTTTTCTTTTGATTTATTTTTTATTTTATTCGTTTTTATTTATTATTCTATTATTATTTACTTTTATTTCTTTTTTATTTTATTTCTTACTTTTTATTTTTTTTTTTTATTTTTTTTTTTTTTGTTTTGGTTTTTTTGGGCCACACCCGGTGACGCTCAGGGGTTACTCCTGGCTATGCGCTCAGAAGTCGCTCCTGGCTTGGGGGACCATATGGGACGCCGGGGGATCGAACCGTGGTCCGTCCGAGGCTAGCGCAGGCAAGGCAGGCACCTTACCTTTAGCGCCACCGCCCGGCCCCTTTATTTATTTTTTTAATATTTTTTATTCTTTTTTTAGTATTATTATTCTTTTGGGGGGGGGTTGGGCCACACCCGGCGGCGTTCAGGGGTTACTCCTGGCTCTATGCTCAGAAATAGCTCCCGGCACGCACGGGTGGCGGGGGGAGGGGGGGGCCCATATGGGACGCTGGGATTCGAACCAACCACCTTAGGTGCTAGATCGGCTGCTTGCAAGGCAACGCCGCTGTGCTATTTCTCTGGCCCCACTATTATTTTTCTTTTCTTTTTTTATTTATTTATTTATTTATTTATTTATTGGGGGTGCAATAATTTTCACAAATGAGCGAACTACTAATGATCTCTCCCCTTTATTTTTTAATTCTCTATTTTTTATTGTATCAACGATTTTATTGGTGATACAACGATTTTTACAAATAGAACTAACTGCTAATGAACTCTCCTTTTTGCCACTTTATTTTTTAATTCCCTATTCTCTTTCTATTTTTTTATTGTATTAACGACTTTAATGCTGATACAACAATTTTCACAAATAGAACTAACTGCTAATGAACTCTCTCCCCTTCTTTTGTTTGTTTGTATTGGGGTCACACCCAGCAGCACTCAGTAGTTACTACTGGCTCTACTGCTGGCTCTATGCTCAGTAATCGCTCCTGGTAGGCTCAGGGGACCATATGGGGTGCCAGGATTCAAACCACCGACCTTCTGCATGCAAGACAAATGCCTTACCTCTATGCTATCTCTCTGGCCCCCTCTCCCCTTCTTTTTTCCCCACTTTATTTTTTAATTCTCTATTCTCTTTCTATTTTATTTTATTTTATTTTTGGTTTTTGGGCCACACCCGGCAAGCTCAAGGCTCGAGGCTCTGCGCTCAAAAATCACTGCTGGTAGGCTCAGGAAACCAACCATATGGGATGCTGGGAATCGAACCCAGCTCAGCTGCGTGCAAGGCAAACAACCTACCGCTGTGCTATTGCTCTGGTCACTAAAATACTGTTAATGCTAGGCTTCCATGCACATAACCTTACAAAACCACATCTCCACTAGTGCCCACTTGCATCTATCACCCCTGTCATAGTCCCTCCTTTCCTGAGCCCAGTCTTGGTAGTTCAGTTCGGCTTCTACTATCACCAAACCTACCTATCTCTCTGAGGAGAGATTCTTAGGGGAGTGGAAAGCAGTATGCAAAGTTTAAGTCAGAAGAGTAACTCCATCGAACTATGCATTTTTTAGTCTATTTTTAAAATCTTTTCTAACAAGGCACTGTATAATTCACATGTTTGAGAGAGCATAGACAATTCTTTCATCATTAATAAAATGTTTAAGAACATTTTGATGCTATCTTTCTTCCAATTGCTCCATTCTGTTTCTTTGGAGGTGGTGACTCAAAAAACTGTTGTTGCTGCTGAGGTGAAAGTGTAGAGTACAATGGAATGATTTTAATGTCACCAACCTCAGGGCTCAAATCAACCTCATGCTTTATTCTCTTACAAGCTTCATCAATTTCCTAAAAATAAAAACCTGAGTCTTAAAAACATGGGAAGGCTGTGTGCAAGGCAAATGCCCTCTAGCTGTGATGCTGGGGATTTTAAACAGCATGGTCTCATGCAAGGCAAATGCCCTACCTGCTGTGCTATTGCTCCAGCCTCTCAAATATTTTTACTTTCTGATAATGTGGGAAGCATGTAGCCTTGTGATGTACTTCATTATGTACTTCTACAACACTAACTCTACCTTTTTGGTCTTGTACGGGGCATTACCAAGAAGTGCTCACAGCTTACTCTTGGCCCTGTGCTCAGGAATCACCCCTGGAGATTTTCCTAGGACACTATGCAGTGCTGGGCTTCAAAATCAGGTCAGGCAGGTGCACAACAAACTACCCTAATCATTACACTAACTCCTCCCACCATAACTTCTCCCATCATTATTACACTGATCCTGCACAGTAGGTGCCATAGTGTGGACTCCAAAAGTAATGGAGGTTCCATGGATGGACATGGAAATTACTATGCTGAGTGAAATAAGAGGGAGAGACATAGACACTGAATAGTCTCACTGATCTGTGGGATTTAAGAAAAATAAAAGACAGTATGGTAATAATACCCAGAGACAATAGAGATGAGGGCTGGAAAGACTGGCCCATGATATGAAGCTTACCACAAAGAGTGGTGAGTGCAGTTAGAGAAATAACTACACCAACAACCATCATGACAATGATAGTGAGTGAGAAAAATTGAACGTCTGTCTAGAATACAGGCAAGGGAAGGGGGTGATGAGGAAGATGGAGGCATTGGGAAGACTGCAGTGGTGAAGGGAGGGTATGTACTTTTTTATGACTGAAATTCATACATGAAATACATACAAACATGTTTGTAATCATGGTGCTTAAATAAAGATATTAGTTTTTTTTTTTAAAAGATGGAAGTTGAGAGCACAGCCTTCAGCCTGCAGCAAAGTGATGAAATAAGATAACTCTAGTGTCTTTTTTCCCCCATGAAAACAGTCTGCTTGCTCCATTGTATTTATTCCCAGAGGAAATACACAAGAGAAAAATAAATGCATCAATCCAAGCCAAATTATGTCTAGTTTATGAAATGACTGTATGGATGCTCTAGAAAACCATACTTAAGATCTAATCAAATACTCAGAAATTCAATTGCTGGATAGTAGGAAAGAACCTTGGGACTCTGGTGGAGGGACTTAACACTGGTGAGAGGATTGGAGTTGGGACATTGTATGCCTGAAAATCAACCTTGAACTACTGTCAATTATGGTGTCTTTATACAATAAATTAAGGGACCAGTGCAGTGGCGCAAGTGGTAGGGTGTCTGCCTTGCACATGCTAACCTAGGACAGATCACGGTTCAATCCCCAGGCATCTCATATGGTCCCCCAAGCCAGGAGCAATTTCTGAGCGCATAGCCAGAGTGTCACCTGAGTGTCACCGGGTGTGGCCCAAAAAGGAAAATAAATAAGAGGAATTCAAGAAGGCAGAACCATTGTACAAAAGAAGTAGAGTGCTTGCCTTGCACATGGCTGACCTGGGTCTGATCCCTGGCATCCCATATGGTCCCCAAGCCCTTCCAGGAGTGACTCCTGAGTGCACAGCCAGTACCACTGGGTGTGGCCAAAAACAAATACACACCAAAAAATGTTATTGTTTAAGTTAATACAGTTTTAATATAGTACTTATTATTTTTCTGTAAGTTTCTGCCAAACTTACAACATGTTTTTATTTTGTCCACATGTTTCTTTCTTTCTTTTTTACTTTTAGAAACTCCTTTATCAACCTGATTTCCATTCCCATTTTAGCCTAGAAAGAATAGCTTAAGACCATACAGTGGTAGTTCCTTCCCATTCAGTGACCTGTGCAGTGGGAGCTGCAGACTAGTCTCCTGTGGCAGGCTGAGCTCACACCCCAATCTTCAGTAGGAAACTACTAAAGTAGGGCACTGCACCCTTCAGACCTGTCTGCAACCTCAGGCTGAGTAGCATCAAATTCAGAGGCTGGAGCAGTCCATTTGCCCTGAAATTTCTCCTTGGTCATAGCCTTCTCTGCAGCAGCTTGCTCTTCCTTTTCAATCTCCTCAGGATCTCTGTAGAAGTAGAGATCAGGCATGACCTTCCATGGATATTCTCATGAGATGGTGCCTCATATTTGCGGAACTTCCTGGGCCAGCATCTACCACCTGAGACCCACAGAGTGAACTCCCTTAAGATCCATCGAGCTCCAATGCAAGGGATGGCAATGTCCATATAGCACAGAGGAAAGTTTGTGTTACACAGAGCAATTGTAGGCAAATTAACACAAGATGCCTCTGTGAGGGGCTGTGGTTGGCCCTGGGATCAATAACCACCAAAAATCTTGGCTTCCGGAAAGCTGCCTGGTTTTGTTTAATGAAAGTTCCAGACATGAACCAGCCAGCGATCAGAGTGGCTCCAGTGGCAGCAGCAAACTTCAGCACAGCTCCCTGGCCAGGATTCCTGATGAGATCACACTGACATCAGCTATGTTTTCAGTGGCAACAATGGCATGAGCTGCCAGCAGAAGCTTCTCCCAAATTCTCTTCAAATGTATGATATAAATCACTTTTTCTTTTGTAGATGTCCTGTTTCATCTGGAAGTCCAGGTTAGTGTCACCTAAGTGAGTGCCCCAGTAAGGAATTTGAAGACATCCTCCTCCTTCATCTGCAGGACATCGAGTGCTCCGAACATCGTGACATTTCCCAATGGATCCCTCATGGGGAGCCACATATTTCTTTTTCATATCTTTATTTAAGCACCGTCGTTACAAACATGTTTGTAGTTGGGTTTCAGTCATTAAAAAAAAGGAAAGAAAAAAAAAAAGAACACCAGGGGCCGGAGAGATAGCATGGAGGTAAGGCATTTGCCTTTCATGCAGAAGGATGGTGGTTCGAATCCCGGCATCCCATATGGTCCCCTGTTCATGCCAGGGGCGATTTCTGAGCATCAAGCCAGGAGTAACCCCTGAGCGCTGCCAGGTGTGAACACCCCCCTTCACCAGTGCAACCTTCCCACCATTAATGTTCCCATCTCTCTCTTCTCCAACCCCTGCCTGTTTTCCAGATGGGCATTCTATTTCTCTCACTCACTACCATTGTCATGCTAGTTGTTTGTGTAGTTATTTCTCTAACACCACTCACCAATCTTTGTGGTAAGTCAGTGGGTCAGTCCTCCCAGTCCTCATCTCTATTGTCTCTGGGTATTATTATCATACTGTCTCTTATTTTTCTTAAATCCCACAGATGAGTGAGACTATTCTGTGTCAATCTCTCTCCCTCTGACTCATTTTACTCACATAATAGTTTCCATGTCCTTCCATGGATAATAAAATTTCATGACTTCATTTTTTCTGACGGTTGCATAGTATTGCATTGTGTATATGTGCCACAGTTTCTTTAGCCACTCATCTGCTCTCAAACATTTGAGTTGTTTCCAGATTTTTACTATTATAAATAGAGCAGCAATGAACATAGGCGTGTAGAGGACATTTTTGTATTGTGTTTTTGTGTTCCTAGAGTATATTCTTAGAAGTGGCATCGCTGGATCATATGGGAGCTCAACTTCTTGCTTTTTGAGGAATCTCCATATTGTTTTCCAGAACTGCTCATCCCTGCCAGCACTGGTAGTTCTTGTTCTTTGTGTGCCAGACATCATGACCAGATACTTCCTCAATGAAGAAATACTGATGACCAAAAGGTACATGCTCCATATCTTTCTTCATCAGGGAGGTGCAAATCAAAAGAACAATGTGGTACCATTTCATGCCACAGAGGCTGGCACACATGACAAAGAACAAGAACAATTAATGTTATACTTAAAGTACATATTTAGGAAAGTAAGTATGTTTACATGTAAGATACTCAGTCCAGGGGCCTGGGAGATAGTACAGTGGGTAAGATGCTTTGCCTTGCACAGGTCTACCTGAGTTTGATACCCATCATCCCATATGGTCCCTTTGAGCACTGCCCGGGTATGGCTCCAAATGAAAATAAAACAAGAACAAAAGTTGTTCAGTCCAACTTTCAGCCAAAAAGGTGCAAAATAATTAACTTTTTCCAGTTATATAATGCATAATAATTGGGTTATAAACCAGGAGAAAAGTTTCTAGCCAATTTTCTCTTCTGTGAGGAAACTAGAGCTCTGCAATTATCGCCTGATTTACACTAAATCCATTTCAAGTCAAAGTCAGGAACAAAACCCAGATTTCAGTCTGACTAATTCAGTCCCAGGCTCACAGGTTTCCAGCTGAAGACTACTATGCATTAAGTATTCTAAGCTTTTGGAGTAATTATGAGGGAAGTGTAGAGTTCCATGTAAGTGTTCCATACTCAGAGGATCTCACTCTCATCCATGTCAATGAGACTTGGTAATGGAGGAAACTGAAATCTAGGCTATGCAACTTTTTTTCTGGACATATGTATATAAGAAAATTGTAGCTTAATAAACTGTGTTACACTATGAATGACTGAAGAAAAGTATAATTTCCTGTAGGATACGGATCTCTAGAATCTACAGTCAGGGAAACAAAGGCCAAATAACCCAAGAGATCTACACTTCCTGGGAGAAGAGGCAGAGTTCTGGGTCATGATATCTTTGAGATTTTTTTAAACTTTATTTATTTATAGACTAGTTGGTTCTTGGGCCACATCCAGTGGTGCTCAGGGGCCACTCCTGGCTCTGCACTCAGAAATTACCCCTGGCAGGTTGGGGAGCCATATGAGATGCCGAGAATCGAACCAGGTCCCTCCCGGGTTTGCCGCATGCAAGGCAAATGCTCTACTGCTGTGCTCCTCTCTCTGGCCCCTCTTCGAGATTTTCTGACTGAACAGTTCATAGGGAAAAAAAAAAAAAAAGAGCCATTTATCAGGCCTCAGACTGCTTCCTAGAAATGTTGCCACAATATTTCCTTCACTCTGATTCTCTGTCTACAAGACAACCCTGCAGCCTGTTCTTTGGAGGATGTGAATTTATTCACTTCAAGGGAATGTCTTATGCAGCTAACCAGCGCCAGATGTCAAGTCAAGATGTCTCCCACCCAGAATAAGTAAATAATAATGATAATGCAAACACAGATAAAGCACTTACTGGATTCCAGACACTCCTGCATACATTTTAAACTATTTGGGTCTAGTGATAGGAGTTAGGTTTGATTTTCTGGCAAGAATACTGACACAAAAAGTATTGTGGCCAGAATGACAATGCTAGGATTTATCATACTCTTTGCTTCCATGCCTGCTCTGTTGTTGCTGATAAATAGATATTCTTATTCTCCATTATTTGTCTAGGAGTTTGAATATTGACAAGAAGGTCCCTTAGACTGAACAATTCAATATTAATCAATAAAATAAAATTTCTTTATTGTCTATGAAGAAAAAATTTACTTCCACAATACTTGAGACATGTCAGTATTTGGAGGATTTGAATTAACCACTACACAATATCATTATTTTCCATCCCTGCAACTTCATTTCCTATTAACTCAGACAATACTTAAAGTTTCTGCCTACCTGCCCATCATGTCAAGTATGGGGCAGGAATGGTATAAAGAAGAAAGAACAAAATAGCCCTGTTTCTTGCCTTGGTGAGATTTACTACAGGGAGAGGGACTGGCATCAAACATCTACACACAGAAATTGCTATCAGTTTGTGTTTCTTAAGGATGAAATACATTCTAGGAAAGGCATCCTGGGGCTATTTCTTCTCATGCAAATATCATAGTGTTTAAGTACTCAAACCTTAGTGGTATAGCCTCCTCCATATCTAGGCTATGTATAAAGTCTATCATTGCATATGTTCTCCATTATCTTACACACACAGCTAAATGTTTTTACAGTTGTGACAAGTGCAAAAAAGCCTTATTAAGAGGGAAGATACTGTAAGAACACACAGCAAATGGCATTGATGAAGAAAGTTGGATAAAGAAGACTTCTATTAGAAAGGGGCCTTTTAACAATACATAAACAAAACCCAGAACAGTTAAACACAGAGAGAAGAAAGCACAGCAGCCAGAGGAAACAGGCTGTGCAAAGTCCCCATGACATCAAAAAAATTAGGTGTATGGGTACTCTGGCAGAGGGCATATAGTGTAAGAATGTATGCATGAAACCCTATCATTAACAGTATTGTAAATCAGAGTGCTTTACAATAAAGTGCTTCAAATAAAAAAAAGTCTGGTGCAATTTGTACTCAGAGAAAACATGAATGCACACATGAGATATGATCCAACACTTTCAGGAGGAGCCTTCTGAGGCAGAGCCAGCAGAGTTCTGCTGAGAATGTTAACACTCCATCCTTCCCAAGAGCAATACGAAGACATCAAAAAGCTTTAAATAGGAAAATGATACCATCACTCATGAGGATTTGCCATATCAACACACTCATCTCCCTCTTTGAATTCTTTTTTATTGAAAAATGCTTACAAATTTGAAAGCATCTTTAGTATTGCTTTTAATCACCAGGTTCCCTCTCTCAGTAACAAAAATACTTGCCAAGTGCAGGGGGCTCTATGACTTACCAGGGAAATGCAGCCAGCAACACGCAGCTCTCTTCAAAATTCATGTGGCTGGGGAGAGCTGCACAAAAGCAGCAGAAATATCTTGTAGGGGTATAACTACTTGGTCCCACTCCCTCACTTGGGACAATGGTGAGCTTCAGAAGTTCTGATCGCCCTATATAGAATGAGCTGATGGTCTTAAGATGGCATTTCTGTATTATCATGTGATTTGGCAACTAGTCATTCCCAGAATCACTCAGACCCCACAAAGTAAAGGCAGAGCCCCCCAAAAAGCCACTCTTTCCAGGTGCAATCCACATATTCAGGGGATTCCTCCAGCCATCTGCACCTCTAACCAACTGGCTATGAACACAAGCTTTCCTATAAGCCCCTCAGATTCAAAAATCTACCAACATGATCCATAGAACTCAGGAAACTTATCCTTAAGAGTAAGTTTATTCCAAAAGGTGCCAACCAGGGCCAATCTCATGATCTCACACATGAGGTGAGATCTGTGAATATCCTCAACACAGAACTTCTGTGCCACTCCTTCTAGAATTAGAACACACTACCCGTTATTCACAAATCAGCAAGCACCACTGAGCCACAGTATCCTAAGTTCTCACAAGGTTTCATTACGCATCAGTAGTCAATTGAATCCTTGACCTCCATGACTGAATTTAGTCTTAATTGAGTCTTCAGCTTGATGACTGAATTTAGTCTTAGTTTAGTCTTCAGGTCGGCTTGCTCCCTAGAGGTCAGGAGGTTGGACTGAGATCCTATGGTTCAAAGTTTCATCCTTTTAATCCAGTTGGCCTTTCTGGCTTAACCAGCCCCCATCATAAATCATGTCATCAACATCAACCAGGCGAGAGTGGGAAATAACACTACAGGCTGAGCTTGGCATGTAGGGATCAGGTCCAATCCAGTTATCTCCTGATCTCTATAGCAACAACACCCAAGCACTGAGGTGGGTGTGGCCCCAAATCCAAACAAACAGAAACCAAAGCTATTTATATCATTTGAAACATGCACAGGGTTTAAATCAGGTTGGACTTTTTAGTTTGGGGGAGTTTGTTGTTCTTGTTTGAATTTCGGGCCACATCCAATGGCACTCAGGCTTTATTCCTAGCTCTGTGCTCAGAAATTACTCCTGAAAAACTCTGGAGACCATCTGGGATACCTAGGATCAAAACCAGGTTGGCCATTTAAAGCAAATGCCTTACCTGCTATGGTTCTGGCCTGGTTTGTTTGTTTTTTTTGGGGGGGGGTAATTTATTTTCTTGTTTGTTTTGTTATTTTGAAAGGCCACACCTACTTGTGCTCAGGACTTACTCCTGACTCTGTCCTCAAGGATCACTCCTGACAGGTTCAGGGGACCAGGGGACCACATTGTGGTACTTGAGACATACCTGGTTTGGCTGCCTTCAAAGCAAGCCCCCACCTACTGTACAATGAATGGTTCTTACTCAGGTTTAGAAAGCACCACCACCACCACCACCACCACCACCACACACATACACACACACACACACACACACACACACACACACACACACACACACACACACACACACACACACACACACAGACTCTTGCCCAGGTGAATGTGGAGATAAACTGCTATATGATTCAGGGGTCAAAAGTAACTTCAGGTGCAATTGAGAGGGGTTCTTTTTGTTCTCTTAAAGAGGGTAGATTTCCAAGAGACATTGAGTGATTTAACAAATGAACTGGGATCCTCTACCATAGAAGTTACTTCCTTCAAGGTATCCTCCCACTTCCCTGAGGATCACTGCTGACCAGTGATAGTCCAAAGTAAGGTGAGGCTTGATAATATAAAGAAAGCAACCCTACTCCAAAGAAGCTATAGGCCCTAGCCTCTTGGTACCATCAAGAACCAGAAGAATGGTGCTGGCTCAATTATTTTTGTTGTTGTTGTTGTTTTTTGAGTCACACCTGGCAATGACTAGGGGTTGCTCCTGGCTCTGCACTCAGAAATAGTCCCTGGAATGCTCAGGGGAACATATGTGGGATGCCGGGATTTGAACCCCTGTTCGTCGTGGCTCAGCTACATGCAAGGCAAACTCTCTAACACTGTGCTCTCTCTCTGGCCCCAATTCTGTTTTTTTTTTTGGGGGGGGGTGTTTTGGGCTACACCCAGTGGTGCTCAGGGGATACTCTTGGCTCTGTACTCAGAAATCAATCCTGGCAGGCTCAGGGGACCATTTAAAACATTGGGGATTAAACCTGGGTCGGCAACATGCAAGGCTAAGGCCCTACCACTGTGCTATCTCATATTCTCAGCACAATGTAGTTAGATGGGCCAGAGAGTACAGGAGTTAGAGCATCTGTCTAGTGAAGTTTAGTTTGATCCCTGAGCACCACTGAGTGTGACTCCTGAGCACAGTGCTGAGAATAAACCCTGAGCATCGTTGGCCCAGAAACCTGCCAAAAATAAAATAAAATAAAATAAAATAAAGTTATATATGGGATAATTTGTCAATTTGGAATTACCCTTTACACAGGATTTAGCCTTCAAATAAGAACCACAGGCTATGAGGCCAGAGTCATTGTATAGTGGGTAGGACTCTTACTTTGCACTTGGTTAACGCAAATTCACTTCCTGGTAGCACATATAGTCTCCTGAGTGCACTAGAAATGATTCCTGAGTTCAGAGACAGGAGTAAGCCTGTGCCAACGTGATAGGAAATTTGCCTTGCATGTGGCCAGCACAGGACAGACCCTGGTTCAATTCCTGGCATAGCATATGGTTCCTGAACCTGCCAGGAGTGATTTCTGAGTGCAGAACCAGGAGAAACCCCTGAGTGCCACTGGGTGTGCCTCCCCCAACAAAGAAAAAAATAGGAGTAAGCCTGAGCACACCACCTAATGTGGCCCTATCCAAAAACAACAACAGAAGAAGAAGAAGAAGGAGGAGGAGGAGGAGGAGGAGGAGAAGGAGGAGGAAGTGAGGAGGAGGAGGAGGAGAAGGAGGAGGAGGAGGAGAAGAAGGAAGAGAAGGAGGAGGAGGAAAAAGAGGAAAAAAGGAAGAAATGAACTCTAGGCTATATCCTGAGCACATTCAGACTATCATCTAACTGCATAGAAAAGTGATGGTGCAACAGTATACAAACTTAGGCAGAAATGCCAGAACTGCTGTGCTTAGCAATGTGACAGGGCATTAAATGACTCCTAAAAGTAGATCTGCTGGAGAGAAGATGTCTCTTAAATGTTGGAAAGCCCAACAGATGAATATATGTCCCTGGAGAGTTTGGAGGATACATCATTTACCAAATCAATAAGAAATTTTCTTGTGAGCAAGGCATCGGCATCACTCAGAAACTCAGTGAAGGGTCTCTGGATAGTCCAAGGCCAAAAGGGAAAAAAATGACATTTCAGAAATGCACTGAGGTCAGTGGAAATGGTAGGATTCACTTACCTAGAAGTGACACAGTAGAGAAGAAACATCAGAAACCAAGTGGAGACCAACCTCCTCTTATAAGGTAAGAGTGGAAGTGAAAGGTAACTGAGTCACTTGACCTAGAGGTTCTAGGAACTATGAATAGAACAAAGGAAGTACCAAGGGCAAACTGGGTGGGCTTCCAGTGAAGTGTTTCCTCCACCATCTGACCAGTCTAAGCCAGTAATCTAAAATAAGATGATACAGAGGTTGAAAAGTTCTCCCAGTGAAAAGTCACAAACCCTTGTACAATTTCAGAACTTGAGCCTGTGTATGGATGTGGAAGACACTGGTGAAGGCAGAATCTCTCCCCTGTACCATCAAAGAAAATATACACAATAATGATCTCCCAAGTCCTACCAAGAGTGATATGTAACATTTACTTAGCCATGTGCTAGGGACAAGTGAATAGCTCAACACTTTGAGGACAACTGAATACAGAGTCTGGACTGGAACTGATAAGAAGTTGAGATTGTCACCACAGGCCCCATAATAGAGATGGAATAGAAAAAAAGGCTTTGGTGGAGGATTGGCTTAGGCCCTGCTCATTGCATTTTTTTTTTTTTTTTTTTTTTTGGTTTTTGGGTCTCACCCGGCAATGCTCAGGGGTTACTCCTGGCTCCATGCTCAGAAATTGCTCCTGGCAAGCAAGGGGGACCATATGGGACGCCGGGATTCGAACTGATGACCTTTTGCATGAAAGGCAAACGCCTTACCTCCATGCTATCTCTCCGGCCCAACATTGCATTTTTAAGGTGTCCCCAGTTTTACTATTCTCAGTTATCCTACTCCCCTGTCATGTCTCTACACCACTAAAAGAAAGACTCTTGCTACCTTTGGTAGACTGTGTGATTAACCATGTAGAATTCTTGCTTTATTAAGTTGAAGCTTATGTACCACCTGCAGTCCCAGCCAAGATACTAAATAAAAGACACCCTGGGAGTATTTCCATGTTGTCTTTGAAAGAGCATAGATGTTATCACTCTATTCTTAAGGGAAACTGTTGTATACACTGAACACCACTGCTTTCTTTTGAACCATTAGAAGATTGAGACTGTGAAATAAATCAAAGAGATGGACAAAGACCACAGCACAGATCTGATGCCGGGAAAAAAGCCCATGGAGCTAGAAATGGTTAAAGAATTATTATTTTTTTTATTTTTTCATTTTTGTTTTTTTGCGTCACACCTGCCAACAATCAGGGGTTACTCCTGGCTCTCTGCACTCAGAAATCGCTTCTGGCAGGCTTGGGGGGACCATATGGGATGCCAGGATTCGAACCACCGTCTTTCTGCATGCAAGGCAAACGCTCTACTTCCATGCTAACTCTCCAGTCCTTTATTAACAATTTTTTTGTTTTGTTTTGTTTTGTTTTGGGCCACACCCGGCATCTCTCAGGAGTTCCTCCTGGCTCTCTGCTTAGAAATCTCCCCTGGTAGGCTAGGAGGACCATATGGGATGCCGAGATTAGAACCACCATCCTTCTGCATGCAAGGGCAATGCCCTACCACTGTGCTAGCTCTTCAGCCCCCAAGAATCCTTATAGAACTATTTCTAATAAATTGCAATAGACTGAGTGTGGACTCTGGAGTGATTCCTGTGGGTTTTCATCTTTCAGGGACAGCCTACGATTTTGTGGTTTCACCTCCAGGAATTCTGCTGAATTTTTACAAGAAAGAGCCAAGAAAGATTCTTTTGTAGATCCAGCAAAAACAAGTGTAGAAGAATCATTATGGAATTTGTCCAGAAAATTCTCTAATAATATTATATAAAGGGTAATATAATAGGGCCAGATCGATAGTACTCTATAGGTAGGTCACTTCCCTTTCATGCAGCCAACAGGAATTCAATTCTCAGCACTACATATAGTCTTTTAAGCCCATCAGGAGTGATCCCTGATCATAGAGCCAGGAGTAAACTCTGAGCACCACTGAGTGTGTCCAATCCTCCTTCTAAAGCCTTTAATATATTAATGTCTCCATTATTTGACTAGAGCTTTGTCCTACAAGGGGAGAGGCATTTCTCCCACACCAAACCCATCCTACCCTCCTTGCTAGTCTTAAAAGAATTCTTTAAAAATATTTTATTGGGGAGCCCGGAGAGATAGCATAGTGGCGTTTGCCTTGCAAGCAGCCGATCCAGGACCAAAGGTGGTTGGTTCGAATCCCGGTGTCCCATATGGTCCCCCGTGCTTGCCAGGAGCTATTTCTGAGCAGACAGCCAGGAATAACCCCTGAGCACCACAGGGTGTGGCCCAAAAAATTTTTTTTATTGGGGGGCCTGCAAGGTGAAGCTAGAGGTAAGGTGTCTGCCTTGTAAGCGCTAGCCAAGGAAGGACAGCGGTTCGATCCCCCGGCGTCCCATATGGTCCCCCCAAGCCAGGGGCAATTTCTGAGCGCTTAGCCAGGAATAACACCTGAGCATCAAACGGATGTGGCTCGAAAGCCCCCCCCCAAAATATTTTATTGGGTGGGGAGGCATATCTGGTTATGCTTAGGAGTTACTCCTAGCTCTATACTCAGGAATCATGAAATCACTACTAGGGACCATAATGGGATTCTGGGAATAAAAGCCAGGTAGGGAGTGTGCAAAACAAGTGCCTTATCTACTGTACTATCCCACCACCACCACCATTTTTGTTTTGGTTTGTTTGGGGCCATACCTGGCAGTGCTCAGAATTTACTCCTGGTTCTACACTCAAAGCTCACTCCTGACAGGTTCAGGGGACCAAATGAAGTACCAAGAATTGAACCCTGGTCAGCCACCACATGCAGACAAAAACTCTCTACCTGCTGTACTATCTCACTCTGGTCCATAAAATTTTTTGTTTTAAAGCTAAGAAACACTTCTGAAGGTTACAGTTCAGGAACATGGGTCCATTAAAGGACTGAGCTACAGTATAAGATTATAAATTTTCAGGCCTGGAGAGATAGCACAGCGGTGTTTGCCTTGCAAGCAGCCGATCCAGGACCTAAGATGGTTGGTTCGAATCCTGGTGTCCCATATGGTCCCCCATGCCTGCCAGGAGCTATTTCTGAGCAGACAGCCAGGAGTAACCCCTAAGCACCGCTGGGTGAGGCCCAAAAATCCAAAAAAAAAAAAATAAAATAAAATAAAAAGATTATAAATTTTCCCCTTTCCCATTCTTTACCACTCACCAATAAAGTTACTATCTAAGAAGAGAAATTACAAGGAAAAAAATTTTGCAAGATGTAAAGTCTAAACGGGAGTGAGTCTCTAGGGAAGCCCATAGTCAACAAGGAAGACCAAACCAGAATACCAGTGGGATCTAAAATCTCCAGTGCCTGCAGCTTCAGTAAACATTAAACAGAGCCCCACTTCTAGCTAGATCAGCTAAGATCCCTGAGCCTGCTGTTGACGTCAGGTCCTGTTAGTCAAGGTAGGACTTAACTATCACCTCTACCTTGTTCCTGGAAGACTTAGCTAAGAGAAAAATGTGCATTCAAAACCCCAAGAACACTATGATTTTTTTGGAGGGGAAATAAATATTTTAAGAGATAAAATAGAATCATAAGAAATACTCAATGACATAGAGAAGGCAAAAAAAAAGAGATTGAAAACAAAATGAAAATAACAGAGAGAATAATTACAACATCAACTTAGGGAAATGAGAAAAAAAAGCAACAAACAACAAACTGTTAAGATATGGATGAAGGATATAAATAGATATTTCTTCAAAGATAAGTAGATGCCCAATATGCACATGAAGCAATACTTGACATTTCTAATGATCAGGAAAAAGCTGATCAAAATCATAATATGAAACTATTACTATGCTCTTTAATATGGCTATTATGAAGACAGCTACAGGGCCAGGCACATGGCTCAAAAGACTTACTGGGTCCCCACTCTGGATTTCCAGCATCTCAGGATACCCCCAGAATTATTAGAAGTAGTACCTGAGTACTGCTGAGTAGGGCCCAAAACAGTATCAAACAGAATAAAGCATATGCCAGCAAGGATGTAAAGAAATTGGAGCCTTTTATATTGCTGCTGAGAATGTAAAACAGTGCCATCATTATAGGATAACGTATGGTGACTTCATAAAAGTAAAATTAGAGACTTTTTTTGTTTGTTTGTTTTGGACCATGGTGCTCAGGGATTACTCCTGGCTCTGTGGTCAGAAATCACTCCTGCCAGACTCGGGTACCATATTGGGATACTGAGGATTGAAGCCTGGTTGGCCGAGTGCAAGGCAAACTCTCTACTCACTGTTCTATCTTTCCGGCCCCATAAACTTAGAGTTACTGTTTAATTAAGCAATTTCACTACTGTGTATACACTCAAAAGAACTAAAAGCAGTGACTTGGGCACACATCTGTATACTCATGGTCGTAAGAGCTTTATTCAACAAGAGTTCATAAGTGGAAACAGAATTAGTATAGTGGGTAGTGTGTTTGTCTTTCATGCAGCCAACCTGGGTTTAATTCCTTGGCACCATTTTCATTCCCTGAGCCCTGCCAGAAGTGATCCCTGAGGACAGCTGGCTGTGGCCCAGAAATAGAAAACAAACAAGCAAAAGACAGAATAAACTACATACCTATTGACTGATGAATGTGTTTTTTAAAAAAAAATGATATATACATATACATATGTAATGAAGTATTATTTGACTTTTATAAAAATTGAGCAATGCGTGCTCGCTTCGCAGCACATATACTAAAATTGGAACGATACAGAGAAGATTATCATGGCCCTTGCGCAAGGATGACACGCAAATTCGTGAAGCGTTCCATATATTTAAAAAAAAAAAAAGAGCAATGCTGAGTGACAACCAGACATAAAAGATAATACCATATGAGTCCACTTAGATGATGAAGCATCTGGAGTGGTTATCTTCATAGAGATCAGAAATAGAATGTTGGTCCCCAGGGGATGGTTTGGGGCAAGGGAGGGTATTTATTGTGTAATGGTACACAATTTTGGTCTGGAAAAAAAGATAACATTTTAGAAATGGATGTTAATAGATAGTTAACACAATAAAATAAATGTATTTAAAATGATGAAGTGGTCAACTCTAAAATGGCTACATTGTATTATATATTTGTATGTATGCACTTATTTTGTTTGTTTTATTTCCAGACTACACTTGTCAGTGGTCAGAGGCTATTCCCAGCTTTGTGCAAATGATGATTCCTGGGGGTTCTTGGGAGAGCATATGGTGCCTGAGTCTAGGACTTATGCATTGAGAAAGAAAGAAAGAAGAAAGAAAGAAAGAAAGAAAGAAAGAAAGAAAGAAAGAAAGAAAGAAAGAAAGAAAGAAAGAAAGAAAGAAAGAAAGAAAGAAAGAAAGAAAGAAAGAAAGAAAGAAAGAAAGAAAGAAAGAAAGAAAGAAAGAAAGAAAGAAAGAAAGAAAGAAAGAAAGAAAGAAAGAAAGAAAGAAAGAAAGAAAGAGAAAGAAAGAAAGAAAAAGAAAGAAAGAAAGAAAAAGAAAGAAAGAAAAAGAAAGAAAGAAAGAAAAAGAAAGAAAGAAAGAAAGAAGAAAGAAGAAAGAAGAGAGAAAGAGAGAGAAAGAGAGAGAAAGAAAGAAAAGAGAGAGAGAGAGAGTGAGAGAGAGAGAGAGAGAGAGAGTGAGAGAGAGAGAGAGAGAAAGAGCCGGAGACATAGCATGGAGGTAAGGTGTTTGCCTTACATGCAAAAGGACTGTTGTTCAAATTCTTGCATCCCATATGGTCCCCCGTGCCTGCCAGGAGCGATTTCTGAGCACAGAGCCAGGAGTAATCCCTGAGCGCTGCTGGATGTGACCCCCCTCAAAAAAAAAAAAAAAAAAAAAAGAGAAAGTGAAAGAGAGAAAGAAAATGTTACCCCTCCCTCCAACCTCCTGCCTATCTCACCTGGATGGTGAGACCCTCCCACAGCTTGGGGGGTTTGTGGTTGGTAATTAAGGGGTTGCCTGGGGGGATGGGAGAGGTGACGCAGCAAGGAGAGAGATGGGACACAGGATGGAGGCAGAGGAGGAAGAAAGAAGCGACTTAGCTTAGAGTAGGGCCTTGTAATAAAACTGAATGTCTCCTGAAACTTTATCTGACTGCCTGTGGATCATTTTTTCGCTGTCACCTACAGACCACTGGTTGAAGGGGCTGCAGGTGCCAGCCAGGCCGAGCTGAGAAAGGCCTCACCACCATCCACACCACTAGGACTTAATAATTAATAAGTAATATGAAAGGAAGAAAGAAGGAAGGAAGGAAGGAAGGAAGGAAGGAAGGAAGGAAGGAAGGAAGGAAGGAAGGAAGGAAGGAAGGAAGGAAGGAAGGAAGGAAGGAAGGAAGGAAGGAAGGAAGGAGGGAAGAAGGGAGGAAAGGAGGGAGGGAGGGAGGGAGGGAGGGAGAAGAAAATGCAGGAGTTGAGGATATAGTACAGTGGGTAAGGCACTTGACTTACACGTGTACAACCCAGATTTATTCCCCAGCACCCCATATAGACCCCCTGCAAGCCCAGTAGAGTACAGTGTCAGGAGTAAGCCCTGAACACAGCTGCATATGGCTCCAATATATACAAGAAAGCAAGCAAGAACAAAACAGATAAAAAGAAAAAATGTATAGGGGCTGGAGAAGTAGTATAGTGAATAAACCTTACAAGTGACCAACCCAGTTTGATCCCTAGCACCACATATGGTGCCCCAAGCCCTATCAGGAGTGATCCTTGAACACAGAGTCAGGATTAAGCCCTGAGCACTGTTGGGTATGGTCTAGTCCACCCCTGCCCTCCCCATCCCCAACCAAGTACAAATGGTTGACTTTCTGAAGGACCTAAATGATAAAAGATATAATGATATCTTTTATAGATATAATACAGATATAATGATCAGTGTAGAGGTTCCTTAAAGTTTTCATTTAGCAAGGTAAACATTTTAGCACAGACACCGGTATACAAAAGTGGGATTTGGACCAGGCCCTACCTACTGTCTAGGGTACCCGACCCCCTGTAATATCTGTCAAAGGGGGGTCCTGTCTCAGACCTCTGTTTATTTCACCCAACTGACTTCTAAACTTCCAGACAAAGCCTTAAGAGAGAACTATCCATCTATCCAAATAGGATCTTCAATTGTAGCTGCAGTACAGGTGTTATCTTGGTTAGAGCAGATTAATGTGAATTTAGGTATGGAGTATGTGACCAACGAAACAGCAAATCGACTCTTTTTCTACTCTTATCAAAAGGACGATCAGAAACAATTCACATTCTTTTGGAATAGCCAATGGCCATTGCCTGAGCTATGTGAACTCTTCGGTCCTTTATCATAACATAATCTGAAGAGACATGGACCAGCTGGACATCCTGCAGGGCATCACAAGGTTCAGTAAATCAATGACATCATGCTAGATGAACCAAAGGAACAAGACAAATGTAGGAAATGTTGATAACAAATAGACAAAAGTCTAAAAGACATGCTAATGAATTGTCTCAGCAGAGGTCTTGAGAGCAGAAAGAAGGGCAAAGAATATGAGATTTCTGGCCAAATGGGTAAATTGTTGGATCTTTGATTTTACGGGAGGATTGTGCTGAGTGGATTGGGTGAAATAAATAGAAAGTTCTAATTTTTGTCATACTAAATTTGAAATGCTTTTTTAAAAAAATATCCAAATGAGAGCTATCAAAAATGTAAATGAACATGTGACTAGTACTTAATTTGGGAGACATTCATTGGGACTTAGAGATGTTATTTATAAGCAAGGAACTGGGTGAGATCTCTTCATCCTTACAGAGAAGTAGAGTAAGAACTAAACTTTGTGGGGGATAATATCTAGGGACAAAAGAGATAAGGATTAGGAGGACCAGTTTATGGTAGGAAGCTTGCCACAAAGAGCAGAGAGTACAGTTAAGAGTAAAGAAGGGTCTAATATGAATAAGGGACATTCATGACACCCCTTCATTAGCAGTGGTACAAACCACAATGTCAAAGAAAAAAAGAGAGATAAGAGTGACATTAAATGCCTGGAGTGGGGGAGGGCAGGGTGGGAGGATAGAGGGCTTCAGGGAGGGTGAGGGGGAAACTTGACTTTGGTAGAAGGAAATACATACTGATGAAGGTTTTTATACATTGCATGACTATTGTTCAATTATGAACAATTTTATCTGTGGAAAGAAAAGAACTGTAGTACGAACAACCTTGTTAAACATATTGAGCAACCCTGGTGTTTAGATAAAAAAAATTAAAATTAGGGCCCGGAGAGATAGCACAACGGCGTTTGCCTTGCAAGCAGCTGATCCAGGACCAAAGGTGGTTGATTCGAATCCTGGTGTCCCATATGGTCCGCCATGCCTGCCAGGAGCTATTTCTGGTCAGCCAGCCAGGAGTAAACCCTGAGCACCATCGGGTGTGGGCCAAACACACACACACACACACACACACACACACACACACACACACACAAATTAAAATTAGAAAAAGTAATGGAAAAATCTAAAGAGGGCTATAAACTACAAATAAATTTTATCCAAAGAAAGAGTATATTTGGGGGGCCGGAGAGATAGCATGGAGGTAAGGCTTATGTCTTGTGTGCAGAAAAATGGTGGTTTGAATCCCAGCATCTCAAATGGTCCCCAGAGCCTGCCAGAAGCCATTTCTGAGGTTAGAGCCAGGAGTAACTCCTGAGCTCTGTTGGGTGTGACCCAAACCAACAACAACAAAAAAAGAGAATATTTAAAAATATATTATAGATACTAGATATCTTCATTAATAAACAAAATATTGTAATATAACTCTATGTATATAAAATGTTTAATAAAACATAGAATATTAATTATAAAAAGAGCTAGACTCAGGTGTCCTTGTGTTCTTTCACTTGACTGTAAATGCAGTAAAAAACAAAAGCAACCACCATCACCAACACAGATGACAGAAGCAAAAATCATCCACCACCATCCAACACAGATAACGGAAGAGCCAGCCATCACTGGGGCCAGAGTGATAGTACAGCAGTTCAGATGCTTGCCTTGCATGCAACTGACCAGAGGTTTATCCCTGGCCTCCTGAACCTGTCAAGAGTGATTCTGTGAGCAAATAGTAGAAAGTAATCTTTGCGCACCACTGGGTGTGGCTTTAAAACCAAACCAAAGCAAACAAAAGAATCAGCCATCAAAACCAAGTTGTTGGGGCCAGAGAGATAGCACAGCAGTATCTTGCACCCAGCCAATCTGGAACGGACCTGGGTTTGATACCTGGCAACCCATTTGCTCCCCACAGCCTTCCAGAAGTGATTTCTGATCACAGAGCCAGGAGTAATCCTTGAGTGCCACAAGATGTGGCCCAAAACCAAAACAACAACAACAACAACACCCCAAAACAGATCCTTAAAATCAAGAAAAGTAAATGGATTAAGAAGGAAACGTGAGAACTGGGGTTAGACAATTAGTAGGCCCAGAGAACTGTAGTCAGTCTTATGACAAGATACTTCATGGATAAAGACACCCTGTTTCGTTATGTTTTGTTTTGTTTTTAGGCCAAGGGTACTTCATTTATAACTTTCCCAACATTTTCTGCACCTATGCAAAAAAAAAAAAAAATGCCACCCTGCTTTTATTAAATTCTATTTGTATCTTCTAGATAGGGGCTCCTACCTTTTTCATAGAACCTTGAGACCTCATACTTATGCATTTTTCTACAAATTGAAGGAAAATAAAGAATATAGAGAGAGATGATGGGGCTAGGGGCCAAGTGGTCTCAGGTGCATTGGTGGAGAGAAAAAAAAAGTCAGAACTAAATACCCAAGCCAAAGACAACAATAATATAATCAAGAGACCCAAACTATAACAATCTAAACTTAAAATGAACCTGTTACACTGGCAGGTAGGAGGCTGAGTGGAGGTACGAGATGCATTCTAGAAACTTTGGTAAAGGAGGTCAACATTGGTGGTGGGAATGGCCCTAATTCACTGTCACTATGTTTGAAATCCAACTACAAAGGTCTTGTAATTCACAATGGTCTCAATAAAAATTTTGTTTTTAAAAAAGAAGAAACCGTGTCATGTTTCTAACAAATCCTATATTGTAGACAACATTTTTGACTCAATGAGCTTTGTCTCCTGGTATTTCACCTGGATATGTCACATTATGCGACAATAGATAGTTTGCAAATGGAATTGAGTTTACAGACTTTAAGACAGGAAGATTATTTTGGATTATGCTGACAGGCCCCATGTGATCCCAGAGGTCTTTAGAAATGAAAGTGATAGCGCTCACTTTGGCAGCACAGAAACTAAAAATGGAAGCGATAACACAAAATAGATTGATGCCATGGGAGAGGAGTCAGAAGAGATTAAAACAAGATAGGGATTTAGCCTGCTTTTTGCTGGCTTGAAAATGGAAGAAGAAAGGGTCACAAGCAAAGGAATAAGTGTGTCCTCCAGAAACTGGAAATGACCCTTAGCTAAGTGTAAGCAATGAAACAGTCTACAAAAAAACAGAATGTTGTAAATAACTTGAATAAGCTAAGGAAACAGAGTCTCCCCTAGACTCCGAAGGAAGGAATAGAGTCCTGCTGACAATTTCACTTGTCCCTGTCATCCAGGACTATAAAAGAATAGATTCTTATTGCTTTAAGGTTCTAAGTGTGCAGTAATTTGTTACTACAGCAACAGAAAACTCCTACAGAAGTGATGGGAAAGATAGAGGCTGTTGGCTTAGGGATGCTAAAAGCCTAAGTGATCCTGATGGGAGCTGTCTCAGAAGAGCAGTAGGAGTGGAAAAAACTCGTGGGAATGGGGTTGAGTGATGAACAAGCCTTTCCAGGGGAGCAGAGACATTATACAAAGTGAAAGATGAACTGAACTCGGGGGGCCAACAAGATAGTATAGCGGGTAAGGTGCTTGCCTTGCATTCAGATAACCCCAGTTCAATCCCTGGCACTCTCTATATGATCCCCTGAGCCTGCCAGGAGTGATTCCCTGAGCACAGAGTCAGGAATAAGTAATCCCTAAGCATCACTTAGTGTGAATTATAAAATGAGATAAAGAAACAATGCAAAATTGTGTTCTTATATACTGTCTAACCCCGGTGAAAAAGGGTTAAGCTGGTGAGTAATAGAGTACTGGCTTTTCCCTGTGCGTAGTCTGGTTTGTTTATATGCAATAGTCAGGCATTCTCTGATGACCACACAGGTCTACTGCTGATACTGGTAGATACTGTAACAAGGATAAAAATGAATCAAATAGATGCTCTGGCTTTGGGCATACCCACTTTCTCTCCCCTTTCCTTGTAGAGACCCCAGTTGAGTTGGGGCAATACTGGTACAGACTCCTAAAAGGCAGGGACTTCCAGCAGTCACACTTTCTTGATCTTTTAGACACCTTTTTAAGTGGATTCTTAATAAAGATTAGGACCTACTGCAAGAATTCTTGCTTTCTTGGGGCTGGAGAAATAGTACAGCAGATAGGGTGTTTGATCCCTGGCACTCCATATGGTTCCCCAAGCACCGTCAGGAGCAATCCTTGAATGCAAAGTCAGAAATAACTACTGAGCACCACTGGGTTTTACCTCTCAAAAACCCAAAACAAAAGAATCTCTGCTCCGTGGGCTTGATAGAGGTTCTGTTTAGGTTCCAGTAATGTGTTGATTCCCTCCACCCACTAAGCTTGCATTATAATAGAGTCAACCTAGTCAGCAAGCAAGGGTCAATTTCTGTCCTTCTGGTGTGTTTGAGATTGAGTATATAACCCCCAGCTGATGACTGGGAAAGAATGGGTCCCAGGCTGATGACCAAAGACACTTTACTCCATTTCAACAATGCTTGTATAGGACAAGAGGCACGGGGATACATGCAGGGGGGCAGAACCAGAGACATAGAAGAAGGATAGCCAGATGGAAGAACGCTACCAGGGAAAAGATAAACATAAACAATGGGGTTTAGGAATGTCTCAGGAACAACATTTGAAACCCAAATAATTAGAAGTTTTATGTAGGGATTGCCTTCTTAACGTCCATCTCTTCCCTATCATTATTGGTGTATAAAAAGGCCACTGATTTCTGTGTATTAATTTTGTAGCCTGCCACCTTACTATATGCATCTATTGTTTCTAGAAGCTTTTTGGTGGAGTCTTTAGGGTTTTCTAAGTAGAGTATCATGTCATCTGCAAACAGTGAGAGCTTAACTTCTTCCTGTCCTATGTGGATTCCCTTGATATCTTTTTCTTGCCTGATCGCTATAGCAAGCACTTCCAGTACTATGTTGAAGAGGAGTGGTGAGAGCGAACAGCCTTGTCTTGTACCAGAATTTAGAGGAAAGGCTTTTAGTCTTTCTCCATTGAGGATAATATTTGCCATTGGCTTGTGGTAGATGGCTTCAACTAGATTGAGAAAGATTCCTTTCATTCCCATCTTACTGAGAGTTTTGATCAAGAATGGGTGTTGGACCTTATCAAATGCTTTCTCTGCGTCTATTGTCATGTGAGTTTTATTTTTCATGTTGTTGATGTTGTTGTTATTGATGTTTTGTATTATGTTGATAAATTTACAGATGTTAAACTATCCTTGCATTCCTGGGATGAAACCTACTTGGTCATAGTGTATGATCTTCTTTTGTGTGTGTGTATGTGTGTGTGTGTGTATGATCTTCTTGATGACGCATTGAATCCTATTTGCCAGGATTTTGTTGAAGATCTTTGCATCTGCATTCATCAGGGATATTGGTATGCAATTTTCTTTTTTGGCAGCATCTCTGTCTGGTTTTGGTATCAAGGTAATGTTGGCTTCATAAAAGCTGTTTGGGAGAGTTCCCATTTTTTTCAATTTCATGGAAGAGCCTGGCTAGAATTGGTAGTAACTCCTCTTGAAAGGTTTGAAAGAATTCATTAGTAAATCCATCTGGGCCTGGGCTTTTCTTTTTAGGCAGATGTTTGATTACAGTTTAAATTTCCTCCATAGTGATGGGGGGTGTTTAGATATGCTACATCCTCCTTACTTAAATGCGGGAAGGTTATAAGTGTCTAGGAATTTATCCATTTCTTCTAGGTTCTCATGTTTAGTAGCATAAAGTTTCTCAAAATAGACTCTGATTACCCTTTGGATCTCTGAAATATCTGTCGTGATCTTCCCCTTTTCATTTCTTTTTTTCTTTTTTTTTTTTTTTTTTGGTTTTTGGGTCACAACCCGGTGGGTGCTCAGGGGTTACTCCTGGCTGGCTGCTCAGAAATAGCTCCTGGCAGGCATCGGGGGAACATATGGGACACTGGGATTCGAACCAACCACCTTAGATCCTGGATCGGCTGTTTGCAAGGCAAACGCCACTGTGCTATCTCTCCAGCTTCCCCCCTTTTCATTTCTAATACGGGTTATCAGGTTTCTCTCTCTCTCTCTCTCTTTCTTTGTGAATTTTACCAATGGTCTATCAATCTTGTTTATTTTTTCAAAGAACCAACTTCTGCTTTCGTTGATCTTTCAGATTGTTTTGATTCACATCTCCCTAAAGATTAATGATGTGGAGATTTTTTCATGTGGCTTTTGATCATCTGTATTTCTTCTGTGAGGAAATATCTGTTAATCTCTTCTACCCATTTTTGGGTGGGGTTAGAAGTTAGTCAAGCTCTCATTGTTTGCAGATGATATGATACTCTACTTAGAAAACCCTAAAGACTCTACCAAAAAGCTTCTAGAAACAATAGACTCATATAGCAAGGTGGCAGGCTACAAAATTAACACAGAAATCAATGGCCTTTTTATACACCAATAATGATAGGGAAGAAAAAGAAAGTCAAGAAGGCAATACCATTCACATTAGTGCCACACAAACTCAAATATCTTGGAGTCAACTTGACCAAAGATGTGAAGGACCTATACAAAGAAAACTATAAAGCCCTGCTCCAGGAAATAAGAGAGGACACACGGAAATAGAAACACATACCCTGATCATGGATTGGCAGGATTAACATCATTAAAATGGCAGTACTCCCCAAAGCTTTATACAGATTTAATGCGATCCCCTTAAAAATACCCATGACATTCTGCAAAGAAGTGGATCAAACAATTATGAAGTTCATCTGGAACAATAAACACCCTCGAATAGCTAAAGCACTCCTAGGAAAAAGGAAAATGGGAGGCATTACTTTCCCCAACCTTAAACTGTACTACAAAGCAATAATTATCAAAACAGCATGGTATTGGAATAAAGACAGACCTTTAGATCAGTGGAATAGGCTTGAGTTCTCAGACATTGTCCCCCAGACATACAATTATCTAATTGTAAAAGGAGCAAGAAATCCTAAGTAGAGCAGGGAAAAACCTCTTGAACAAGTGGTGCTGGCAGAACTGGTTAGCCACTTGCAATAAAATGAACATAGACCCCCAGTTAACACCATGTACGAAGGTAAAATCCAAATGGATTAAAGACCTTGATATCAGACCTGATACCATAAGGTATATAGAACAACACGTAAGTAAAACACTCCATGACATTGAGAATAAAGGCATCTTCAAGGAAGAAACTGCATTTTCCAAACAAGTGGAAGCAGAGGTAAACAGATGGGAATACATTAAGCTGAGAAGCTTCTGCACCTCTAAAGAAATATTGCCCAGAATACAAGAGCCACCCACTGAGTGGGAGAAACTATTCACCCAATACCCATCAGATAAGGGGCTAATTTCCAAAATATACAGGGCACTGACAGAACTTTACAAGAAAAGACATCTAATCCCATCAAAAAATGGGGAGAAGAAATGAACAGACAAAGAAGAACTGACAAAGAAGAAATACAAATGACCAAAAGACACATGAAAAAATGCTCCACATCACTAATCATCAGGGAGATGCAAATCAAAACAATGATGAGATACCATCTCACACCACAGAGATTGGCACACATCACAAAGAATGAGAACAATCAGTGCTGGTGGGGATGTGGAGAGAAAGGAACTCTTATCCACTGCTGGTGGGAATGCCGTCTAGTCCAACCTCTATGGAAAGCGATATGGAGATTCCTCCAAAAACTGAAAATTGAGCTCCCATTTGACCCAGCTATTCCACTCCTAGGGATATACCCTAGGAACACAAGAATACAATACAAAAATCCCTTCCTCACACCTATATTTATTGCAGCACTATTCACAATAGCCAAGCTCTGGAAACAACCAAGATGCCCTTAAGAATACAATACAAAAATCCCTTCCACACACCTATATTTATGGCAGCACTATTCACAATAGCCAAGCTCTGGAAACAACCAAGATGCCCTTCAACAGACGAATGGCTAAAGAAACTGTGGTACATATACACAACGGAATATTATGCAGCTGTCAGGAGAGATGAAGTCATGGAATTTTCCTATACATGGATGTACATGGAATCTATCATGCTGAGTGAAACAAGTCAGAGGGAGAAAGAGACGCAGAATAGTCTCACTCATTTATTTTAAAGAAAAATAAAAGTCATTTTTGCAAAAATTCTGAGGACAATGAGAGGAGGGCTAGAACTTTCAACTCACTTCATGAAGCTCACACAAAAGAGTGTCGAGTGCAGTTATAGAAATATACTACACTGTGAACTACCATAACCATGTGAATGAAATGTGGGAACTGGAAAGCCTGTTTAGAGTACAGGTGGGGGTGGGGGTGGGATGGAGGGAGATTTGGGACATTGGTGGTGGGAATGTTGCAGTGGTAAAGGGGGGTGTTCTTTACATGACTGAAACCTAATCACAATCATAGTTTGTAATCAAGATGTTTAACATAAAAAAAAGAACTTTTATGTAGGACTTTTCTAGCTCTCATTTATTGGGGGACTTGTGTGGGGCAGAGAATCTTAAGCAGTGATTTCCAGGGGCACCAAGGCTAACATATAGTGTTGCTCAGGAGACCAGGTAGGCAAATTAAAGGTGTTCTTAAGTTGATAGATAAAATAATCTCCCTAAACTAAAGGTCTTTTGAGGGAGGAAAGGCCCAGAGTCAAGCCTGAGAGTAACCATTGATTATGGGGACTATGCCCCTCTTCATTTCATCCTTCCCTATCTCTGTAGTGATGTCTCTGAAGCTTTGGGAAAAAAAGGAGAATCTCTAGTTATGTCACAGGGACCCCCCAATGAGTTGCTCTATGGGGGATCTTTCTGCCAGGCGGTTCGAGAACACTTATTGAAGAGATCCAATAATAATCACAACAATGGGGCCGGGCGGTGGCGCAAGAGGTAAGGTGCCTGCCTTGCCTGCGCTAGCCTTGGACGGACCGCGGTTCGATCCCCCGGTGTCCCATATGGTCCCCCAAGCCAGGAGCAACTTCTGAGCGCATAGCCAGGAGTAACCCCTGAGCGTCAACAGGTGTGGCCCAAAAACCAAAACAAACAAAAAAATAATCACAACAATAATAAAGCTAAGGGTAGCACCATGTTTCTAGTTCCAGACAACACTGAACTATATGAGATTGCAGAATGGACACCTGCAAAGCAGATATAATGGAAACATAAAGCCCACTGAATGAAGAGACATGTAGTTACAATGGTCACATTCTACTCAAGTCTATTCTTTTGGTTTTTTGTTTGTTTGTTTGTTTGTTTTGGGCCACACCCTTTTGATGCTCAGAGGTTACTCCTGGCTATGCGCTCAGAAATGGCTCCTGGCTTGGGGGGGACCATATGGGACGCTAGGGGATCAAACCGCGGACCCTCCTAGGCTAGCGCTTGCAAGGCAGATGCCTAACCTGTAGCTGCACCCCTCCGGCCCCTCAAGTCTATTCTTGGCACAGCTCATGGCATAGAACTTATTAGGTATGTGATTCTAGGTTACATACAGTGGTGCTCAGAATCCCATGTGTGCTGAGGATCAAACCTGGGCCTAGGTCAGGTTTTTTACTGCCTCTCTATGATATGCTCATGCTTTCCTCTACCATCATGAGTAAGATTGTATTTTTTTTGATGCCATCATCTAATAATTTTATCTTCTTTGTTATTTCTGACTCTGTTTTGTCAACTGCGTTTGCTCATCATTGTGAGTTATTTTATTTCTCTGAGTGCCTGATAAATTTTTAGTGTACAGTAAATACTTTGAATTGTGTCTTGTACAGTTCTTTGTTCCTTTAAATATTTTTAAGCTTTGTTCTAAAACATAATTTAGTTACTGGGAGCAATTTGATCCATTCAAAGCTTGTCTTTAAGCTTTGTTAGTTGAGTCCAGAACAGTCTTTAGCCTAGGGCTAGATGTGGGGATTGTTCTGCTCGAATCACTCAGATGCTTTTCTTTCACTTCATTAGTTTTCTTAGACACATCATTAAGAACCAACTCAGTCCACTTCCCCACCTCTAATTCACACAGTGAAACCTTAACACCCACTGGGATAGGATTTGAAAATGAGGCCTTTGAGAGGTAATGGGGTTACTTGAAGTTTTTAGGATGTTGTCCTCATGATGGAATTGTTCAGAATAATAAACTATGTCCTTATACTATGGATGGGGGGGAGCCAAAGAGTTAGAACACTTTTTTTTTGTTTGTTTTGGGGTCACACCTGGCTGGGCTCAGAGGTTACTTCTGGCTCTGTGCTCTCATAAGTCGCTTCTGGCAGGCTCGAGGGACATTATGGGATGCCAGGATTCAAACCACCTTCTGTTTGAATCAGCTGTTGCAAGGCAAATGCCCTACCGCTGTGCAATCTCTCCAGCCCAGAACACTTTTATTTTTTTATTTTTTATATTTTTTCTTTTTGGTCACACCCGGTGGTGCTCAGGGGTTACTCCTGGCTGTCTGCTCAGAAATAGCTCCTGGCAGGCACGGGGGACCATATGGGACACCGGGATTCGAACCAACCACCTTTGGTCCTGGATCGGCTGCTTGCAAGGCAAACGCTGCTGTGCTATCTCTCCGGGCCCACTTTTATTTTTTTTTAAAGCAGATGCTTTGCATGTAGTCAAGCCAGGAGTGATCCTGAGTATTACCACTATGAGTGGCTCAAAACTCCCTTGAAACTCCCCAAAAAGAGGAAGAGGTGTTTTCTTTCCTTTTCCTCACCACCACCTAAGCCTCCTTTCTTTCCCTCCTCCTCCCTCTCACTCTATCCTTCCACCTCCTATCCCACCAACAGAGATCTAGACATCAAGGAATGACAAAAGAGGTTATAGCCAGGGGTCCGAGTGATAGCAAGGCGGTAGGGCATTTGCCTTGCATGCAGCCTACCCTGGAGGAACCCAGTTTAATCCCCAACATCCCAGATGATCCCCCGAGCCTGCCAGGAGCGATTTCTGAGTACAGAGCCAGGAGTAATCACTGAGCGCCACAGGGTGTGACCCAAAACAACCAAAATAAGAAGGTATAGCCTAGAACCAGATCTGACACCCTTGATATTAGACTTCCAGGCTGTGAATTGTGAGAACAAACAAATAAAACTTTATTTGTTAAGATAGCCAGACTATGACATTCTGTTGCAGCAGTGCAAGTTAAACCAACCAAGTACTTATGAATACTGAGCTGAACTCTCCAGAATACCCCACTCTTAAGAGCACTCTTCTGTCTCTTCTCTCAGATCAGCACCACAAACTGTAGTCTTCACCTCCTGAAAGAGCCTCAGGCCATTGGAACCACCTTGTGGATTCTCCTTTCTGGTGGAGCTACTGAAACTCTCCAGGCCACTAGCCTGGCCATCCTGCTTCTCTGTGTCCCCATGGTCCATTTCCTGAAAACTGTTGCATAAAATTTTTTCTAGTAATTTTGACCTAAAAATATATCCCCCTACCAAAAATACATTTCCAATATAAGTTCTGTTGTTTTGACATATCAAGTCATATCTATGGTAGAGATTCTTTATACTTCAAGATCCTGTAGAGAAAGTCAACCTGTATTTCTCTTCTTGTTTTTAGTTTTGCTTTAGTTATGGTACCACACTTAGCAGTGCTCTGTGTTATTACTGGCTAGGCGCTCAGAAATGACTCCTGCTGGGCTTGAAGGACCATATAGGGTTGCCAGGGATCAAATTCAGGTCAATGGCTTGAAAGGCAGATGCCCAACCCACTATGCTATAGCTCTGGCCCTGCATTTCTCTTTTTATTTTAACATTTTCCTGCCTATTTGACTTCCTTTTTCTCTCATGTGAATAATAAAAACCAGTTTACTAAAATGTCTTTAAAAATCATGTTAGAAAAGAGGGCCTGGAGCAATGAGCACAACAGGTAGGGAGGGCATTTGCCTTGCAAGCAGCTGACCAGGGTTTGATTCCCAGCATCCTCTTTGGGCACCAGGAGTGATTTATGAGTGCAAAGCCATAAGTAACCTTTGAGCACCACTGGGTGTGGCCCACAAACAAACAAACAAACAAAATCATGTTAGAAAAGAAACAGAATCAGATTAGTGATACAGTGACACAGAGAACCTATTTAAATTGAAGAAGATGGAACCTAAAAAAAAAAAAAAAGCAAAAAAAGGACCTGGAGAAATAGAACAGTGGTGTTGCCTTGCAAGCAGTCAATCCAGGACCAAAGGTGGTTGCTTTGAATCCCCGTGTCCCATATGGTCCCCTGTGCCTGCCAGGAGCTATTTCTGAGCAGACAGCCAGGAGTAAACCCCTGAGCAACGCCCGGTGTGGCCAAAAAAACAAAACAAAACAAAAAAAAAGCAAAGAAGATGGAACCTAGAGTCCCAGATGCAAATCAAATGGATAAAGGCAGAGATCCTAAATCATTTTAGACCTGCAGACCAGCACAGACCAGCTGTTATGTCCAAATCAATGATTTGCAACCAAACAAAATGAAACTCAGGAACCAGGGAGACAGTACAGAGGGGAAGGCACATGCTGGGTGGCTCTGAGGATCTCTATTATTGCAGAGCTTCAGCAGCATAGTAGGGTGCAAGCAGTACTTCATGCTCAGCCCCTAGATCTGAATCACAGTCCCAGTTGACTACTTATCACTGAGAGCGGTCTTTAAACTCTCTGAGAAACAAAGCAAAACAAGACTCAATGGGGACATTAAGAGGACTATTTGAGGCTTCAAAGCAATGGTACAAAACATAGGACATATGTCTTCCATGAGACTGAGATTTGATCCCGTGTATTACCTAAGTCCACCCGGAATGATATCTCTGAATAGTCATCCATAATCCCCAAGCATGTCTGAGTGTGGCTCCCCAAAAAACAACAAAATATTATTTTTTAATTTTTAAAAAAGGAAGAAGAGAACTATATCACCAACTATAACTGATGGTCTAATTTTGCTCAGAAGTTTAACAAATGACATAAATTATTATAAAAAAAATGGTAAAGAGCTAGTGCAATAGTATAGCGGATAGGACACGACTTTGCAAAGCTGACCCAAGTTCAAATCTTGGCACCCATATTGTCCCCTGAGTTTGCCAGGAGTAATTACTTAGCATTATCAGATGTGGCCCCAAAACAAAGAACAGAATTAAAAATTAAAAATGGGTAACATATAACATATAGACATTGTCAAATTAAATTTTTATTGATTAAGAGGCTTGAATGATAGCTCAGTGAGTAGGGCACTTGCTTACATGTGACCAACCCAGACCCTGACATTCCATATGCTTTCCCCCAGTCCTGCCAGGAATGATTCCTGAGTGCAGTGCCAGGAGTAACCCCTGAGCATCTTCAGGTATGACCCTAAAACAAAAATAAGTAGGTAAAAATTTAAAGAAATGATTTATTGATTTTGTGATTTATAATATGTTAATGATGGCTGAGACATTGTCATTTTTTAAGATGTGATATTTCTTTCATTATAACCAAAAGAAATGTTGAAATGTTTCAGATTAAAATATAAGTTATCCCATTAAATAAATATACCACAATTTCATTTTTAATATTCCAACAATTTTGTTTATGGAGAGGATGATAGAGGGAGTTGGATAAACTTATTTTAAAATCCATATGGAAATACATAATGCCTGAGTAACAAAGAAAACTATGAAGAAGATAAATAATGAATGACTTGCCTTTGATGAAAAGACATTGTAGTAAAATCACTGTAATACAACCAACACAGTATAGACAAAAGAGTAAACAAATCAGTGAAACAGAAAAGCAGATCCAAAAATAGATCTAGTATATATCATAATTTAATGTGTGACACAGGTAGTATTTCAATTTTGTGGGAAAGAATGGTTTACTAAATAAATAGTGCTGGCATAACTGGCTATCCATCTAGAACAAAATGAACTTGTATCTCAATTTCACAACAAATCCAAAAGTGAATTCCAAGTGGATTAAAAGCTTAAATATAACAATAAATCTTTGAATTTTTTGGTGACTACATGCAAATGCAGACATGAGAGAACACTTTTAAGCAAAAAAACCCAAGTCTTGAAAGTGTTAAAGATATTTAGATTATATAGAAATTGAAAATATTTATATGGTGAGAGGCACCACAAACAAAATCAAGAGTCACCGATTCACTGAGAAAATATGTGAAATGTAGATAACAGATAAATGGTTTATGTTTCTTAGAAACAACAAATTATTGACATAATTCTTGCAAATTCCTTTCTAAGGAGAAAAAGATAACCCTTAACATTTCAAAAAGGGCAAAAGGTATAAACAGGCAATTCACAGAATAGCAAATCAAACTGACTAATAAACATATTAAAAGGTACAAAAACTTACCAGTAGCTAGGGAGCTGCAAATTAAAATAATAATGAGATGATTCTCTCCATTCATCAGGTTGGCAAAAATTAAAAAGAGTGCTATCTATTGTAATATCATGTGTTGCTTATGGAAAATATAAATAGCTTTATTGCCTTCTTAGAGGAAAACATGGTTAGCAGCATCTATTAAAATAAAGAATCCACACATTCTCCCATCCAGTTACTGTACACTTAGGGATATACGTAATAAAAATAAAATAAACAGCGGCTTGAGCTATAGTACAATGGGTAGAATATTTGTTTTGTTCTCAGCTGACATGTGTTCAATCCCTGGCATCCCATCTGGCTCCCAAGCCAGCCAGTAGTAATTTCTGAGTGCAGAGCAAGGAGTAACCCCTGACCATTTCCAAGCCCATGTGGCACTATGTAAGAACACACATATATGACATATAATAATGACATTTACTTTTACTCAGGTTTATATTCAATTTCTTGTCAAATATTCTTTTTAAAAAGTGACATAGAAAATCTATTGTGGGGGCTTTTTTTGGGGGGGGGTACACCTGGTGGTGTTCAGGGGTTACTCCTAGCTCTGTGCTCAGAAATTGCTTCTGGCAGGCTCGGGGACCATACGGGATGTGAAAATCAAACCCTGGTCCTTCCCAGGTTGGTTGTGTGTAAGGCAAATGCCATACCTCTGTGCTATCTCTCTGGCCCTATTTGTGTGATTTTTGCTGTTTTTTTTTTGTTGTTGTTTTTTGTTTTTGTTTTGTTTTTGTTTTTGTTTTTGGGCCACACCCTGCGGTGCTCAGGGGTTACTCCTAGCTGTCTGCTGTCTGCTCAGAAATAGCTCCTGGCAGGCATGGGGGACCATATGGGACACCGGGATTCGAACCAACCACCTTTGATCCTGGATCAGCTGCTTGCAAGGCAAACGCTGCTGTGCTATCTCTCCAGACCCTTTTTTTTTTTGTTTTGTTATATCTATTTATTTGATAAGACCTGAACAGTGGTGATCTTTTAAGCCAACTATTCCTTCTTTCTGATTAACTGAAGCACTTTTACTTTCATTCTAACTATATAAAATACTAGAATATATAATGTATAGTTAGTTATACTATATATTGCATATGTATACACATAACATATTTACATATAAAAAGCACTAGAGTGGATTCTAATGTTTGCAGGATGTACATGATTTGTTGTTAAATTTTAAAAAGCTAATAATGCTGAAGATATGGCTTGATTTTTGTCAAAACAAAGTCTCCACAAACAAACTGTTATGACTAAGCTGCATAAATGCTTGTAATACTGAATGAGCCATGAAAGCAATGTGAAGGGATTAATGTCACGTTGTTAACATTTGTTACCTCAAAGGGGATTGAGATGGGGATGAAATAATAATTAACTTTCCTTTACGCGTCAGTGTGCTATTTCACTTGTCATAATAAGGCTGTATTGCTTTGTAATTTGAGGAATATTAAGCAGAGCAAACAAAGGAAAATACATATATTGCATCTTCCATCTACAGAACAAATCTTTCATGATGTCTTGAAGTTTTCTTTTTTCCCTTAAGCATATATATATATATATATTTTATATTTCTAATCTGCTAAGAATTCTTTTGTTAGATATGTTTATATAAACAAGAATTTAAAGTTTATGGAATCCTTTGAGGCATAATTTGAATTGATCACTTGGCTTTCCACTTTTATCAATTGATACAATACTCCCCTTTTTTTGGTTTCTGGGCCACACCTGATGATGCTCAGGGGTTACTCATGGCTATGGGCTCAGAAATCGCTCCTGGCTTGGGGGACCATATAGGACGCTGGGGAGATTGAACCAAGGTCTGTCCTAGGCTAGCGCGGGCAAGGCAGATACCTTACCCCTTGCGCCACCGATCCGGCCCCTTTTCCTCCCCTTTTTTCTTTCTCCCATGTTGTAAACTTTATTTTTTTAAATTGTGGCTTAATCTCCTTTTTTTCCCATCATGTCCTGCAGTACTCAGTGGTGACTCCTGGCTGTGCGATCAGAAATAAGTCCTGGCAGGCTCTGGGTACCATATGGGATGCCAGGGGATAGAACCTGGGTTGGCCACATGCAAGGCAAATGCTCTCTCGCTGTGCTAACAAACCGGTCCCCTGTTGTTGTAATCTTTATCTAACCTATAAATATGGCATACATACCAAAACCCCCTATTATATACTGCCAACTCTAGTTATTAACATCTCTTGAATGTTTAATTGGAAACTCAAACCTATAATCTCCAGAATGGATGTATGACTCGCTCTCCTCCCCAATTCCTCCCAATCTACCCTGTCTGCAGCTTTCTCCATCTCTGGTAGAGACAATCTCATCTAACCAGTTTCTCAAGCAAGACGATGTGTGGGTCACCTTTGAGTTTTCTCTTTTCTCTCAGACTCTATCCTGTTCATTCTACTTTCAGAAGATATTCAAAACTGACCAGTCCTCATTTCCACTGCTTTGTTTGGCCTGGACCCACCATCCTTTATCATCTAAGATAACTAGACTCTCTGCATCTTTCCTTGCATCTTTACTAATCATCTATTCTCAATACTGTTTCAAGGCCTTAAAGGCCAAAGCAATAATAGAGCCTGTACAGCACTTTTCTTGCACACAGACAAGCCAGATTTGATCCCTGCCATCCCATATGGCACTGCTCTGGCCCCTCCATTTTATTTCTATTAAAGCCCAAGGACTACACAGTTCCACTCCCTGAAAACTCTTGGTTTCATCTCCTGTTCGCCTTTCCCTCCAGTCATTCTGGTTTCCATAGAACATGAAAGACACATGACTTTCACCCTGGAACCTCTTGGCACCTCTGTTTTTGGTTTGTTTCTCCTTGATTTCAGAGAACTAGAAATTTCTTGGTGTAATTCCATCTCTCTGAATCTAAGAGAATCTGCCGACTTGAGTTATGGAACCCAAATTCTGATATTCTCCAATCAGAGCCAATAGAAAGATGAAGCTTAGTATGTGGAGGAACAAGAATAACAACAACAACAACAACAACAAATTGAGTTTATTCAAGTACTAGTACTCTGAGAAGATGGTGGACTTGTTCTCTCAAAAAATCTCACTCCCGGGCCCGGAGAGATAGCACAGCGGCGTTTGCCTTGCAAGCAGCTGATCCAGGACCAAAGGTGGTTGGTTTGAATCCCAGTGTCCCATATGGCCCTCTGTGCCTGCCAGGAGCTATTTCTGAGCAGACAGCCAGGAGTAACCCCTGAGCACCGCTGGGTGTGGCCCAAAAACCAAAAAAAAAAAAAAAGACAAATTGGGAAAATACATGAGAATAAAAATGTGTAATGGTTCAGAAGGAGTGAAGAATCTAGGGGCCTGAGCAATATAGCACAGCCCCCCTAAGCCATTTGCAACCAGTTCCCCTAAGTCTGCCTGGAGTGATTATTTTTTGTTTGTTTTTGGTTTTGATTTTGGTTTTTGGGTCACACTTGACAGTGCTCAGGGGTTACTCCTGGCTCTAGGCTCAGAAATCGCCCCTGGCAGGCACAGGGGGCCATATGGGATGCTGGAATTCGAACCACCGTCCTTCTGCATGAAAGGCAAATGCCTTACCTCCATGCTATCTCTCTGGTCCCTTGTTTTTGCTTTTTTTTTGGGGGGGTGGTCATATCCAGCAGTGCTCAGGGGTTACTCCTGGCTCTACGCTCAGAAATTGCTCCTGGCAGGCTTGGGAGACCACGTGGGTTGCTGGGATTTGAACCACAGTCCTGAATGCAAGGCAAACACCCTACCTCTATGCTATCTCTCCAGCCCCTGCCTGAGCACAGTGTCAGGGTAATCCCTGAGTGCTCCAGGTGTGACCCAAAACAAACAAAAAGAATCCAGTCGGGAAGTGATTGGTGTCAGTAGTTTAAAGAATTTCCGTGAATTCCGGGCCAGAGAGATAGCCCTGTAGTAGGGCCACCTAGCATGTGGCCAACAGGTTGGACCTGGGTTCGATTCCCACCATCCCATAAAGTATCCCAGCCTGCCAGGAACGATTTCTGAGCACAGAACCAGTTCTGAGCACTGACTGAGTGCTGCCGGATATGGCCACTATAAACTAAACTAAACCAAACTATAAATTATATCAAACTACTAATAAAATAAATGAAAGAATTTCTGTGACTTCACTGTAAATTTTTTGTAAAATTTGAAAGTAAACTGATCAAATAACATTTATTTCCAGGGGTAGAGGAATCTTTCCTGAGGACCTGGTGTTCTTTCTTCTCCACCAACTGATTTTAGTATTGTTGCAAGCAAAAAAATTGGGAGGTGAGGTAGGTTATGATATACTTGGAAAAAAAACAACAGTCTGGAAACTAAATTACCCCCAAATGCATGAAAGTCTTTTAGACAAAAAGATCCACTTCGGGAGACTGGAAAACTTTTGTGATGCAGAATTCCAGGTCTAGAAGCTAGAGGCAAGGCACCAGAAATGCAGGAACAAAGAATGCAGTAGTAACTCAAGAAGGTCAATGCTTCCCTGCCGGCCACAGGTGTGTGTGTGTGTGTGTGTGTGTGTGTGTGTGTGTGTGTGTGTGTGTTTGGGGGGGCAGAGAAATTTTATTAACTCCTGCTTGTTCAAAGAATTCAGGACACGGGGCTGGAGAGATAGCGGAGAGATAGATGAAGGTGAAGTGTTTGCCTTGCATGCAGAAGGACGGTGGTTTGAATCCCTGCATCCCATATGATCTCTTGAGCCTGCAAGGAGCGATTTCTGAGCATAGAGCCAGGAGTAATCCCTGAGCACTGCCGGGTGTGACCAAAAAACAAACAAACAAAAAATTTAAGACACATAAAGGAGTTATGAGAATATATATATATACATATATAATGAGAATATATATAATTATGAGAATGAATAGATAGATGATAGATGAGATAGATAGATAGATAGATAGATAGATAGATAGATAGATAGATAGATAGATGATAGATAGATAGAGGATAGGTACATTGATATCTAGAGGATAGATGATAGATAGCCTTACCCCAAAAGCCACTGTGAGCTTTTCCACTCTGGAGAAGCCTGTGATCACTTGAGTATCTTTTCTTCTTTCCTTTTTTCTTCTTGGATTTTGGGCCACATCCAGTGAAGTTCAGGGTTACTCCTGGTTCAGAATTCAGGCGTCATTCCTGACAGTGCTTGGGGAACTGTATGAGATGTCTGGGATCAAATCCCCGTCAGCCCCGTTCAAGGCAAGCACCCTACTTTCCACTGTGCTATTGCTCTATTCCTCCTTCCTTCCTTCCTTCCTTCCTTCCTTCCTTCCTTCCTTCCTTCCTTCCTTCCTTCCTTCCTTCCTTCCTTCCTTCCTTCCTTCCTTCCTTCCTTCCTTCCTTCCTTCCTTCCTTCCTTCCTTCCTTCCTTCCTTCCTTCCTTCCTTCCTTCCTTCCTTCCTTCCTTCCTTCCTTCCTTTCTTTCTTTCTTTCTTTCTTTCTTTCTTTCTTTCTTTCTTTCTTTCTTTCTTTCTTTCTTTCTTTCTTTCTTTCTTTCTTTCTTTCTTTCTTTCTTTCTTTCTTTCTTTCTTTCAAACCTGGATTGGCCATATGCAAGACAAATGCCCTACCTGCTGTGCTATCACTCCAGCCCTCTATTTTTTTTTTTTTTGCAGAGCAGGAGTGCATACTTGGTGTTTTTCAGGGTTTACTCCTGGTTCTGCATTCTTGGAAAACTCAAGGAACAATATGGAGTGTTCAAGGCTTATGCCTGCTCTTGGCCTTATGAGGTACCAGGAATCGAACGCAAGTCAGCTTCATCCAGGTAGGTAAGCAAGCACCCTACCTACTGTACTATCTCTTTACACACACACACACACACACACACACACACACACACACACACACACACACACACAGTAAACTAATTTTATTTCACTATTCTCCTGAAATTCTTTCCTGTAAGGGAAGGTAAGATTTAGGACTGACTCTCCTGTAAAAGTGTAATTCCTTGCAATAACCTGGTTTCCATAGATCCCAGAGAAATTGGGATTATTTTCCATTTAGACAAAGCAAGTGGGACCCAGGGTAGTTTGACAACTTTATGGTTGGGTTGGTGAGATATGAAGTCTGTACCATTCAATTTAAATGCTCATAGCAGACTTGTATCAGTGCTAAATTTCCCAGACATTTCCTGGGTTCAAGAAAATGAGTTGAGAGAGAAGTAATAAAATCCCTTTTCGAGGCTACCAGCTCTCTTCTTCCACTTTACATAGACCATCTAGAGTCCCTACATTCTTTTGGGGTGGAAGCCAGTTCTTCAACTGCAACAATGTTAAACATTAAACATAAAATACATTAAACGTTAAACATATAATACATGAGGATTATATCCTTTTTGAGGATTGTCAGAACTAAAGCCAAGGA